>NC_081307.1:39747500-40073125 GCF_030435805.1 Mustela lutreola | reverse complement strand
GGAGTCTTCAGATCCATAAACAAAATTTCTCTCTCAAATTTTCTGTTGTATTTAATGTCTCTCATCAATATTTTGTAATTTTCAGCATATGAATCTCATATATAGTTATCGAGGTTTATTCTTATGCATATCACATTTTTTATTATGTAGTGTCATTCCTTTTTAGATTCAATATAAAAATGTTTATTATTAGTATACACAGCATTTTTTAAAGTTCTGAAATCTTGCTGTCTCATTCATTAATTCTAACAAACATTTTGTAAATTCCTTTTGGTGTTCTATATTAAGAAAAATAAGTCATTTCTTAATAAAGTCTATTATTTATTCCTCTATAATTGAAGCAATTTTAGTCTATTTATTCACATGGAAGGGGACATCCAAACACGCTTCCAGACACCCGATGCCCATGAACTCTGTCCGTCAGCTGGTCTGTCGATATTTGGAGGTTTGTCTACCATCCCTATAAATAAAAGGCTTCCTCAGTTCTCTGAAATTGTGCCAATTACTGTCTTACAGGTCCAGTTAGTTGGAGATCTTCAGTGTGTAGTGTCAGAGGGGTGTCCTGTAAGATGTGTGATGAGCGATTTCTATGGCCTAGGTCAGGAGCCTGCCGGTTATTGGGCATTCTGGGTGCTTGCTTTTTGTTAATGAAGTTTGATTAGAACACATCCAAGACCATTCATTGCTTATGGCTGCTTTTGAGCTACGGTGTCAGAACTGACTATTTGGAACAGAGATTGCAAGGACTGCAAACCTAAAATATTTATAATCTGGTCCTTTAAGAAATGATTTGTTGATCCTAGTCTAGAGTGTGACCTGGAGTGGAAGAGTTTGTGCCGTCTTGGACAAAATGTAAAGGAACACGGTTTTCTTCACTAAGTGGAAGCAAACTTCATCTGCTGGCTCTTGCAGAGTTGTAGAGAAATAAATAAATAAATAAAATACATACATTTACCAAATCAGCAACTCCATACCGGGTGCCAGGAACTGATTTGCCTCAGTGACGTTACCGTCTCTGGAATAACATGTGTTGCTGAAAAATCACCGTACTGAAGCTTCTGGCTCTTCACAGGTACTCTCCAGCTCTGGAGGACCTTCTGCACGGGCCCACCAAGCAAGCTGCCTGGAGAGGTTCCATCCCTGCACTTTGAGATCTTAGAAGGTGGTACTGAGCTCTGCAGGCTTCACAGCTGACCAACACTGAGGATGTCATCCCTTCACAGCTTGGTATTCTGGTGGAGAAGTTCAATCATCTTCCACTTAGTTTTCTTACCTAAGAGTTACCATTCCATGGTCTGGGGTGCTAAGGCAGGGACTCTAGCTGTGGCCAAGTATGCCTGTTGCAATTAGAATCTACAGGAATTACACACAGATGGTCTCCACAGCTGCTGGGAGCCATGTGACATGAACTTGGGCCAAATTCCCATTTGTGGTGGAATCACTTTAGTCCTCACTTGACCTTGGATCCTAGGATGAGATTATGAATAGAGGCTCTAAGTCTTTAAGCTTTCCTCCAAATAAGCCTACATTTGGTTATTAGGGTGACTGTAACTGAGTTTGTCAGGGCTATTAAGTATTTGAAACAAGTTGATGTTGTTAATTCCTGGTGACCCAAGCTCAAATTATAGGAGTAGAGTGGTCAGGCATAAATAAGATTTGACCTAAGTCTGTAGATCTCAGTGGTCCCCTCAGGTACAAAGAGGCATTTCATCCCAAGCAGACACAGTGTGCGTAACTGTGATGCCCCTACCCGCTGTGGATTACCTGTATTCAGTTTTCAAGTTTCCCATCTTAAAGATTGGGAATGTCACCAGGACAATTTTAAAATTCCATCTTTTGATCTTTGTTCTCTTTCCTAGGATAGTTCCTGATACCCATGCTGTATTAGTCAGTGTTCAGTACGAAAATGGAAAATGCGTTACACACTTAGAATTAAAACAAGGCATTGTTATTTGGAAGTATTATTATAAAAGTTAAAAGACCTAGAAAAAGATATCGCTATGATAACCAAAATAATACATGCAGGAAGTAGCTGTAGTCTCTAAGGTTTGGGAAATATAGGTATTAATAGTTAATCTCGAATGATAGGCTCCACAGATGTGGTGCCCACCCTCCCTTGGGGGGCATGTGACCAAGCTCTTCCTGTGACACCAGGAACATGGAGGAAGACTCCATGATGTTGACGCTCAGACGGCTGGGTTGAGGCACAGCCTAGGGCTTCTCAGAGCTCTATGGGGGTCTTGGGCCCCCATGCAGAGTCTGATTCCAGGAGTTTCAAAAGAAGCTGGATTCTGAAAACAGTTGCAGCTGTTGGAGCCAACCACCTCTCCGAGGACCATGCCCGAGGAAAGGAAAAATAGAAAGGAACAGCCTCTTCCTTCCCCGTCCCGGCCACTCTCTCTCCTGTTGATGGAACGTGATCAGAAACCCCCTGACAAAGTCACAGGGGAAACGTGCTGAGCAGAACTCACACATCAGGAGACATAGACAGTAGCTTTCCAGCTCGAGGAAACAGTGTATATCCATTAGCATGCAATCTAAGTCGTGTTTTTGGAGATTGTACCGCCAAGGGCAAAAATGGAAGAAAGAAGACCATTCCTCAAGTCGTTGCAGGGCCGAGTCAGACTGTGCACTGGTGGGAATGCTGAAATTTGGAAGTAAGTTTTAGAAAATCATGTGAGAAGTAATATTTTCTCCAGCCAAGTTCTCAAATAAAGGTTAAGTTCATGATAACAGATTGCACACATATCGCCTCTTGTAGCATAGCAATGAAGAGTGTGTAATGAGAAATTATCTTTGTCATTTTTACAATGAAGGAAACCTGTATAATCTCCCCATGGTCAAGGTAGCACATCAGTGTTTGCTAACTAGGTTAGATGATTATTATTTCTTCATGGAGCCAGTGGTCGGGGGAGACACTACTTTCGGAGGGTAAGTAATCTGACCCTGAACTCAAATAGCAATGAACCCATTTTGAGTCTAAGCTGTGCTCCCCCTTGAACTCAGGCATGTCTACATATGCCATCCTCCAGTAGGTGGGTACACTAGGGACAGGACTCCATAAGGAGTGGAAATAACTTATCAAAAAGAAGAAACATTATCGCCCAAGCATTAGAATCAATAATGGTGGCCAAAATACTTTTAGCCCTTATTATGTAGTGTGTTTTGTGTTAGGCACCTTATATGCATCATTTTATTTAGTTCTTTTTGTTACATGGTTGCTGCTTTGATTAGGCATATCCTAAATTTGAATAATAAATAAAATAGATAAAAATCAATAAAAAGAAAAATAGATAAAATAGATAAAAAGAAAAATAGACAAAAAGAATCAGGCTCAGAGAGATTATCTTGTCCATAATCACACATATTCTAAGATTCTGAGCCAGAATTTCAACTTAGGTTTACCCCAGCATCTTAGACTTAATCACTATAGTAAGGCCTATGGCAGATTATTACACAAATTGTTTACAACTTCCTATATTCACATCCTGGGTAGTCCCCTTACACACCCCAACTTTATGACTTGAGGTAGTCAATGGGACAATAGCAAGTGTGACAGAAGTCAGGATTGAACACCTACACATGGGGACATCCACTTAACTTCACTGTCTTGTGAAGAACCCCAGGCTAGCTCCTGGGTTATGAGAAATCTGTGGCCCAATGGCCTCTCCAGTCTGTCCAAGAGACTGACAACCCCCACCCTACGTCTTGTGTGAACAAGATCATCTTATTTCAAACTTCTATCAGACAATGCACCACAAACCCATGAGCAATCCCATAGACTGGCCCAGCCACTGAAGAACAGAGGCATCGGGTCAACCCGCAGGACACACTGATACACGATATCAAGACAGTGGTCCAGGATCAAGGGGTGTGTGTGTCTGTGTGTATGTATGTGTAGAGGTGGGTTCTGTTGAAATGCCAGTAGATTTACCCAAATTAACAAATGGCATAAGGAGGCTGAAACAAAAGACGGAACAAAAATTAAACGACCAGCACGTTTTAGGGAAAAAAGTCAACATTGCCATGTACTAACTAATTGGGAATTAACAATACAATGAAATTCTCTTTATAACCTGAATGTTCGGAAATAGCAAAAAATAATTATTCCCAGGTTGTGTGGGGCTATAGGACATGAGGTTTTTACACACTGCTGAAAGGAATATAAATTCACACATCCTGGTATGCGTTTGATACGATGTATCAAACGTATCACATATAAAGGAAATTAAGCTAAGGAAAGAAATGATGGAGTTTCCAAGGGCCTGATTACAGAGCATTCATCCCTGTGCTTCCCATCAGGAAATATCAAAAACGAAACAAAATCCAAACAAGAAGGCACTGGTTAAAAAAAACAAATCAACTAACAGAATACTATTTACTCAATAATTTTTTTTGAAATTTTTAAATTTATTTTCAGCATAACAGTATTCATTGTTTTTGCACCACACCCAGTGCTCCATGCGATCCGTGCTTATTAATTTTTTGATTATAGTATCAAATAATATGAAGTGCTTGAGATACATTGAATAAAACATAGGTTTAAATGTTAAACACTGCTTGTGCCTAAATATCAGATGTGTATTATTTTTTAAAAAGATGTATATTATTGCCTCAAATTACGTTTCAGAGAGCTGTCTACCAATTCAATTTAAAACATTCTCAATGATGCTGCTTTGCCAATTATGTCAATATTTCGAAGTACCATTTGGGAAAGAAACATTATCCTTATGAGCAATGCAAATTTAGATGCTCCTGGAGATTAGGTCCAGAAACACAAAAAATGGAAAAAAATATATATATATATCATAGATTTTGTAAATATTCCTAGTTGAATGACCTCACATTAAAAAGCATTTAGAACCATTGTAAACAAGCCCTTTAAAGACTTTCTCAACAGGCAAAATGGTCATTGAGGGCGTTGTAGGTGTCGGACCAGAGCAGACGACTACAGGGAGCGGGATTACACAGGTGCTGCTGTGATGTTAGCGAGTCCCTCTGACTTGAGATAAAGGATTCTGGCACAGCATCTTATCCATTCAAGAAGGGTTTGAGAGGGTTGTGAAGATGCCGAATTCTGGAAGCCTATGTCAGTTGACTCAAAACTAACCCTCGAAGGGACAAATGCACAAATGTCAAAAATATGTGAGGAGATTTTGAGTGAAATTGTTTCATAAAACCTGAGGGTGAGAAAATGTAATATTACAAATTGTTTACTTTGTATAATGAGACCTAAATAATGTATGGTAACTAAATTAAATGTAAAAGACTGAGTAGACGCAAGGACTTCTTCATTGTAGAGTTGCAAGTCCAAAGCCTGCAGGACACGCTGGCAGTCTGAAGGCATATGGAAGAGGTAAAAAGAGATCTACTGGAAGGATTTCCTGCTTGAAGAAATAGTTCTTTTATGGTCTAGTATCTTCTAGTACATTTAGTATTGTCTGCAATGGGTTAGATGAGCCCACCCACGATATAAAGGGCAATACACTTTACTCAGAATTCACCAATTTCAATACTAATATCATTTAAACACACACACCTCACAGCAACATCCAGAACTGTTTGCCAAATACCCAGGCACCATGGCCTAGCCATGCTGACACAGAATTCACCACCACATTATCCGTAGTAGGACCTATCATAACTCTCAACACTCAACAAGAAAAAACAAAAGATCCAATTAAAAAATGAGAAAAACAGGGACATCTGGGTGGCTCAGTTGTTAAGCGTCTGCCTTCAGCTCAGGTCGTGATCCCAGGGTCCTGGGATCAAGTCCTGCATCGGGATCCTTGCTCCCTGGGGACCCTGCTTCTCCCTCTCCTGCTCCCTCTGCTGTGTTCCCTTTCTTGCCGTGTCTCTCTCTACCAAAATAATAAATAAAATCTTAAAAAATTAGCAAAACAAAGGAGCAAAAATTTCACTGGAGAATATGTATAGATGGCAAATATATGTGTCATCATTAGCTGTTAAGAAAATGTAAACTAGAAGCACAATGAGACATCACTGTTAGTGCATTGGAATGGCTGAAAAGGGAAGAGATGCTGTCCAGGAAGCCATGAAACTGGAGAACGGATCACTATTATACTGCTGGTATAAAAAACAGATCTTCTGGAAACAATTTGGCAACTAAACGTATAATATCATATGACCCAACTGTTGTATTCCTAGGCATTCATCCCACCTAAATAAAACCTTAAGTTCATTATAACTCAATATGAAAAAAAAGAAAAAGAGAAGCAAATCAAAACAAAACAAAAATCCAATTTAAAAATGGTAAGGCGGTCTGAATAGAAAATTTTCCAAGGAAGATATGCAGATGGCCCACAGACATATGAAAAGATGCTCAACACTGCTAATCATCAGGGAAATGCAAAACAAAACCACCATGAGATATCACCTCACACCTGTCGCAATGACTTACAAAAAAGTCAAGAAACAAAAGGTGCTAATGAGGATGTGGAGAAAAGGGGACCTTCTGCACTGTTGGTAAAAATGTAAACTGGCACAGTAGCCGGAAAATAGCATGGGTTTCCTCAAATAAATTAAAGTAGAACTACCATAGGATCGAACAATCCTACTTCTAGATATTTATCCAGAGGATAAAAAAACAAATGCTAACTTTAAAAGATATCTTTACCCCCATGTTCACAGATACTTTATTTATAATAGCTAGGATATGAAAATAACCTGTGTCCATGAATAGATGGAAAAAGTGAGATATATAGATCTATATGTATGTATATGTATACATATATATAGAAAGAGAATTTTTTGTTTTGTTTAATATATTTCATAATGCATTATATATAGTGTTTTATATATAATGTGCATATGTGTGAATAATGAAATATGATTCAACTATAAAAAAGAATGAAATCTTGTCATTTGCAACAGGAATGGCCTTTGAGGGCATTATGCTAACTGAAATAAATGAGAATAAGAAATGGAAATGTAATGTATAGCATGGAGACTCTAATAATACTATAATTCATATCTGAAGGTTGATAATAAAGTGTATCTTAAAAGTTTTCATCACAAGAAAAACATTTATAACTGTGTAAGGTGATACATTATAACTAGAGTTACTGTGCTGATTATTTCACAATGTATACAAATACTGAATCATTATGTTGTACTCTTGAAACTAGTAAGTTTTCTCTTTCTGAAACCAGTAACATTTTTCAGTTGCTAAACGACTTCTGAATTACACAAACAAAAGAAAACAAAAAACTCAACAACTTACATTCAAACCAAAACCTGTGCAGAACGTTCACACGATGTTAAGAGTCCCAAATGGGAAACAACTCAGACGTCCCTCACCAGGTGGGTGGTTAACAGAACATGCCACCCACATACCAGGGAGCTCTACTCAGCAATACAAAGGAGCAACCCAGACATGTAGCAGTTTGGATGAGTCTCCACTGAATTATGCTAAGTGAGAAAAGCCAATCTCAAAAGATATTGGGGCACCTGGGTGGCTCAGTGGGTTAAGCCGCTGCCTTCAGCTCAGGTCATGATCTCAGGGTCCTGGGATCGAGTCCCGCATCGGGCTCTCTGCTCAGTGGGGAGCCTGCTTCCTCCTCTCTCTCTGCCTGCCTCTCTGCCTACTTGTGGTCTCCCTCTGTCAAATAAATAAATAAAATCTTTAAAAAAAAAGATTACTATATGCTTCTGTTTACATAACATTCTTTTTAATTTATTTTTTATTTGTTCAAAGATTTTATTTACTTGTTTGTTTATTTGAATGAGAGAGAGAGAGAAAGGAACACAAGCAGACTCCCCACTGAGCAGGAAGCCCATTGCAGGGCTCAATTCTGGGACCCCAGGATCATGACCTGAGCTAAAGACAGACACTTAACCAACTGAACCACTCAAGTACCCCTAACATTCTTTAAAAAAAAGGCTGGGGATCTTATTTATTTATTTGAAAGAGAGAGCAGGCATTCAGGAACAGGGGAGGGGCAGAAGGAGAGGGAGAAGCAGACTTCCTGCTAAGCACAGTGCCTGATGCTGGGCTCGATCCGAGGACCCCAAGATCATGGCATGAATCAGACGCTTAGCTGACTGATCATCCAGGCACCCTTATGTAACATTCTTGAAAGGAAAAAGGGAACATACTAGTCTTGCTAAGGATTACTAGGGAAGAAGGGGCAGCAAATGAAACTTAGCACTTGCCAGCTACAACCAATATATTGCTATAGGACAAGCTTCATTTTCTTTGCTCCAAAGATTAATTCGGATACCCGAGTAAAAGGACTTACACGGAGCCCTGAATACCTATGATCATAAATCTAAGGATACACAAAGGTAGATGAATTAATGTAGAAATAATGTGTAAATGTAGCATGCTCCAACAAGGTAGAAATAGCAAAGCTAAAAAAAATTCATAATGAAAAGGGGAAAAAAATGAGTTTGCATTCTGATTTTTGTACATGTACTAGTAGGGATCAAAACATAAAATGCAAAGCTAATAAACTGAAGATTAGAAGCTTAAGATAGAAAAGAGGGCTCATTAATAAAGCAGTAGTACAAAATAACCATTGGGGAAAAAAAAAACCCAAAACCTCCCTAAATACCAAGAAAAAATTTGCAACCAAAAAGAAGACAGGAAAATAAAGGGCACCTGTTGAAATGTAAGAAATGGCAAAGTGACATTAATTTAAAGCAGATTTGGGGGAAATATTAATTTTTTAAATTACGTAATTATATGTAATTTAAACATGTTTGGAATCTTGAGATCATATTGATCACTTTGCTCATGTTCCCGGCAGAGTCCATGGAAGACAAGGATTAAAGCATCCTAGGCAGCCCAAGAGAGTCCTCTGTTACAGGCTTCAGAAGTGAGCTTTTGGAGGACCCACAGTCAGAATCTGGAGAAAGGCAAACTGAATTTTTAAAGAGGAATTGGGTGGAGCACCTACTGCACCTGCTCCCAGTGTAGACTCCCGTGGCACAAGCCACCCACTGCCATGGTTAGGAAGTGACACATCCTGTCAGTGTAGACGTGGAGCTTTCTCTTGGAATACCAGGATACTTCAAATTTGTTAAAAATGCGGTAAGATATTTCAATATATCTATAGCTCTCTCTATATATATATATACATAGAGAGAGAGAGACATTTGCTTATTTCCAAGATTATGAAATAAATTTCGTCAAAGTCCAACAGCTATATTTTTTAAAATGTTCAATGAAATAATAATCAAAGACTATTTTCTTAGTATCTAAAAGACCTTTATCTCAGTCTTAAAGCATGAGTCTTAGTTAATGGGGGAAAACTGGAGGAAATCCTGAACCTAAAAGAATGCAAAGATGTCTACCCCAACTACTGTCTAACACACTGGGACTATGAAAACAGAGTGATGCTATTTTAAGAATGCGATTACAAATGAAATAAACAGAAAAAAAGTCCAACAGTAGATCACATGGCTTGTTTATAAGGACATGAAATCAGAGAGTAACGAAGAGATGATAAATTCAGATTTTTTTAAAAAAAGTGATATATTGTGGTGCATGGGGGCTCATTCATTGAGTCTTCTGCTCAAGTTGGTCCTGGGATCGAACACCACACCAGGTTTTTTGCTCAGTGGGGAATCTTCTTTCTCTCTCTCTGCCCCTCCTCCCTGCTCATGCTCTGTCTCTCAAATGAATAAAATCTTAACAAGTGGATATATTAAAATTAAAAAGCAATAAGTATAAGTCAAAAACCAAAAATACACGAAGAACATTCAAAAGAAAGTTAAAATGAAATATTTTCATTTAACGCTTGCTAGTTCCTTATATTTTACTACTTATTAAAAAGACTTTTATTGGGATATAAAACATAAAAATACATACCGAAGATAGGCAATATAATAAATTACAGACAGCAAATACATAAGTGTAACCACCACCTAGGAGAAAAAAGGAAAAGACTCGGATCACCTGGATCCTTCTCCTCTCATATCTCCTCCAATGAAACTGTAATTATGATTTTGATAGTAACCATTCAGCATTTAAAAGAAATTTTTTATCTACACATGCTGCCCTAAAAAATACAGACTTGTCTTAATTTTTTAGTTTATGTGACGGTAATTTTGCCATTTATATTTATTTATGTCTAGTTTCTCTCGTGCAGTGCTACGTTAGGATTCAAACATGTTATCGCATGTAATTCTATTCACGTATGAATATACATTGATTAATTTATTTGTCTGATTATCAGGGGCCTGTTGTTCCCCTCCCCCACCTTCTTAGAGGACAATTCTGAAAATCACACCTACACACTTTGTCTCCCACGCACTGTTCTGTGGTCTCCACCTTTCTATTCCTTCCTGTTTGATGATAGATGCTAGGTATTTTCTTCTGACCGATCTCCAGTTCAGTGATTTTCTCTTAGCAGCATCTAATCTGCTATTAAACCCTCTTACCAAGATTTTAACACTTAACATTTTAACACATTGCTTTTCATTTTAAAATTTCTATTTTGTTTTTTCTCCTTTTTTTTTCTTCAGCTTATTTCTGAGAAGTTTCAGTTTTGTCTTATATTTCCTTGAACATATCAAGCATAAGTGTAATTAAATCTGTTTGTTCATTTCATAATTTGGATCTCATCAGTTTATTGCTATTATGTAACATTTTATTTTTTGACTTCTAATCACACTGAGATGTGATGGTTCCTCTCATGCCTTTTTTTTTTCCCAATCATGTGTCTTCATTATATATGAAATATTTAAGGGATAATTTGAAGCATAGGAAAACTTTCTTAAAGTTTTTCTCAAAGAAAGATTTAAATTCACTTCCACTTGAATAAGAGGACATCACCTAGGGGTTCATCAGAGTGAGGGACCACAGTGGATTTGGTCACTGAGAAAATCTAATTCAGTACTGAATTAATCTGTCTCTCTATCTCTCTTCCTTTCTTATTTAATCTGTTCTTGCCTGTCATTAAAATAATGCTTAGAGAGCTCAGATAATTGTCACCAGCTTTTTTAATAAAAAATGGCAAAATGATATTTTATGTTGCGTGTGTGTGGGTCAGAAGCTAATTTCTAAGTGTAGCCATATGGGACGTGCATGTGAATAATTAATGCATTTTGACTATTTGTAATTTCATATTAAAAATGACTCACACATTTGAAGCATCCTTAAGAGGATATTTTCAATTAAATTTGGAAATAATGAAAAAATCCTCACATGAGTCAGCTTTAATAATGTAATTTGTGTTGTTTTTAATTTGCTGTTGTTTCTTTCATATTATTATGTATCTTCCCAGCTATTACTCAAAGATACATTGTACAGCAGCATGACTTCAGAACGCTTTTAAAGTGGGAAGTTGTTCCTTACCATTTAGTTGTTAGTTGCCAGGTGTGTTCTTCAGTTCCAAAGTTAGTCACACTTGTCTTTTAGGAGTCTGAGTGACCTTAGAATGTAATGACATTAGGAGTGCCTCTGTCCCCTTCCAGATAGATAACAGAAGATCTTTAAGCCTATGTAGTAACCCTAAGATGGGAGTTACTTTGTCACAGGGAAATTATTGAATAGCATTATTGCAGGTTAGAATCTGATGTAAAACTCTGTAACTTCACGTGAAGCTTCTATGTTCCCACACTCTTCTGATTTTGCACTCTGTGTTGCTCTTTGACCCATGTTGATTGGCAGACACTGGAAGAAATAGAGTTTTAAAAGAAATATGAGAAGAATATTTTAACATTCAGCTCAGGGCACATGTTTCTTCCTTAGTGAAGCATAAGGAGGTGCATGAGTGTAGAATATAAGCTTCTGTTGTTTGGCCTCAGAGATATGAGGTCAAATGACTTCCCGGTGTCCCCACCCTGTTGTGTGGTGGCACTTTCCTTCTCCAGTCTGGTTAATGCTTGGCTTTGGCCACTTATGTAACACAGATGAAGACTTGCCATGGATCTAGAGGTAGGTTTGATCGGGCAGCCAATACTCAGACCACAAAGCCCTGTTTCCTTAATCGATCTGCCCTTGTTTATGTACTCAAGCCGATATCCTTCTCAAAGGGATCATCTCCCACAGCTATCGCTCATGGTTTCCCCCACCTCTCTGTGTGGTATGACCCAAGACTTGATTCTGTTTCTTTGCAGTCAGCCAACTGCCCAAGAAGACAAAGCAGAATGTGAACCTCATTGATTTGTCCCTGGTCAGTCAATTAAGACGTTTTTATATTGAACTCTTTGCACACTGTCAGTGAAACAGAAATGTAAAACAAGGGTTCTGATTCAATTTGTTTTGTTGCAGAATTTAGAGACCTGCCGGTCTGTGAAATCCTTCACTAAACGTTTATTTGCTAAGTAGCATCTAGCAAGCATGGTGAATGGCTTCCTGCTGCCTGAGAAAAGAAACAAAATGGTTCATTCACTTATTATTAGAATGATGGGGAGTCTTTATTATTGGTAAACAGTGAATGGGAGTTGGCAGATGGCAGTATTAGCAGAATGGAGTTTGTTTGGATTGATTTATGCTGCCAAAGACATCAACAGATGTAAGCAGTGTAGCCTAGAACAGTAAATCCTGCCGAGGTTGTAATAAAGCATCAGCAAACTTAGTTGTAATTACGGCCGCCTGAAATAAATCTAGATATGAAAGTAGATATAGAAGTACGATGTGGGTAGCTGGATTAGTTTTCTCCATCACATAAAATGCAGCATAATGCAGGATTAGGAACATTTCCCCATGAAGCACTCATTTAGGAAAAAATAGAAGTTTTTCTAGGATCTTTGGTAATGATTGAAAGGTGGATAGCACCAGCAACAAAGAAAACTACTGGACCCGTAAGATATTGGACAGAAAAACATACTATGATTTCACTGAGCCGAGTGCCTTAGACTCTGAGCTCTGCAGGGTAGGCTCCAAATCTTATTTTTGACTTAGAGTCATCAGTCAACTCTTGCATAGGTCTGTGAGGGGCACAGGAAAGGGTCGACGTTGCTTACATAGCTCACTCTGATACTACGACATTTGACATGTATTAATGAAGATAATGTTGGCTGCTGTAATTCCATTTCTCACCCCTGCCATTTAATGGGAATAAATACACAAGGGCATGTGGTCTCGAAGAAGGCTACAGATGAACCGCACAGAAGAGAAATTTAATAGAGGGGCGTGTCTGTGCATTCAGATATAAGGGAAAAAATCTTACTCTGATTATGGAAATTATCACCGGGCTGCAGTTTGAACGGGAGGAAAATGTACTCTCTTGGGACGGGTCTTCCTCCCCAACGTAAACAAAACCATTAAGTGTCTGGTGGTAGGTGTTTCTCGTGAAACCATTGGGAGAGGAGTGAAGATGATCTTTCTAATTTTAGTAGCCAGTGTCAAAGAAAGGAATACAAAAGGACGGCTGAAGGACCCGTTTCTACTGCCCTTTTCCTGTTGCTTCGGTAGAATTAGCTTCCACACAATCTACTTACTCAGTTTTAGTTTCAGCCAATACAGAACTGCTTTCCTTCTCAGTATCCATGTGGTTGGAAGTGCCACGTACACCTCTGCCATTATTTTTTCCGTATCTTTGGAATTCTGAGTAATTTCCTGCAGAACAGCTGTGCTTTGCCCTCCAGTTCCCGAGTCCTACATGGGCAGAACCCAGAGCCATCAGGCATTCTGAGTATGTTGAACAAAGTGTGTCCAGAGAAAAGACATGTTCTTTGGCAGAATCCTCTCTGTCTACATTTTTATAATTCCATGAATAATTGCTTAACTCTACAGAAAGAGCCACCAGCTCTGAAGATGTTTCATTTCAATGTCTTTGAAAATGTAGGAGTCTTTTGGTTGAAAGTCACAGGAATCTTTCTTTTAAAGATTTTATTTATTTATTTAACAGAGAGAGTGATCACAAGCAGGCAGAGAGGCAGGCAGAGAAAGGGGGAAGCAGGCTCCCTGTTGAGCAGAGAGCCCGATGTGGGGCTCGATCCCAGGACCCTAAGATCATGACCTGACCTGAAGACAGAGGCTTTAACCCACTGAGCCACCCAGGTGTCCCCAAAGTCACAAGAATCTTATCTGGTGTAAGTATGAGGGAGAGAAGGGATTATGGTAAGGCTATGAAGTTGTCTTCAAGGAACGAAGGGCAGCAAGAAAGCTGGAGCCTGTAAGAACACAGGATGTCCCAGCATCCCAGCTTCCTTCACTGTGGCTCTCTGTCCACGTACCTTGTTGATCTTTTTATTGGTTTCCAGCACACATGGTGGAAAGTAACTGGTGTCAGGAATACCTCATTGGAGGCACCTGGGTGGCTCAGTTGGTGAGCCATCTGCCTTCAGCTCAGGTCATGATCCCAGACTCTCGGGATCGAGCCCCGCATCGGTCTCCCTGCTCAGCGGGGAGTCTACTTCTCCTTCTGCCCCCTCCCCCCGCCCCCCACTCATGCTTTCTCTCTTTCTCAAATAAATAAATAAAATCTTAAAAAACTGTATACCTCATCAGTTCTATACTCTAATCACCCAGAAGAAAGAGAATTAACTATCTCAGATATACTATGTATATACATTTTTTTAAAATAGAGAATTTTGCTCTAGAGCTAGTTGAATGGGGCAACTCTCCCCTTCCTCAACAAACCACTCATGATTAACAGGACGCTCATTCTAGGCTATGGGGCAGATTGAAGTTCTCCTTTACTGCATCAGTTCCTTCGGTGTCGCCTATCGGAGGGGAGTTGAGTGGGCTCCAGAGTCCTAAATGGGATTCTGTATCAAGATGTAGGTAACAACGCCCCCGTCGTGCAGCTGTAGTTAGTGGTTACTTGGAAGGATTCTGTTTAAGCCCGGTTGCCCTTGACTACACATCTGCCTTCACCCACGAATCCTGACTTTGTTCCTTATGGCAGAGGATTACTCGATAGTGATCAATTTCCATTTGCTCTTTGTGACTAATTCTGAGAAAAACCATAACAAATCACATTTACAGAGGGTTAATTGTTTAGTCTAATTCCCATATATTTGTTTCACCCTGTTTATTTTTGCACAATACTTTCCGTAGTATTTCTCCTCAAGGCATCCCAGTGAGCTTGTGCGAAACATGGTGGTGAAGTGCTATCAAATATTCTAGCATGACAAGAGCACAATTCCTTGTCATTGATGAATTTGAAGGAGTTTATCAAGACAGCTCATTGATGAAGTACACTGAGTATTGAAATCTTATATTAGTAGATTTAAAGATATGAATTGTGATTAAAGCAATGTAATTCTTAATAACAAGGTCCATCAAGGTAATAGCCTGTTGGAATGGATAGATTTTTATGGAATGCGCTGTAAGGAAAGATATTTGGAATTGGCGAAGTAAAGGTATTTTAGGGAGTAATCTCTCATGGACTAAATTATAGAGCCGTCTTAGTAAAAGCCCAGGTTAATGAAAGGGAATTGAGAGAGATAAAACTGAATAGACAGGACAAAATTATAGAGTACACTGAACATAAGTCTTACAGTCTTCATTCTTCAGGCCATACGAAGCCCTTAGACATTCACAAGCATAGAAATGTTGCATTACTAAGTGTTTGCTGTTTCCAAAAAATCCAAAAAATCGTGGCTTAAACAAGAAATGTTTATTTCTTAATCAGATCCTCCCATCAGGGGAAAACCTAAGCCCAGCTTGATCTACTAGTCTTTGGCTCCAGAATTTAAGGTGGATTCACTTAGCTGACAGACTAGCAACAACCTACTTTTTTGCATGTTCTTTTTTCCAAAGAACAGGAGAGAGGTAAGCAAAATATATACTACCTTTTAAGGCCTTGGCTGAAAACTGGCATGCATAGCTTCTGGCTGTTTCCATTATCTGAAGCAAGTCCAATATCAGTGAGATGTGAGAAAATATACTGCAAAA
This sequence comes from Mustela lutreola, assembly GCF_030435805.1. Classification (NCBI taxonomy): domain Eukaryota; kingdom Metazoa; phylum Chordata; class Mammalia; order Carnivora; family Mustelidae; genus Mustela; species Mustela lutreola. The sequence goes on along the minus strand of NC_081307.1, from coordinate 40,057,308 downwards.
TTATGTGGCAAAGGTCATGGGCCCAGGGGGAGCATGAGTAACTGGGAACAGTGATCCAGTCTCCCACAAGTATTATGAAGAGAATAATGGCTTAGAAACATCTTTCCAAAAAGCAAAACAAAACAAAACAACACAACAACAAAAACTTAGTTTCAGTCTCTCCAACCACAACGCATTTGATCCATTGGACGAGCAAAGTAACGCTAGGGGTTGGGAAGCCAATAACCCTCACAGGGAAGAGTCAGATTTTTGGAAAACCTTTTTCAGTGTGTTTCAGATTTCTTGGACTACTCAGGGTTTCTAATAACACATGAGCCAGTGTCAGCCATATCCTTGTCAAGTGCGTGAATGGCCTGAGAGTTTACCCTGCTCTGAAGGTGCCGTGCCAGAGCTTCGTGGATGCTGGCAGAAGACACGAGGCTCCTGGACCAGAGACACTGCGCGTTACTACTCACAGTAGGCCAGAACCATTCTTAGTTTCAGTGTGTTGTGTATTTATGTACACAGTTGTACTCATATATAAAGTACAAATTAGGCCCACATTTTTAATGGTGTTCACATCTGTATTCTGTAATAAAAATGTTTCCTTTTGTTTTATGGGTTGTTGACAGAGTTGTGTAAAACAATTCTAGTATGTATGTAGATTTTTTCCTCTTTTTTGTTCTGTCCATTTTGCTTTATACATATTGTAGTTACAGTAAGTTCTGAATATACCTTTTATGAGACTGAGGCGCTACCTACTGCGCTAACGAGGCACCTCTGAATATACCTTTTAAATTCTGACATTCTTCTGGTGGATGTCAGGAAACAACCCTCTGAATCTTCGTATTAATTCTTGCTCACGGCCTGACATTATAAGGTATCCTTGCCTTGTTTTGTTTAAAGTTTGCATGGAGTATCTTTTCTGGTACTTTGATTTTTGGCTTACCGTGTTCTTCAAGACATGTCATTTGTTAGTAGCATGTAAATGACTTTTGTATTTTAATCGAGCCTGATAACCTTTGTCTTTTAATTGGAGAGTTTGATCCATTTATTGTAAATATGGTTACTGGTGCATCTTGTTTCTATTTATGACCTTATTTCATTTATTTTCTGATTGTCCCACATATTTTAAATTCCTTTTATTTCTTTTCTTCTTTTGCAACAGTTAATTTTTAAATTTTCCTTATTTTTCCTTTTCTTAGCTTCTTAGTGATATGTACACATTGTTGGCATTTATTCAAATTCTAAAATCATGAGACTGATATTACTTCAGGCCACGCTGCTGCTTACAGTTTTTTCCTTGTTTACTGTCTCTTGACCTTTCCCTCTGAAGCCCCTGGGGTTCCCCCTGAGAGCGTGCAGCGGTAACAAAGCCTGCACCTTTCTTTGTTCCTAAACTCAAATACAAATTACTCAGTCAAAACCACTGAGAGGACAGTGAAGGCTCTGGCCCTTCCTTCTCTGTGGGATGTGGGCCCCCTAAGTCGAGAGTGCCTCAGGAGTCCCAGACTTCCACCTCATTTCTCCGGCTCAGTGAATTTCCCAAAACTCTGCTGGCATATTTCCTTTTTAGAAGCACCTCCACACAGAGCCATGAATCTGCAAGAGGCCAGATGTGAAAAGCAGGTTTTCTAACACAGAATCACCTCTGTGTAGTTCTCTTTTCTTTACAACCTTGGCCCTTGAGACCTGGTTGCCCTAAAAGATTTCATTGTCTTTGAAGAGGTGTTTTATTTTTGTAAACTCTCTGGCTTTTCTGTTTGTTCTCAGCAGCTGTGCTGTTTGCCACAAACCAGAGCTGTGTGTGTGTGTGTGTGCGCGCGCGCATGCACTTGTGTTTTGATATCCATTAAAGGAAACTTGGAAAAGCTTATCAAACACTGACTGTCTGGCATTCTGGTGACCCAGAGAAATAAGAACATTTGATTTTTTTTAATTATCTTGAAAATCATAAAAGTATTATGAAACCTCTTTATCTGCAGCTGTCATGTAGATCTGGAGCATGTATTGATACTTTGCAAGTTAGAAACAAGACATGGTTTATTCTACCCATTTGTGTGTGTGTACAAAGAAAGAAAAAAGAAATGAGGGGAAACTTAACCTACCACGTTCTAGAGAGAAACACTCACAGGGAGCAGAATTCCTGTGCTGGTCACATTGGGCTGCAGGTCCACTCTGCAAGGACACGCCCCCACCAGTCCTGCTCTTGGCCCTTCCCAGAGCTTGCTCTGACCCCACACGGTGGGCTTGGCCTTCTGAACTGCTCCACTCTGACCCTCCATCATGGTTTGCATCTTCTTTGGCCAGAGATGCCACCTTTCCTGGCCTTTGCTCTCCACGTGTGGTCCCAAGGAGGAAGGGTCTGTGCTTGAAGCATAGACCCACTGCGGGCCTGCACCCTTCTGAAGCTCTACATGGACATGGACGCCAATAAGTTCATCTACCACAATGTGGTGCATCAGAACCCAGTCCAAACACGCACTTCACAATGTGACTTTCTCTTCTTCTTTTTTGTTAAACACACACACACACACACATACACACACACACTCTATAGGTGTGTCATACAAACAAACACATGCATATCATCATCATATATTTAAAAGCAACAGGGAAAAAGTAAATAGAATGTTGAAAATGAGAGTATGTAGTGGGTGCATGTGTTTTGGAACTGTCAACATATTCTTCTTATCCTAATATTTATCTCTAATAATAATGTCCTGTGTGCCTGGAAGATATCACAGCATGGAAAGGATAACAATAGCAATAATAGTAACAGCATCTGATTCTTTACATAATATTTATGAAGTATGGTATTATGGGGAAATCAATAATTTAACCAAATGCGCTAGGTGGGCATTTACAAGGCCGAGACGTTTAGAAGCATGGGCGCCATCTAGAGTATGGACCTTTCCATGTATGGTTCCATTTCCCCATCCCACATCTGCTTTTCCAACTAAAAACAGTTTGTTTAAAGATTTTGTTTATTTACTTTACAACTAGATCTCCAGCACAGGATAGTGGGGGGGGGGGGGGGAGGGACAAGCAGAATCCCCGCTGGGCACAGAGCCCTATGTGGGGCTCCATCCTCCAACCCTGAGGTCATGACCTGAGCTGAAGTCAAGAGTCAGACACTTAACTGACTGAGCCACTCAGGGGCCCCTAAACAGAAACAGATTCTCTACTCAGCAAAGTTGTATTTCATTCATGTTGACTCCTGGGGTCCTTTTCTGGAATACATGTAAGAATGACAGATATGGTTCTTGCCTTGTTGGTGTCCTAAGCTCAAGCGTTCAGGTCTATGTTGGGCCTGGATATTTCTGGAGGCTCTAGACCATTTAACAGTAATTCAAAGGGAATAGCCAGTGAGTTAGGAAAACATGGCTCTGCCATCTTGGTCCTTTGGTCCCAAAGGGGTGGCCTGCAGACCATGCCTGCCTCAGCTGCATCACACAACTGAGTCTGCCTTCCAGGTTTCTTTCCCTTTTGTCTCCTGAAACTACTTTAAAAAATACAGATGTGTCAGGAGAGATTGGAGATTGGTGAAGATATCCAGGTGGATGAGGTTCAACTCTTTAAAGCTCTATCTTACCTCTGCTGGCAGATGTAAAGGGAAAGGAGCCGCTGGGAAACCCATACACCTGTTATCTTTCTTTTTGGTTGTATTTGGAAATTCAAATAAATTTAAAAATATTCCTAAGTCACCACAGTTTGAACTGATTCAGACGTATAAGGAGGAAATGGTTGAGACTTTTTCTTCATAATCTTATGCAAACTTGAAAATGAAGAAAAGAAAAAGGGTAAAGATGACGGTGTTACGGGTTACATGGCTGTGGGCTCATCGAAATACTTAAAGTATTTATTATTTCAATACCAAGTTTTAAAAACCCACTTCACAAAATGTTCTGTGCTAATTTGTTGTTTCATAATATATCACACTTACACATTTTGTCGTTACAATACTAAAATAACAGCCACCGCTTTGCTGAAAAGTAGAGATCTTTATGCTTTTTTTGTTTGCTTATTTTTGTTTGTTTGTTTGTTGGTGTATATTTCTTGAGAGAGATGTTTGAAGGAGTTCTGGGTGTTTACCAGGAGACACTGTTCTGTTTTCCAAAACCACCCTTACCGGAGTGGGTTGTATGTCACATCACATCTTATCTCATGTGAAGGACATCATAACTCCTCCTTCTTGGAACGCATTTCCAGACCTGATCTGTAATGAAGAAGAAGAACAACTTACGAGTAAGAACTTGGGATCCTTTGTGCATATTTCCTTGAAAATGCAGGTTTTTAGGACAAGGAGCCGAGAGTCAGTTTTCCTGTGTTTGAACCCAAGCTCCACCACTTCCAAGCTGAGCCCACTTCCGTTGGTCAACCTCTCTGCACCCGCTGTGGGAGTTCAGGTGATGGGAGTGTGCAGGGCAGGGGGCTCAGTCGGGGTAAGAGAGAGGACAGCAGCAGGGCACTGGGGATGATCTCTGGGAAGAGTGTGTTCTGTCAGGAGGTGCTGCTGGCCTTGCTGCCTGTCCGGGGGTAAATGTCGGGGTCACTTGCTACTTATTAAGGCAGACATTAAGAGATTTGGAAAGTGTAAAACCTTGTCCTTACGAATTGATTGGCTTTGGAAAGTAGTTAATTTTCATTAGAGTAGGATACTTACTCTAACAGACAATGGACTTATAGTCATTTTTATTTATTAATTTTTTTAAGATTTTTTTTTTTAATTTGACAGACAGAGATCACAAGTAGGCAGAGAGGCAGGCAGAGAGAGAGAGGAGGAAGCAGGCTCCCTGCTGAGCAGAGAGCCCAATGTGGAGCTCGATCCCAGGACCCTGAGATCATGACCTGAGCCGAAGGCAGAGGCTTAGCCCACTGAGCCACCCAGGTGTCCCCACTATTTTATCATGTGTGTCATGACATGGAATAATTCATGAATATCATTTGAATAAATGAATGGAAATATTTTTAGACTTATCACATACAAAGTAACGATGATGATAAAGTGCAAAGAGCTTTTTGGATTTTCAGAGGAGGCAATGAAAGGGGAAGAGAAATAAAAGAAGATACGGAGGCATTTTAGACATTTAAATGACTCTGATTGTTCTTATTTTAATAACAGTATTTTCAGTGCAGAAAGAATTCCAGAACAATAATTACCCATATTAATAGCACTCAGAGAAAACAAATCCTAAAATACTGAATTAGATTCCCACCAGCTTCTTTATCTCTCTTAACGAAAAGTTATTACACTACAGGTAGTGTTTTCACCCTGATTATTTCTCACTTCATCTTACCCAAAGAACTACTGTGACAGTTGTAACAGACACATGGTTTGCTCATGTCCAAGCTTCATCTTCACACACGCGTAAGAGCAGAGACGGTCCTGGCGGTAGAAGCTTGACGAGCTTCTGTGGGGCAGGTGGCCACCGTGGGACCCTGACAGACTTTTCGGGCTTATCATCTGTGCCCTTGTCTGACCTCCTTTGCAGACAGCAAACCCCACACCGTAGTTGGCGTTCCATAAATGTTAGCCCCCTTATCGAGGGGATGAGGAATCTCATGATCTGGCGGCCTGCCTGCTCTTTTGCAGGTGGTAGTTAACGTGGGCCTCCCACTGTCACATCAGGAGCAAAAATAATGTCTGCAAAAGGACGTAAGAGGACTCACGTCCATGCCCCCATTAGCGCCCCCAGATCAAGTTCAGATACGCCATCTGCTGCGTCCCCAGAACACAGGTAGAAGCAGGTTCCAGTACTCAAGAGAACACTTCAGAAAGTTCTAAAAATAAAGGAAGGGCTGAACCACACAGACGAACATAGAACAACACTTCCCCAACATCTCGCCTCAGAACACCTTTGCAGAAGTAAAAGTCATGCAGGATCCAAGATGGCTTGGAATTAATGGATTAAAATCTACTGAGAGCCGTGCTGATGTCTTCCCCGTGAGTCACGGGGGCAGGAGGTCGCGGCACGTAGGCACCCCGTGTAGTGATGCCTCCCTCCCATCTGTACTGTTAAGACCCACTGTATCTCAAAGGTGTGGAAACAATAGCAAAGACCTCTCATTTGTAGGGGAAAAAGGAAGAAAAGCATGCAAACTAGAGGGCAGTCCACATGGTAATGGTCAAAGAGCTACTTTTGGGGATTTTGAAAGTGCCAAGAAGCATCTCCCGGCTGCAGGGGACCAGGACTAGGGACCAGAACCCGGGGTGCCTCCAGGGCCCCCACTTCCAAGCACAGGGATGTCTGCAGCGATGGAAAGTCATCGCCACTAAGGGGCACCTGAAGACTGCGGATGCCTCTGTCCCCATGCTGCTGCCCGCAGAGCACCCTGGGCCACCCACTTGGCTGGCCCTGTGCGCCGGCCTGTGCAGAGCCCCCGGGGACATCCTGTTACTCTGCTCCAGCACCTCCCTGCAGGTGCCGCATGCAGGAGTGGGGGCCCGGAACCCTGCCCTTTAAACGTCTCTCTGTTGCAAAGAAGCTTAGATGCTTTCAGTATTGGTTTTATGGCAAAGTTATTAAAGTCTTGAAAAGGTAATAGTAAGAGCAAATTCCTTTTCAGTTATTGTTTCTGTTTTGTTTTTTGGTTTTTGTTTTGTTTTGTTTTTCAGTTACTCTTTGTTACTTTACTTGCCAGGTCAGGTCAGAGCACAAGCACAGAGGATCTGTCCTGCAGAGTTGATCCGTAAAGGAGAAAGTGCAAGTGAGCAGAGCTGGTCTGCGCTCTTGGCCCACGCACACTTTCATCCACTTTTAGATTGTCTAAGTGTTGGGTACTCTTTGTTCCTAGGGTTATTACCGAATGCAATTTATAGGACTTAAATATATTTTTAAAAGGTTTTATTTATTTATTTGAGAAGGAGAGAGGGAGTGAGAGCAGAAGCGGAAGGGGAGGGAGAAGCGACTCTCTGTTGGACGGGAGCACTGCTGGGCTCCACCCCAGGACCTTGGGATCATGACCTGAGCCCAAGGGAGATGCTTAACTGACTGAGCCACCCTGGTGCCCCAGGACTTAAATACCAATAATTGTTTTTTCTAGAATTGGTCCCCGAAAGGAGAAGAAAAAAAAACCATTTTTCAGGTAAATGGGAAAATATAATCAAAGTAATGATTTCCTTTTTTTTTTTTTTTGAGAAACCATATATATTAGCTACCTTTAAAAATTTCTGTATTATTTTACAACATTAGTGCTTTGAGAAACTGAGTACACAGACAATAGCCAGCTCATATCCACAGGTAGAATTCTGACCCGCTATCTGCAGCCCCCAGCCGGAAATCAGCCCAGAAACCTCCTCGCCCTCTACAGACTCCACCACCCCAACAGCCCAGCCGGCGGGAGTCAGACCCCTGTTGTCGCGATCAGGCCAGAAAGCCAACAATCTCACTTTGACCATCAGTCCAATGGCCTGATCGATACCCGGGAGCTTGACGGATACCTGAGAGCCTCCCTCGCTTTTCTGCACTTGCAGGCCAGGGCCAATCACAGCAATCACGGGAGATGTCCCACTTCTAGCAAATGTCCACTGCAACTTCCTGGGGCCAACGGCCGCCCATCAGGCCTGCCCCGACAGGAAGCCCTGCCTTCTCCCTGGAAAAATATGTTCTCACTCCTCTGCCTGCACCCGAGACTCTTCCAAATGCAGACCAGGAGGGCCAACTCCCCTGCTTTACCGCTCTGACTCGCCAGCCTTTGCCTGTTTTCACTCGGCGGGTCTATAATCCCACAGCTTGGATATGCCCCATTATGTGTTCCTCCTTTGTAAGAATGCTCCCAGAAGAGTGGCTTTATCCCTTCTAGTTGCAAAATTCTGGTTCACGTCTTTTTGTTCCATTTCCATAGACACGTGAACAGCATGGACCACACAGGACTTCCGAGGCGGACATTACGGACACCGGCTCTGGCCGAGTGCCTTCGGGGGGTCAGGAGGAGAAGAGGTAAGCACACGCCTTGAATCACGAACAGTAACTTCTAGCTGAAAGTGAAGAGCTGAGCTCCTGACTTAAAGGGGGCTGTTCTCCCTTAAGAGCACAAACCACCTTTGAATTTCCCTTCCGCAGCGTGGCCAGGCTCTGACAGTTTGTGAAGAAGTTGGTGAGTAAACTCTGCTTTGGTTTAAAAGAAAAGCTGTCCCGCCCATGGGTATGGATGCTGGTCCAAAAAGGAATGGTTGATGTGGGGCTATAAGATTCACTAGATGAACTGCTAACGACAGGCTTAACCAGCGACTATTTTGGACAAGATTTAGTTGCTAACACAGCGATGCTGGTATATAAAATCACAGGATTAATCCAAGAGCTAACATTTTGGATGCCAAATGAGGTGCTCTTGGCCAAGTTTTGGATTGAGAGATTGGGATCACAGATCTGGAAGATCCAGTTCATAGATTTGGGCTAAGAATCTGGACACACCAGGGGATCCGGGGGCTCTGCAGGTCGAGGGTCTACCTTCAGCTCAGGCTGGGGTCCCAGCATAGAGACACGGTTAGTCCAGCATGGGGGTCCTAGCTCCATAGGGACACTGCTTCTCCCTCCACCGTTGTCCCTCCCCTTGATCGTGCGAGCACTCTCTCTCTCTCACTCAAATAAATAAATAAAATTAAAAAAAAAAAAAAAGAATCTGGACAAACTCAGAAAACAGCAATGCCTTGGCCAAAATGGTCCATTTGGACAGCGCCCCTGGTGGCAGCAAAAAGAACAGCTCCCACAAACTGATGGGCCGTTCTTCACAGTCTGCAGTAAGGTGCCCAGTTTCGGGTCCAGAGAACTCAAGGGGGAGATGGAATTTCAGGACACTAATAATTAAGTAGGAAAGTTAAAAAATATATATATCTACATTTCATAATGAGTTTTGATAACAGTTTATCTCACTTACATGCAAATTATCCTTTGAGGACTATTTCCCCCAATAAGTACTAGCACTCGAGAATTTCTTTCCATATGGCTGTGCGTGTGATTTGACAAGAAGTTAGTGAGTTCTAAAAGCAAACCATAAGGCATTCGACTGCATGACTTTACCAATAAAACCAGATAGAAATATTTTCAATTTATTTCATAATTAAATTTAATTAAACCATTTATTTGGAGCCCGATAATGACAATTAATGATTACTTAGACAGCAGCTAAGTAAGCCTTATATTAACTGTGAGAGTAAAATGTTTCCTAAACAAATGGATAAGTGCTCAGAGGGACATATTTTAAGCACTTACTATAAGACTTTGCAAACATTTTAGATTTGTGATTTTCACATAAATCCTGTGAAAAATTAAAATTGCATCTAACAAAAAAATTCATTTCCTCAATTCCTAAAATACATTTGGCTTTCTGTTAAACCTTAATATAGATACGTGACAAATTTTACCTGGAAAATAAAAAGGCAAAAAAATTATTAAGAAAATTATTGAATTTCAAACAACTTGACATCTGGTCACTGCAAACTATACACCAGGATACAAACACTAAATAATGCAATCCCTACTTTCATAATATTTCAGCCTATTTTAAGATGTAGTAAATAACCAATTCACTTACTTGAAACTAAATCATTGGGAAAAAGTGATATATATATATATATATATATATATATATATATATATATATATATTTTAAGTGCGGTACAAGTCTAAAGGGACAGGATAGTCCTGAAACAGACCTTACAACATGATAATTTAACATCTATCAGAAATTTGCCAGCACAAATCAGTGGAACAAAAACATCATGGTATTAGACAATTGGTTTCACATGGAAGCAGAAATCAGCTTAAGAGCTTAATTCCTACTGAGCATAGATTTCTATGCAAGTGACTTAAAGAGTTAAATATGAAAACATAGCCTGCAGGTTAACAGATGTCTAAAAATTAAGCCTCTAGAAGATGACACATTTCAATTTTTTTTATGAACCGTATTTTATTTTATTATTTTTAAATTTTCTTTTCAGTGTACCAGAATTCATTATTTATGTACCACACCCAGTGTTCCATGCAATACACACCTTCCATAATAACCACCACCAGGCTCACCCAACTTCCCACCCCCCGCCCCGTCAAAACCCTCAGGTTGTTTTTCAGAGTCACAGTCTCTCATGATTTGTTTCCCCTTCCAATTTCCCCCAACTCCCTTCTCCTCTCCATCTCCCCATGTCCTCCATGCTATTTCTTCTGTTCCACAAGTAAGTCAAACCATATGATAATTGACTCTCTCTGCTCGACATATTTCACTCAGCATAATCTCCTCCAGTCCCATCCATGTTGCTACAAAAGTTCGGTGTTCATCCTTCCTGATGGAGGCTTAATACCCCATAGTGTATATGGACCACATCTTCCTTATCCAGTCATCCGTTGAAGGGCATCTTGGTTCTTTCCGCAGTTTGGCGACTGTGGCCATTGCTGCTATAAACACTGTGGATAAAAGACCTGAATGTGAGGCAGGAATCCATCAGAATCATAGAAGAGAACAAAGGCCGTAACCCCTTTGATATCGGCCACAGCAACTTTTTTCAAGACACGTCTCCAAAGGCAAAGGAAACAAAAGCAAAAATGAATTTTGGGGACATCAAGAGCAAAAGCTTCTGCACAGCAAAGGAAACAGTCAACAAAACAAAGAGGCAACCCACGGAATGGGAGAAGACATTCATAAATGACAGTACAGACAAAAGGCTGATATCCAGGATCTATAAAGAACTTCTCAAACTCAATACACACAAAACAGATAATCATGTTGTTTTTCAGAGTCCATAGTCTCTCATGGTTCACCTCCCCTTCCAATTTCCCCCAACTCCCTTCTCCTCTCCATCTCCCCTTGTCCTCCATGCTATTTGTTATGCTCCACAAATAAGTGAAACCATATGATAACTGACTCTCTCTGCTTGACTTATTTCACTCAGCATAGTCTCTTCCAGTCCCGTCCATGTTGCTACAAAAGTTGGGTATTCATCCTTTCTGAGGGTTTTGAAGGGGCGGGGGGTAGGAGGTTGCAGGAACCAGGTGGTGGATATTAAGGAGGGCATGGATTGCATGGAGCACTGGGTATGGTGCAAAAACAATGAATACTGTTACACTGAAAAGAAATAATTTTTTTTAAAAAGCATGGAGGACATGGGGAGTTAGAGAGAAGGGGTTTGGGGTAAATTGGAAGGGGAGGTGAATCATGAGAGACTATGGACTCTGAAAAACAATCTGAGGGGTTTGAAGTAGCGGGGGGCTGGGAGGTCGGGGTACCAGGTGGTGGGTATTATAGAGGGCATGGATTGCATGGAGCACTGGGTGTGGTGCAAAAATAAAGATACTGTTATGCTCAAAATAAATAAATGAAAAAAAAGAAATAATTTTTTTTAAATGTGCACTAATGCCCAGTGACAGAAAAATTATACCTCAGTAAAGATTCTTAAAATACATAAGGATGGAGTATTAAAATACATAAGGATAGACTTATTAGGAATGTGTGAGATCTATAACTTTATGCTTTTTAAGATTTTTTATTTATTTGAGAGCGAGAAAGAGGATGAGCACGAGAAGAGGGAGGGGCAGGCAGAGGGGGAAGCAGACTCCCTGCTGAGCAGGGAGCCCCATGCAGACTAGATCCTGGGACTCCAGGGTCATGACCTGAGCTGAAGGCAATCACTTAACCCACTGAACCACCCAGGTGCCCCAGATCTATAATTTTAAAGTATAAATCATTATTGGGACAATAAAAGGACCTAATTAAATAGAGACATACACAGTGATATGGAATGGAAAGCTCTATATTTTTATGATATATTTTCTCCATCTGTAGATTTGTGAAATCTCAATAAAATAAAATACTATTTAAAAAACAAAACAATAAACAAACAAACAAAAAACAAGATAATCATGTCAAAAAATGGGCAGAAAACATGAACAGACACTTCTCCAAAGAAGACATACAAATGGCTATCAGACACATGAAAAAATGTTCATCCTTACTAACCATCAGGGAGATTCAAATCAAAACCACATTGAGTTACTATCTTACACCAGTTAGAATGGCCAAAATTAGCAAGACAGGAAACAACATGTGTTGGAGAGGATGTGGAGAAAGGGGAACCCTCTTCCACTGTTGGTGGGAATGCAAGTTGGTGCAGCCACTTTGGAGAACAGTGTGGAGATTCCTCAAGAAATTAAAAATAGAACTTCCCTATGACCCTGCCATTGCACTGCTGGGTATTTACCCCAAAGATACAAATGTCGTGAAAAGAAGGGCCATCTGTACCCCAATGTTCATAGCAGACACATTTCAATATTAAAGAATCAACAGAAGTCATTGCAGGGGAAGATACCATGCGCTTGGCAATTTAGAGCAGACAATACTTTTTGTGGGGAAGTACTTTTGTGCCTTTAGGAATTTGTTTGTTTGTTTACTTGTTTTTATTAAACTTTTAATTAATTAACATATACTATATTATTGGTTTCAGAGATAGAGGTCACTGATTCATCAGTCTTGTGGAACATCCAGTCCTCATCGCGTCACCTGCCCTCCTTAGTGTCCATCACCCAGTTACCCCATCCTCCCACTCTCCTTCCCTCCAGCAGCTCTCAGTCTGTTTCCTATGATTAAGAGTTGAACCATGAGAGACTGTGGACTCTGAGAAACAAACTGAGGGTTTCAGAAGGGAGGGGGTTGGGGGCACGTATTGCATGGAGCCCTGGATGTGGTACATAAACAATGAATCTTGGAACACTGGAAAAACAAAATTAAATTAAAAACATAACCTCTTGTTTCTCTCGCTCTCTGGTTTCGTCTTGTTTTATTTTTTCCTCTCTTCCCCTATAATCCTGTTTTGTTTCTTAAATTCCACATATTAGTGAAATCATATGATAATTGTCCTTCTCTGATTGACTTATTTCACTTGGCATAATACCCTCTAGTCCCATCCATGTCATTGTAAAGGGATACATTTCATTTATTGGTGGCTGAGTTGTATTCTGCGTGTGTGTGCATGTATATACATGCCACATTGTCTTTTTCCATTTGTCAGTTGATGGACATCTGGGCTCTTTCCATAGTGTGGCTATTGTGGACATTGCTGCTATAAACATTGGGGTACACGTGCCCCTTTGGATCACTACATTTGTATCTTTGGGGTAAATATCCAGGGTGCAATTTCTGGGTCCTAGGCTGGCTCTATTTTCAACTTTTTGAAGAACCTCCACACTGTTTTCCACAGTGGCTGCACCATCTTGCATTCCCACCAACAGTGCAGGAGGGTTCCCCTTTCTCTGCATCCTCACCAACATCTTTCATTTTCTGACTGTTAATTTTAGCCATTCTGACTGGTATGAGATGGTATCTCATTATGGTTTTGATTTCTATTTCCTTGACTTTGAGTGATATTGATCATTTTTTGGCAAAAGAATGTTGAAAAAGAACACCAAAACTGGTAACATCACAATTCCAGACTTCAAGCTCTATTACAAAGCTGTGATCACCAAAACAGCATGGCACTGGCTCAGAAACAGACACATAGACCAGTGGAACAGAATAGAGAGACCAGATATGGACCCTTAACTCTATGGTCAATTAATCTTCAACAAAACAGGAAAGAATATCCAACAGAAAAAGGACAGTATCTTCAATCAATGGTGCTGGGAAAATTGGACAGCCACATGCAGAAGACTAAAACTGGACCATTTACTGACACCATACACAGAAATAGACTCAAAATGGATGAAAGACCTCAATGTGAGACAGGAATCCATCAAAATCCTAGAGGAGAACATAGGCAGCATTTCCTGTGGCCTCATCCCAGCAAATTATTGTTAGACATGTCTCAAAGGCAAGGGAAACAAAAGCAAAAACAAACTATTGGGACTTCATCAATATAAAAAGCTTTTGCACAGCAAAGGAAAACAGTCGACAAAAGCAAAAGACAACTGACAAATTGGGAGAAGATATTTGCATATGATGTATCAGATAAAGGGCTAGTATCCAAGTTATATAAAGAACTTATCAAACTCAACACCCAAAGAACAAATAATCCAATGAAGACATGGGCATCAAAGGAGACATATAAAAGGCCCTTAGGATATTTGGTGGCATCGTGGCCTCTACCTGCTAGATGAGAGTAGCACACGCCCTTTGCTACAGTTGTGACAACACAACATGTTCCCAGATATTACCAGTAGTCCCCAGTGTGGCAAAGTCACCCTTGGTTGAGAACTGTTGCTTTGAAAGAACGAAGAAGAACCTTCGATGGTTTTGCTCTTGCCACCCCTATTTGTTACAGACAGGGAAGGGCAGAGCCTGAAGGAGGGAGAACACAATGACTAGGTGTGAGGGTTATCAACTGAGGTTAGAAATGGTTCTCAAAACCTTAAGCCTAAGATCTCTACCACATCACTAGTATTTTGATCGAGTTCCTTCTCCTTTGGTCATGATCACTCTGAAAGCACTCTGGAAATTCCACACAAAGCCAGAGTCCCACCACCAACAAGGGTAAGCCAGCACTACACAGAGCAGGAAGCACAGACGGGGGCTTCAGAGACAAAGGCAGTGGAGCTCATGGCGGTCACTTTCTCGTAGGGCTGCCATGCCGGGCTTCATTCTATTCCTGTGGGTCCTCCTCTTGATGCCACTATGGGAACGTGAACCACTTGCATGTAGGCAACCATGACATTGTTTCTTTTTAGCTTATCAGCTTGTTAGGTGTGAGTTACACACAACAAAACACACAGGTTATAAGAATTCCATTTAGTTGGTTTTTGACAAATATCTCCACCACAGAAAACAAAATAGAGAACATTTGCATCAAGCCAGAAATGTTTCTCATGTCCTTTTCCATTCAATCACCCCCTCCAGAAGCAATCACTTTATCTGATTTTATTACCACAAATTAGCTCTTTTTTTTTTTTCATAGATACAACCTTTATTTTTAATTCCCAATATTCTGGTTCATTTTTTTGTAGATAATTTTTTTTATTTTTTTTAATATAATTTTTTATTTTTTATAAACATATATTTTTATCCCCAGGGGTACAGGTCTGTGAATCACCAGGTTTACACACTTCACAGCACTCACCAAAGCACATACCCTCCCCAATGTCCATAATACCACCCCCTTCTCCCAAACCCCCTCCCCCCAGCAACCCTCAGTTTGTTTTGTGAGATTAAGAGTTACTTATGGTTTGTCTCCCAAATTAGCTCTTCTTATTGTAGTGACTCATAAAACAGACTCATGCAGTATGATGTCTTTGTGCTTTACTTATCATAATGTTTTGGAAATTAATTCATGTGATTGTGTATATGAGTATTGATATCCCTTTTATTACTAATTAGTATTCCATTCTGGGAAAATACTACAACTGGCTTATTGATTCTCGTGGTGATGAGCCTTTAGGTTCGTTCCAGTCAGAGGTTATTGCAAATAAGGATTCTCTTAAGATTTGACTTTAAGTCTTTCTCTGGTACTATGTTGAACAACAGTGGTGAGAGTGGGCATCTTTTTGGTGTTTCTGATCCTAATGGAAAGGCTGTCAGCTTTTCCCCATCAAGAATGATAATTGCTGTGGGTTTCTCATAGATGGATTTTATGAAGTTCAGGAATGTGCCCTCCATCCCTACACTCTGAAGAGTTTTAATCAGGAACAGATGCTGCATTTTGTCAAATGCTTTTTCAGCATTAATTGAGAGGACTGTGTGGTTCTTCTCTCTTCTCTTATTTATATGTTCTGTCACATTGATTGACTTGTGAATGTCAAACCACCCCTGCATCCCAGGGATAAATCCCACCTCGTCATGGTGGATAATCTTTTTAATGTACTGTTGGATCCTCTGAGATAGGATCTTTTTGAGAACTTTGGCATCCATATTCATCAGGGATACTGGTCTGAAATTCTTTTTGATGTGGTCTTTGCCTGGTTTGGGGATGAAGGTAATGTTGGCTTCATAGAAAGAGTCTGGAAGTTTTCCTTCTGTTCCTATTTTTTGAAACAACTTCAGGAGAATAGGTAATATTTCTTCTTTGAATGTTTGGTAGAATTTTCCAGGGAATCCAGCAGGCCCTAGACTTTTGTTTTTTGGGAAGTTTTTGATCACTGCTTCAATCTCGTTACTGGTTATTGGTCTCTTCAAGTCTTCCTCCGGACATATGTTTTCATCTTTCTTGAATAATTACTTAGCTGTGGGATTGCAAGGGCTTAGACCAGGTGATTGTGTAACTTTACAGGGACATATGACACAGTTACCAAGTAATTTACCATACTGAGAAGAATACAGGAGGTTTCTCCTTTTCCCTTGTTCCAATCAACATTTAGTAGTGCCTATAATTTTGACTTTAGCCATTCCAATAAATATGAGATGTTATGCTGTGTTTTGGGTTGGACCTTGTCGTTTACTTGTTGGTTACTTGCACATCTTCTTGAAAAGTCCTGTTCAAGCCATTTGCCAAAATTCTGTGTTTAGGATTTTCTTTTGTTGAACCGTAGGAGATTTTTAACATATTCTGGATACAAGACTTGGTCAGATTAATGCATTATGGATTTTTTTCTCCTTAGTCTTTGGATTGCCTATTTCTTTCATAGTGTGAAGAGGGGAAAGTCTAAATTTTGATGAAGATAAAATTATCCATTTTCATAGCTATTTGTGTGTGCATCTCTGTGTGTGTGTGCTCTAGAAGTGTTTTCCCTAACCAAAGCCATGCTGTGTTTTCTGGAAAACTTATGGTTCTCAAATATATGTTTAAGCCTTTTATCTATCGAGTGGGTTAGAGGTCAAGGTTAATTTTTTATTCTCCACACATGTCTAGAAACCTGGCATCTTTGTTTAAAAGACCTCACAATTTCTGCTGAATTACCTGGACATTTCTAACTAAAGTCAGTTGACCCTACCTGTGTGTGGTTCCATGTCTTTCCTCTCCTCTCTCCCACTGACCTTACAGTGGTACTGCATGCCAGTGATTATGATGATGGCCACAAGTTCACTCCTCTTTTCCATGAATTCCAGATTCTTCACATTTCCATATACACTCTACTTCTCAGAAAAGTCCACAAGGATTATGATTGGGACGGCTTTGAATCTGTACATCAAAATGGGGAGTGTTGATATCTTAAAAACATTTATTAATCCTAAACTATTTATAAGAATAAATATTTATTCTCCAAGACTACGAATATAGCTTATCTCTTCACTTACTTGGGTTCTCTAATTTCTCTCTGCCACATATTTAAAATGATACCTCGTTTGTTTGTTTTCCTGTTATAAAGTGGTGTGTTTTTAAAAATTGTGTTCCCAGTTAGTAAATAGAAATGTAATTGATTTTTATAAATTGACTCTGTATTCTATGAGCACACTAAATTAATTTATGAGTTTCTGTCACTTATTTCTACTTGGCTAAGGAACGTTCTTCTGTATATGCAAATATGTCTTCACTGAATAATGGCAGTTTTACCTACATTCCAAATTTATGCTTCTATTTACTTTTCTTTCTTATTTCATTGGCAAGGATTTTCTGTACAGTTATGAATGGAAACTATGAGAGTCCCTGATCCTGTCTTTTTCTGATGGGAATATTATTTTTGTTTCATCTATAAGGAAGCTGTTAGCTGGCCTGTGTGAAGATCTGCTCTTTAGAAGGAGGTAACTGTTGAAAGGGCTCATTATGAGTGTGGGGTGGATTGGGTTTTGCTGCCAGTGTTTTCTACATCTACTAAGATTATCCGCAATTTTATCTTTCAGTTGGTTCACATGGTGGATTACATCGATGATTTGAATGCTAAATAAACTGCATTTCTTGGTTAAAATCCATCTCTTCATGATGTATTATGTTCTTATATAAGATGGTTTGGTAAAGTTATTGGTTTTAAATGCATGAATTTACTTATCTGGTAATATTCTTATTCCATTTCATATCAGGATTATCCTGGTTTCATAAAACTAGTTTCATGTATACTGTATTTTACAAGTACAATATTTTCTGAAGAATTTGGCTAAACTTGATGCCATTTCTTATGTACTTTTTTGAGGGATAGGAGTAGAATCTACCAGTGAAGCCATTCAGGCTTGTACTTCTGTGGGAAGGTTTTGTGATTAAGAAATTAGTTTCTTTAATAGATAGATAAATTCATATTTTTCAATTCCTCCTTGAATCCATTTTGACAAACTCTTGTTTTCAAGGATATTGACCATTTCTCCTAAGTTATCATAATTCATTGTCATAATTTTTATATTATTATGCCATTCTTTTAAGGCTGCATCATCCCTAGAAATGTGCTTTTTATTCTCTGATGCTTATAATTTACACTTTCTGTTTCTCTTGATTAGTCTTGCTGGGAGTTAATCAATTCTGCAGTAACTTCAGTACTTTTGGTATTGTATATATTTTTCAAATTTCTGTTTTCTATTTCATCAATTTCTGGTTTTAATATAACTTTTTTTTTCTACCTACTTGGGTTTAATTTGCTCATTTTTCTTCAGCTTCTTGAAGCTCGTGCTTAGTCTCTTCATTTTACATCTCTTTTATTCATTAAAATAGACCCTTTTTTAAAAGGCTTTGTTTTCTTTCTAAACACTGCACCTCCCCAGATTTTGATTAGCTGTGTTTCTTGTTAGGATCAAAATGTTTTCTCTTTCTTCTTGTAGGTTTGTGGGTTATTTTGAAGCCCATCACTTCATTTATTAATGTAATATTGTGATTTACTTCTAACTCAATTCCCTATGGCCAGATAATTGTCTTTGTAAATTCTATATTTTTAACGTTTTGGGAGTTGTTATCTGGCCCTCATAAAGTTAACATTCCATAGCCCCTGAAAACAGAAACAGCTTCTATCATGATTGGTCACAGTGGTCTACCAGTTACTGAGATGGACGATTTAAAATCTCCAGCCATATTTTTGTGAATTTATCCCTTTTTATTTTTAGTTTATAAATTTTTGTTCCATTCATTACAGTTTAAGATGGGCAATCCTTCTTGATGAGCAAATTCTGTGATCACTAATCAGGGTACCTGATTATTTCTTGTAATACTCTTTGTCTTATAGCCTGAGCTTCCTGGTACAGATTTTGCCACTCCTGTCTCCTTGTGCTCCTCATGTGCGCAGTAAGTCTATTTCCATTTGATTACATTTGGATTATCTGCACCTTTTTAAAGTGTGTTTTCTACAAACAGGGTAGACTTGTCTCTAGCTTTCTCATCCAATGTGAGAACACCTGCCTTTCAGTATGACTGTTTCGTTCTTTTATGCTTTACCTAAAATGGGTTGTAAATGTATCATCTGGACATGTGTTTTCTGTTTGTCCCATCCCTTCTAAACTTCTGTGTTTTGACTCCTTCCTCCTGTTAGCATCTGTCCCCTCTGCTGTCCAAAGTGTCCTGCTCCCAAGCTCCAGTTGAACAACCCAGGGCACTCAAAGAAGGAAGGCCAGTTGGTGAGGAAGAGCAGACTCATACCTGGGCTGGTCTGCCTCTGATTTAATACATAAGGCAAGCCCACACCCAGGACATAAAAATTTGCCTTGTTTCATCTTTTGTCTGTGGTATAGGACTGTTCTTCCAGCAACTCTGCCAAGAAGGAAAATACCTGTTCATTTTGTCTCTTCCAATCTGAACCACAGACAGAAAATCAGTGGGGGGAAAACAAAACTGACCAGAGGCTCAGAGACTTGTAGGATTATGAAAAAGGATATGCCACTCATGTCACTGGCATCCCAGAAAGAGAAGAGAAAGGACATGGAGTTGAAAAAAATGTTTAAAGAAATGATGCTTGAAAACATCCTAGACTTGGAAAAACACATAAACCTACAGATTACAGAAGCTGATTTAACCCCAACACCTAAGTCCAAATACATCCACCCTGATGCCCAGTATAGTCTAACTGATGAAAACTGAAGACCAAGAACATACCCTGAAGTCCTCAAGAGAGAAGGATATCTTACCAGAAAGGGAGAACTCTCTGAATGACAGCCAGTGTTCATTGAAATCACAGGCACCAGAAGGAAGTGACATGACATTTTTAAGTACTTTTTCCCCCTCAAAGTTGCATTATTTTTTATTTTCCATTTAAATTCAAATTTAAAACCATTTTACATGTTGGTATCAAAAAATCTTAATATCCTTTATTTTGCCTGTTGAGGAAAAAGAAAATAATTCTAAGACCATATGCAGTTACCTTGTGAAAATATTCTTCAGAAATGCAGGGAAACCTAAGACCTTCCCTGAAGGAGAAAGACTCAGAATGTTTTGGCAGAAGAAAACACAAGTTCTTTGATATATATAATAGTCCTTCACTCATCTGTTGAGTTTTGTAGATTATGTTTAATATTTGTAAAAAGTATGGTATTGTCTAATGTGAATTTAATGTACATAGAGGAAATGCCTAAGATCATTATATTAAAATGAGAAAAGGCAAGAGGGTATAAAGAGAGATAAGGTCTCTAAATTTCATTCAAACAGGTAAAAGGTTGACCCTATAAATTGTGATGTTATGTGCATACAATGTAATACCTAGAGTAGCCAGTAAACGTGAAACAAAGGCATACACTCCACTCACTACACTGTAGACAAGTGGAAATGGGATTCTAAAAATGTATTCAAGGGACACCTGGGTGGCTCAGTGGTGAGGCATCTGCCTTTGGCTCAGGTCGTGGTCTCAGGGTCCTGAAATGGAGCTTGCACCGGGCTCCACCAGAGCAGGAAGTCTGCTTCTCCCTCTCCCTCTGCTGCTCCCACTGCTCATGCTCGCTTTCTCTCTCTCAAATAAGTAAATGAAAAATCTTTAAATAAATAAATAAATAATCTGGGTGTGGGGAGGGAGAGTGTGGTTGGGTGACGGACACTGGGGAGGGCATGTGCTATGGTGAGTGCTGTGAAGTGTGTAAGCCTGACGATTCACAGACCTGTACCCCTGGGGCTAATAATACATTATATGTTTAAAAATAATAAATAAACAAATGGATAAATATATAAATAAAATAAAAATGTATGAAGTAACCCAAAGGCAGGCAAAACAAGGAAACAGAAAGTTATAAAACAGTGAAGACACACAGGAAACAAAACAGAAAATAATTTAAAAAACACAAAACACAAAACTTTGGCTCTGCAAAGGCTCTGAGGAGCCCGGACAGTGAGCTGGGTGCTGGAGGGAACACTTGCAAACCACGCACATGACGAAGGACTCTCATCCTGTTGAGCCAAAGACACCTCAAAACTCACCCTGAAAATACAAAATGCAACTGGAGAAGTGGCAAAAGACAAAAACAGACACTTTCCTGAAGAGGACAGATAGATGGCAAATAAGCATTTGAAAAGATGTTTGTCACCAGCTTTTGAGGAAGCAGGGAAGATGGCGGGAGGCGGCCATCGCACAGCCGGCCGGACGTGGGCATTCGCACCCGTGCAGCAGGGGACACTGGTGAGGCTGCGGAGACGGGGCCTCTCTGCCGGCGCGGAGACGGCTGCCCAAGGTCTTCAGGACGATCAACAAACACTTCCCATGTGACCCAGCAATTGCTCTCTTGGGTGTGTGTCCCAGAGAAATGAAAACTGTGTCTGCACAAGACCATGCATGTGATGTCTCGCGACAGAGCAAATAGCTCAAACCTGAAAACCTCCGAAACAGGTGAATGACTAATACGACCCTCGTATGTCCGCACCTCAGAATGCTACTCAGCAACGGGAGGAAGCGAGCAAAGAGAGGCGCAGCCACTGGACTGGGTCTCAGGGCCACTGCGCCCAGGGAGAAAGCCACTCCGTGACACCTTCCACCCAATGTTCCTGAGATCCCAAAACTGCGGAGATAGGAAGCTGGTAGCTGCCCCCGTGAGACGATGAAGAGAGGTTCCGTTGTGACCAGAAGGGGGTAGCAGGAGAGAAGTCTTCGTGGCCCCAGGACAGTCTGAGCGTTGATGGTGCGGGCTGCTTCAGAATCCGTGTGTGCTAGCACGATGTCCCCGCACGCCGCACCTGTGTCCATTTCCCGGTTTCCAGATGCCCCGTCCTTACCCCTGGGTGCACTCGCCGGGGAGACCAGCTGATGTGTGCGCGGGACCCCACGGCACTGTCTTCACAACTTCCTAGGAATCTGTGCTTATTTCAAAATAAAAAAGAAAGCTAAAGGAATACTTTTTTTAAGATAAATTTCAAAATTGTTCATCTCCACCATTTTTGTACGCAGTCCACAAGGGTTGAGAATACATAACAACAGAGGCTTTATTAAATACCCAGGGAGCCTGGCCGCTGTGTGACTTGTTCGCTTGGATCCATTTTCCTTCTATCTTTAGGGCCGCCTTTGAGGAGTTGCTTCTCCTCCTCTACAAGAAGAAACAGACGCAGAACCAACCGAAGGGTCCACACACGCGTCTGAGAAGAAGTCCTCAAGAGGGAACAGAAGCGTGCAGGACTGGGGATCCGATGACATGACGTTTGTCCCGAGAATAGACAGGCGTTGCTGCCACCTGGGCCGAACAGTAGAACAGCAGAAAGTTCCGTGCATGTCCAAACCCGGGAGGAACTGGAGAAATAAGTTGGGACCAGAGGTTCAACCCAGTACAGCAGCTCAGGAACCTGGAAGTGTGTCTTCATGAGAACAGGGAGCACTGGCAGGATTTCAGCTGACCGGCTTGTGTTTCAGACGGATATTCTAGGCCGTGGGCTCTGGGGGAGCTGTTCCCTCTTTCCCTGAACCGGGAATCCCGGTGATGACTTTCCATAGGAGCAGAGCTCGGCAGAGAGGAGGACTCAAATCCAAAGGACCCACATATTGGTAGGAAAGATACAGCCAGGAACTAACTTCTCCCATCGCGGGATGATTCTCCAGCTGCCGGGGACCGAACTTGATACAGAACTGGAGAGAGGACAGTGGCCAGAGCCCGTCCCTCCCTGGGCGCCCACCGGAATGTGTGTCTGCCAGGGCCCAGCGGCTCGCAGGCGCGTGAGTCACAAGAAGCAGAAACAAGACCAACAGGGAAGACAGACGCCCACTCAGGTCAGCCAACTTCCTCATGGAAACAGCTTTAAGACCACAGTCCATAATCTTAGGGCAGGAAGATTTTAGTACGAACACAGCAGAGCCGATGTGAACTCTCCACTCGCCGAGCAGGAGATGCTGACCACACTACCAAATTCCAAAGCCGCCGTGGGCAATTACCACGCTTTCCATGTGTGTGTTCCCTGTAAAAATAAGCACGCCTATCTTTACTGAAAACATTGGGGGCCTTAATGTCCGCAGAGACAACGTGCCATTAATCGTACTAAACACTGGATGTCACTGTTGCAGTTTATAATAAAAAAATAATTTATGGAAAGAAGAGCTTCCTAATCAATTCTCTCGAAATAGAGAAATTAATTCCTACTTTATATTTTTTATTAAAAAGAGACGTATGCCCTTCCAAATGTCTGGTTTCTTTGCAGGACTGACTGTTTTCAGTGCCGACCACAGTGTCTGGGCATGTCTATACATCCCACGGACACACGTCCGTCCCGAAGTCCCCTCGTGGCAGGAGGAAGCCCACAGGACTGTGCAGAGCGCGTGGGGAGGGGCGCGCTGCTTTCTGTGAGATGAGAGCCCACCACCAGATGCTGTTTTCCGGGGTGAGCACACATCACCCCCTCCTGTCATCGTCATCTACACACAAATTTACAAGGCAGCGTGGCCTCCGTGTTTCTGTAATGAAGGATGTCAGCTAATTGCCTGTCACTTCATGCCAGCGGAGAAAATGAGTTTCTGTCACGTTGCTCTAGTGGCAGGAGCCACGCCGACCAGGCCACGCCAGCTCCAGATCGTTCTCAGATTCGGGAACTGATGCAGCAGCCATGGTTCGTCGTGAAGAACCCAACGGTCAGGACGCGTCAGTCCTGCATGATTCGTCGTCTTTGTTAATAGGCCTCTACACAGCAGGACCCCGGGAGGTGTCCCAGGATAACCTGACAGGGGCAGGGGGAGGGGCACCCCCATGTTTTAAATATAGTTTCCATGAAAAGCAAATCTCTAACTCAATATCATGGACACAGTCTGGTCAGCTGGCCACGTCCACGCACCTGGCTTTTTCGTAAGTGTCAGTTTTATCAATGGTTTTATATAAACCACCAGTTTTTAACAGTATAATGCCTCAAGATACATCTCATTAAAACAACAGGGAATTACATGAATGACTCTCTGACAATTTAGGAAACATTTCAATGTCTTGGTATCTGAGGTTGGGCTGTTGTAACAGGGAGACACGCGTCTTCCCGTACGGCTGACCCGCCAAGCCCAAGCAGCAGATTCCGGTACCAACTGTGTACACAAGACAGAATCCCTGCCACAGTCATTTGCTACCAAGCTTAGAAGGCGTGCAGGTGATGTAAGAAAGACATTATTAGGGTTCAAAGCCAACGACCAAGAAAGAATTCTTGAGATATCTTCGGTGAAGAAAGGTGATTTTATAGAAGCCTGGGGGCAGGACGGATGAGCAGAGAGCTGCACTGGGGCCCTGTATATACTTTCAAGTGAGAGGGCGTTAGGGAGAACCTAAGTCTCTAAGAAACTTTGGTAACAAGGTTTCCAGGACCTTAAGCAGACTCGCTATTGTTGGAAAACGGCCCTTTATCACCATCTAATAAAACGTTAGTCATGAGACCCTTCAGAAGGATATCAGTGGGCCATATGCTTGGGGGTGATTGCCAACATGTCTCTTGGGGGATTTAGACATAAAGGAAGTTTCCAAAGGAGTATTTTTTAATTTATTTTTTATTTTCAGCATAACAGTATTCATTATTTTTGCACCAAACCCAGTGCTCCATGCAATCCGTGCCCTCTCCAATACCCACCACCTGGTACCCCAACCTCCCACCCCCCACCCCTTCAAAACCCTCAGATTGATTTTCAGAGTCCACAGTCTCTCATGGTTCACCTCCCCTTCCAATTTCCCCCAACTCCCTTCTCCTCTCCATCTCCCCATGTCCTCCATGCTATTTGTTATGCTCCACAAATAAGTGAAACCATATGATAATTGACTCTCTCTGCTTGACTTATTTCACTCAGCATAATCTCTTCCAGTCCAGTCCATGTTGCTACAAAAGTTGGGTATTCATCCCTTCTGATGGAGGCATCGTACTCCATAGTGTATATGGACCACATCTTCCTTATCCATTCGTCCGTTGCAGGGCATCTTGGTTCCTTCCACAGTTTGGCGACCGTGGCCATTGCTCCTATGAACATTGGGGTACAGATGGCCCTTCTTTTCACGACATCTGTATCTTTGGGGTAAATACCCAGCAGTGCAATGGCAGGGTCATAGGGAAGTTCTATTTTTAATCTCTTGAGGAATCTCCACACTGTTCTCCAAAGAGGCTGCACCAACTTGCATTCCCACTAACAGTGGAAGAGGGTTCCCCTTTCTCCACATCCCCTCCAACACATGTTGTTTCCTGTCTTGCTAATTTGGGCCATTCTAACTGGTGTAAGGTGGTATCTCAATGTAGTTTTAATTTGAATCTCCCTGACAGCTAGTGATGATGAACAATCTCTTCAATAAATGATGCTGGGAAAACTGGGCAGCTATATGTAGAAGAATGAAACTCGACTATTCTCTTACACCATCCACAAAGATAAACTCAAAATGGATAACAGACCTCAACGTGAGACAGGAATCCATCAGAATCCTAGAGGAGAACATAGGCAGTAATCTCTTCGATATCAGCCACAGCAACTTCTTTCAAGATATGTCTCCAAAGGCAAAGGAAACAAAAGCGAAAATGAACTTTTGGGACTTCATCAAAATCAAAAGCTTCTGCACAGCAAAGGAAACAGTCAAGAAAACAAAGAGGCAACCCACAGAATGGGAGAAGATATTTGCAAATGACAGTATAGACAAAAGGTTGATATCCAGGATCTATAATGAACTCCTCAAACTCAACACACACAAAACAGACAATTATGTCAAAAAATGGGCAGAAGATATGAACAGACACTTCTCCAATGAAGACATACAAATGGCTATCAGACACATGAAAAAATGTTCATCACCAAAGGAATATTTTTAAGTTAAAGTAGACCTACAGAGTCCTGGTTGGGGGTGGGTCAGGCTAGGGTTACCTCTTGCCCTCAGCAAATTATAAAGGCAGTTGAGTCCCTAGAGGAATGTCACTCTCCCTGTTCCAAGGACTTTTCAATGGGCTCTAAGTCGTACGGAAATTTAATAATTTTTCTTCTGCCATTGCTTCCCACATCACAGGCTTGGCTCCTGTACACAAAGTTTTTCATTGGTAAGGAGGACATTTATGACCAAATTTCTGTAAATATTTTAAAACAAAACATATCCTTTTTTAAAGGTGAAGTTGCATTAGTCCTCAAAACAGTGTCTTTGATTCCACTTTTGAAGGATAATAGATAGACCTTCAAAAAGCATTTAAAAAATACAGTGTGACTGAACAGACGAGGTGAAGGAAGGAGAGGTTGTGTAGGGCTTTGGAGTAGGTTTTGTCTCTGGTTTATAGGACAGGCAGGACCACACTGAAGGTAGTAGAAGAGGGGTGGCTGCTGGCTCAGCCAGTAAAGCAGGTGACTCTTGATCTCTGGGTCCTGAGTTCAAGCCCCATAGTGGGTATAGGGCTTGCAATAAATTAAAAAAAAAAAAGGGGGGGGGGAGGGGAGTGTGCAGGCATCCTGTGTAACATGTGGGGGCCTGGGCAATCCTTGGATGGCTTATTTGTCTAAACCATGATTGTTTTTATTTTTGTAATTCCCTGACCATAGGCAGGTAAGCGAACAGGGAATATTTATAGCATGAATCTGTCAATGGCTAAAGACATACCTTTCCGCTTCTAGAAGTGAGTTATACATTTTTCTTGCCCAAATTTGGAAACAATTCTTCCTTGATGTCTGATAAAAATAAGATAGTTGATATACAGTCACTCAGTTGACAAGTCACTGATATGCTAATGTTTATTGTCAGCACGACTAATTATTAAGTACCTACTGACTACATGAGTTGCAGAAGTTAATCACGGTTAAGAGGCAATGATTTCATTTGGACTCACAAGAAAAACAATTGAAAAAAATAGAGTTTAAGAAATGCTTCTACCTGTGAGAAACAACCCCACAAGTCCCCCCATCATGGAAAATATAATTCAGCTACAAAACTTACTTTCCTAAAACCGACACAGACAACATCTTTTTTTCTCTTGTTTAAATAATGTGATCACACTTAAAATAATGCAAAAGATGTAGTCCTATTAAAATTTGATATGAGTTTTCTTTCATAATAAATGGATACCCTTCACAATAAGGCAAGTACCAATTGTTGAGAGAATAAAGCACTTTTAATTAAATGGAAGCATTTTACATCTGTAAGTATGTAAGTGATCCTGCACATTGCATGGAGGATGGCTTGAGTGCCCATTAGACTAGGCTGAGCTGTAAAATTATCATTTTAAAATATTAATTTATTTTAATAAATTCTTAAAATTTCCACATTCAGATGTAAAAAGTCTGTCTGTTTTTGTTTTAACCAGTTCTATATTTTAAGCACCTAAGATAATGAAGGACTCCGTGCCTATGAAGGGAAATGAAATTTCATTGTTACTTCTTACAAAGTGTGCATTTTAGCGGATTTTCATGAATAAACATTTATTGTGATGCAAAACTTGAATGAATGAAAAAAAATCCCTACTTAATCATAATAATCTTTATTGCAAATTGCTTTCCAGTCCCAAAAATATTTTATTAGAACCAGTGTAAAATTTCAAAATTAACCTTTTTCTGAGTTTATTTTTACTTCAATTTTATTCATCGCTGTTGAAAATGTTAATGCGAAATAGAATTAAATGAGAGATGAAGTAGTAATATGTGAAACAATTCGTTTACTTTTTAAACAGTTGGCATTAAATTGGTGGAAAAGTCCAGAATCTGATCGATCGAGACCGTGTTTCACTTTTTCCTGTGTGGTCCTTCTTTCCCTGAATCATTGACCGATAAATTTCCAAATGTTTTCAGAATTTTCGAGTGCACACAAAATATCAGATACGCACTGTACGCCCACACACCAACCAGACGGACTCCAGTTATCAAGATTTTACCAGACCTGACTTCTCTACTCCCCTTTTTGCTTATTTTTTTTGCAGTTTTAAAAGCAAATCCCAGACACTGCGCCATGTCAGTCCTACACATTCCTATGTACAAAATTTATGAAAATTAAGGAAATTCTCATTTATAAGCAAAATGCTATTGCCATACCTAACTCAGAATAATAGTTCTTTGGAATCCCTAGATATATAAGTTTTCTCTAAATTTTCTGAATCTATCAAAAATTGTTTGTCAGAAAAAAAAAATAGTTTGTCAGTGTGAGTCAGGATCCAAGCAAGGAGCACATATGACGTTTGAATCTTTGGAACCTTTTCTTACATCGAGTGTAAGCCCGCATGTGAAGCCATCGGGTCCCTTCAGTTTTAGGTCCCTCATTCTAGCGGAAAAAACCAGCAAAGTGGAAAAAAGGGAGAGAAAGGGGGAGAGAGAGAGAGAGACAGCAAGAAAGAGAGAGAGACGCCGAGAAACAGACTCTTACTCCACAGAACACACGGACGGTTCCCACAGGGGAGGGTGGTGGATGGGGGAACAGGTAACAGGTGCCGGGATGAAGGAGTGCACCTGCCTTGAGTCACTGCACTGTGACCTACAACAAGTACAGTGCTGTGTGCTGAGTGGGGTGGTTTTGAAAAGGCTACCCCCTTCTATGATGTCTTTTGACTTTCTGCTGATGCTTTTAAAAATGGGCTCTTTATCACTGTATGTCCCAGACCAGAAGTCAACTCTTCAAAGCCCTGATGCAGCATCATGGCTGGTTCTCTGTCCCTTCCATCACAGTGTGACAGACACTTATCGCCTGATCGGCCTGTTTTTAGAGATACTAAGTTTGATCCGGGGGTGCAGATGTGGGCGGCAGTTCCTCCGTTGTGCAGCCGTAGGTTATGGGGGTCACCATAAGACCAGAAGAGAGAGAAGGTGACCCCTGGTGACCACTAAGGAGTGTGCATGTGGGAGGGAACAGGGGGCCTGTGCATTTCATTTGTACCCATTTCTACTGCTCGCCCTTTGTTACTGCACACTTGCCCTAATTAAAAGAAGGGACTGTCTTAAAGTGAAGTGTATCTTTTTCTCCCCATGCGGTGTCTTCGCCTGGTTCTCACCAAACCCCATAAAAACCAGAATAGACTCTGAACACCTGCTTCCACACTCGTGTTTTCATGAATAAAACACAGCTATATTTACCTCGCTCTTCCTCATCAGGAAATACATGACACAGAGCAAGGAGCTCGTTCTAGGAATGTGAGAGCTATCGGAGTGTGTGTTGTAAAAGACTAACTCTGGGGTTTGGTTTTTCATCTGTACCAACTGGCGGAATGTTGGGTAGACACTGATGGGCTTTGAGCATGAAATGTTGAAGTGCATCCTGCTCAAAAACTATAAATTATTTTTTTGTTGTTCACGCCGAGTGACTGACTGACAGGCTAAGCTTGTCAAGGAATCTGGAGATCCGTCAAGTTAAACCGTGCTTCCTTCTGCCGGCACTCCTATAGTCCGTATTCCACAAATAGCATTATTCAGAAGCACCTGTTTTTCCTGACACCACGCCATGTGGTTTACAGTAACGTCAGCTGCCTCCCTCCCCCCCAACTAGCGACACTCCCGATCCCATTCCATAACGTACAGGAGAGAGAGAGGAGTTTCTACAGGAGCCGGTGCCGCTTGTGGTCTTGTGGGATATGGGTATGGAACAGAGCCTTTCCCCTGGGCAGGGGCCGGCACATCTATCCGTGTCACACATCTCTTTCAGATGGACATGAGCCCAGAGACTAACATGACTCTCTCCACTCTGCTGCTGCCCCTTCAGCTAGGAAATGGCCGGGAGGTGGCTCGCTCCCACGTGGGCACAAAGTGGTCTTCATTTGGGATTGCTTTGATCCCGTTTTCTTGAACAAGCCGCCCCTCCTGGGTGGTTCAGAGCGACTTCGAGGGGAACGCGGACGTGGAAAGGATAAACGGGCCTCTGAGCGGACGGAAGGCAGGAGAATCTGTCCCACAGAGGCTTAGTCTCTGTCCGGGCCTATTTTATTTTTTAAATTAGATTTTGGATTTTGAAATAAAGGGAAGCAAACAAGAAAGAACGTACTACTAAGGGGCACCTGGGTGGCTCCGTGGGTTAAGCGTCTGCCTTTGGCTCAGGTCATAATCCTGGGGTCCTGGGATCGAGCCCCGCATCGGGCTCTCTGCTCAGCAGGAAGCCTGCTTCTCCCTCTCCGACTCCCCCTGCTCCTGTTTTCTCTCTCCCTGTTTCTCTGTCAAAGAAACAGATATAATCTAAAAAAAAAAAAAAAAAAGAAGAAGAAGTAGAAGAAAAGAAAAGAAAGAAAAAATATACTACTGTTACCAAATCTCAAATTCTAGCACCATATTTGCCACGTAAGTCAGCAGCAGCCCTGGTGTTGTCATGAAAAGTCTAAATGGAACTTACCATCAGATTTTTAACACCACTATACACACTTTTGTTTCAAAAAGGTCTAATGCAATTTTTAAGCATTTTGGCTTTCCAGAGGAAAAAATAGAAGGATTTCAATCTGGGTCCTGCCCCTGCGCCTGCCCTGTTCTGAGCCCAACCTAAGGCAAATCCCTTAGCAAGGTAATGATTACTGCGCTCACCTATGAGTCAGAGATCATTATTGTCTTACTTTGTAACACTTTGTGTGATATCGAATTACCCAAACCCTGGAAAGTTCTCAGGAAATACTAAACACTCCGATGACGGCTGCCGGCAGAGTCCTTGTCAATGAAGCGGCGTTGGACGACGCGTGAGGATTTCGAAAGCAGTCCTGTGTCGAGAGTGATATGAAGCACCGTGTTAATTTACGTGCTTGGCTTTATACTTGAAAAACATGCGTCCTTGAAAAGAAAAGTTGCAGCCTGCGATGGGTAATGAGCCGTCGGACTTGGGCCCACATTTTCGGAGAGGGAGCGAGAGAATCACGGACCAACAGCAGCTTCTCTGCTCTTCGTTGCACGTGTCAGTGCACAATGGCTGTGACCCCAACTCCAGCGGGGTGACTGATCTAAGCAACACCACGGGCGGTGTCACGCTATGACCCCTTGTGATCATCACTGTAAGTCAAGTTTTGCTGTTTGTTGCATTTTTTTTTTTTTTTAAATAAGCTTGTAATCAGAAACCTTCACCTATAGTCACTTCCCTAAAGGAGAAGATAGGTTACGAGTCTTTGGTTGTAAGAGGAGTAAGTTCCGGGGACATAAGGACAATGGGGTAACTACAGTCAATAAAAGTTAACTGGATCCTTGTGCTAGGACAGCCAAAAAATAAAAAATAAAAAGCAAAAAAACAGCCAAAAAATGTTAACTAAGTGAGGTGTCAATTTTGTGAATTAGGTGGATTATAAACCATTTTACCATGTATGCATATATCCAAACATCGCCTTGTACAAGCCAAAGAGATATATCAATTCATTTGTCAATCATACTGCAATAAAGCTGGAAAAAATCATCACGGAAACCATGATTCTAACAGGGGTTGGGTTTGATGTTTGCTGGAATTCACCTGTGCATCTAACACTTGGGACCCTGTCGTCACAGCAAAGGCTGGACGATGCCAGACTCCTTCTTGCTGCGTTCCGCAAGCACCGGCGGGGCGCAGAGATTTAGGAAATGAGGCACTGTGTCCTGGGCACCTTCTTTTCCTCTGGGGATAATAAAAAGATGCTGTTTTCTTTGCTGATAAGACAAAGCTAGGCTCCCTAGGACACCGAAGACGGAGACCGGGGCAAGTTGAGAGCACACAGTGGGAAGAGAATCAGGGTGCTCTTCAGCTGATGGGGCCAGGAGGGAGGCACAGTTTGGGTTTTTGGGAGGGGAGAGCCTGCCCAGGCCGGGGTGTAGGGGAAGGCATGCAGCGTGGGGGTGCTGGGTAGGAACCGTCCCCCGAGAGCAGGCAGGAGGGCCTTGTGGAGGACTGTAAGCTCTTTCTCCCGAGCCCCAGGCAGGGGTGCAGAGGTGCAGGAAGCAGAGTTCGGTGCAGAAGGGACGGCTGAACTGAGGGCCTCTCGGGGGGTCTGCAGGTCCCTGTCCCCTAGCCCCAGCCACGAAGCCTGACCACGCCCCACCGAAGCTGGAAGAGCCATTGACATTGCAGTGTGCCTCCAGGAGGGAGGCCTGCGAGGGGTCTTTCTGGGGACGGAGGAAGGAATCTTCCCGAATGAAGCCTTCAGTCTTTTCTTGTGACTACAACGCGTTATCCCTCACTTTAGGAAGGATTTATTTAATATGTCAATACAGATATCTAGATTTAACTGGCGTTGGCTTCAGGGGACCTCACACTTAGAAAGCTAACATGGGCTATTCTGATCGCAAAAATAAAGAAAGAAAAACCTCCTGTGAAGGCCATCCCAGAGCACACCGGCATTAATGTTCCGAAAGTCGTCCCCTTCTTGTTTTACTATCTGACTTTTACTCAGCCTCACGTTGAGTGGGACCTCACCTTGCGATACAGGTGATTCAAGAAAACAATTTAGAAAAAAAGGCTCTTTTTTAAAAGACCATTTTTAAAGAAGCTGTACATAGACTGAGCATTGACGTGATTTGGGTTCATTCCAAACAGATTCAGAACAAGGGACAGGAAGGCGTTAGGACAGAGGCAGGCCGGTGGATCGGAACTGGGCACCACGTGAGCCCGGTCGTCATGGTTCCCGCGCACACCGGGGAGCGAGTGCTGCACCGAAACGACGCAGCCCACCCCAGCCTCACCCGGGAGTCGCAGTGACCTCCGGCTGGTTTGCGGCTCGTGTCCCTTCACTCTGCTGGGAAACGTAGCCTGAGAATCAGGAGGGAAGAGAACATTCTTTTGCGTTTGGTGAGTTCAAATGTGGAATTACTCAGGAGCAGAGAGCAAGCTCTACCCCGTGTGACTGTGGGTGTGTCTTTTGGGGGTCCTTTCTGGAAGTCTGGACACGTTGCGTACAGGGGAGAAGTGTCAGCCTTTGCAACACGTTTGGGAAGGGAGACCTCGCAAGCCAGCCCTGTTGCACAGGAGGGAAGGGCCTCGTGCTGACAGCCGGCTGAGCCCACGCAGGCTCAGTGCACTGCTCGTCCCGTGTTTCCTCCCACGGCCACAGCACAAGGGGACGGTGACAACCATTTCCCTGGGCTGGGGAACGTTATATCCTGTGTTATATCCTGCGAGTCCCTTCCTAAATGAAAGCTTCCTATTCTAATGGGCATCGAGTCCAGCTGCGAGAAGCAGAAGAGAAGGCGGGAACGTGTAACCACATCACGGGGTAACCCACAGTCACCCCAGCACGAGCGGGAAGTAGATGCTCTAGGACAGGAGCTCGGGTAATTCTGAGAGTCTTACCTTAGAGAGAAGCCTCTAGAACATGAACTCTTCACATCCGCCCCAGTGGCCAGGCCGCCAGCGTTCAAGTCCATCATGAGCAGAAGCGAACTTGGAGGTCGAGAACAGAGGAGAAAGCCTCCCAGCCGACTCATGGATGTGCTTGGACGGGTCACAATTCTGCAGAGAAAGGAGCAAAATCGTTTAATTTAGTACAATGTGGAGCAGGCTTCCGAGGGCAAGGTCCTCACGGCAGTGTTTTGATAGTTTCGTTTTAAACCAAATATTCTCATTAGAATTTTGACTCTTTGGGTCCAAATTGCATTTGTTTCCCGCATTTGGACGTCTAATCATACGTGCTTCGGTCAACATTTCATTATGTGATTGCATTTGCTGCAAGAAAAATTGAGGGAGCTATCAGTCCAAGTGGAAAAAGTTAGAAAAGTCTTTAAAGACACTGGGGAAGGCAAAATGGACCTGAGCGGTCCGTGTCCGTGTCGTATAGGAAATCGAGTTACAATTCCGAATGACCCTTTCAGGATGCACAATGACCAGAGAGGAAGGAGATTTCGGGAGGTGGCGGCTTTGTAAGATAATCCCATTTTCTGAGCCCCTGGGGCAGGCAAATTTCCTCCGTGTTAGGGCCCAGCATCTCCTTTAGATCCGAGAGTGTGACCATTTGTGGTTGTTTCTGGGCTGGAACAAAGTTCCCGACGGTGCGTCCCACACCACTCCGTGAGGACAAGCCAGCTGTGCCCTTCACAAAAGCAGCATCCGAGAAGGAAAGCCCCTCCATTAAAGACGTTGCTAGTTCATAGGCCAGTCACTGTGCTAAATGTTCAACATGGATTGCTTGACCAGAGCGGAGACAGGCTTCCCCATCTAGGTCAGGCGACGGGACACCTCTGTGCTGTCTTCTGCTTCTGCTGCGGTCTGGTGGGAGCTCATCCTGCCGTTTCTGGGTCGTGGCTCAGGGCGTGTCCCCTCTTGGACGCATCCCGTAAGCCCCACTCAGACTCCCTTGTTGCCCGGCATTTCCATCAACGAGCTGAACCGGGGGTAGCAGAGTCGGATGTGTGCACGCATCGTTCTCTAAACTCTGAGCGGAAGCCGTCACTCACCCGAACATTATTTGAACGAGTTTAACAAAGTAAATAAGACAAGAAAAGGAGGTAAAATTTTTCTCAAATACTACTTGTCCCACCACTGTGTCAGTGGAAACCTGGAACTTTTTTTTTT
Organism: Mustela lutreola; assembly: GCF_030435805.1. Taxonomy (NCBI): domain Eukaryota; kingdom Metazoa; phylum Chordata; class Mammalia; order Carnivora; family Mustelidae; genus Mustela; species Mustela lutreola. The sequence continues at coordinate 40,022,772 of NC_081307.1, read as the reverse complement.
CCCCAAACTGATTTGTTTTAATCACCCTAATTTGAACAGAGACTGTAAAATAAAGAGTTAGAAGACTCAGGGCACCCGGGTGGCTCAGATGGTGAAGCATCTGCCTTCAGCTCAAGTCATGATCTCGAGGGATGGGATCGAGCCCCATGTCAGGCTCCTGGATCAGCGGGGAGCTGCTTCTCCCTCTCCCTCTGGCTCATGCTCTCTCTATATATCTTTCTGTCTCAGATGGACAAATAAAATCTTTAAAAAAAGATTTAGAAGAACTGCAGATAGCAGAATGATTTTCGAGGGAGAAAGAAAGGAAGATCATTTGAAAACGCACTGAGGTTCTCAGTGGAAGGAACAGATCGGTCTGAGTTTCCTGTTTGCCTGAGGGACCAAACCAAAGTGAAGAACAGATATTTTGAGTCAGGACGGGTCCGGCGACCACAGGAGGCTGCTGACTGCCGTGTGGGCAGGGGCGCGGGAGGGCGGGAGAGCGAGGCGCGGGGCGGGGGGCACGGTTCCCCATGCAGGCCAGCGTGACTGTCAGCCATTCTGGGCTGTGCGTCAAGCCAACAGCCACTGTGCCCTTAGCTCCACGCGATCCCCAACCCCTGCTGGAGACATGGTTTTCTGACATGTTTTTCATGCCAGCATCGCCCAGATTAGCACCCACATAGGGCCCAGAAGAAAGACAGGACCCGGGGAGAAATGAATACGGGCACCACCTATGGGTGCAGAAGGCCTGGAGCCAGAAGAGGGCCCACCTGATGGGCTGCATCCGTAGCGAGACAGCTCTGTCCACTCGGAGGGCAACCTGGGGACGCTCAGGGTTTGGAATCGGAGGTGCACGGAGCCGATTGTTCAAGGAAAGCCGAGGTGTGCAGAGAGTTGACCCGTGGGGAGAGACGTGAAACTGATGGTGGCTTGGGGACAGGCGTCAGAGAGAGTCACAAGGGTTTGAAGGCCGACGTTGGAGAGAGCTGGTCAGGTCTGAGCAAGCTCTCGCTGTGTGGACAGCAAACTCGCCCGGAGAACTTCAGTGCGTTCCTGCTGCATTGGCGGGAGCAGGGCTTGGTGCAACTTGAAAACCAGATGATAGACACGGAGCTGGGCGAGGCCGATTCTGGCTTAATCCTGTTTTCAAATGACAGTACGGGAATCGGTCTGTGCACTTTCCACGGAATGCAGTTAACTGCTCTCTCCTTAGAAGTAAACGTGGTGGCCCGAAATGTCGGTTAGAGGCTTTTTACCCTCCTCTGAATCATGCGGAGCAATATTTTCAAGCAGTATATTCAAGTATTCACTATATTTCAAGCATTATTTTCAAGTAAATAGAGTGTTAATTAACTCCCGGGCATGTTATCTCTAAATAGGCCTCCCCAAGTCCCTGCTTGAGATGGTCTGTGACGTGTAGGTCACCCGCGAGTCTGAGGTCCTCCTTCCCAGCGGACAAAAGGCCTCACAGTCCTGGGTGTCTTTGGAGCCACAGAGGGTCTTGTCTTATCTCACTTGGGTCCAGAGTTAAGTAGCAGGAGAAACAAAACAAGAACTTCTGAAATGAAATAAATTTCTAAAAAGAAATAGAAATGGAAAAAGCACAAAACATTCTATTATGCGAATGAGACAACTTTCAGCTCTTCATGTGTGACGTGAAATTCCTTTCCTCCCCGATGGTAACCCAGGAGAAGCAAATCAGTTTGGGAGATTACTGAGTATCAGCGGCGGGGGTAACCCCCACGCAGGCGTGGCCATTCGCGGCAGGATTGCAGTGAGATCCCAGGTAGGTTTCTGTCCGGGAACTGCTCGGAGACTCCAGATGCTTTTCCTCGGCCTAGTTGCCATCCTGCAATCTGGGTGGACGGCACCGGGGCGGACGCGTGGGGACAGGATCCACGGAGGCTGGGGAAGGGGGGGCCTAAGGTGACGTAAGCCAGTGAGACCCAAAGGGGAGAAAAGAACTGTACTTTGTCAAACACAACAGCGGGCCACTGTAATCGGGCTCTTACTTAACTAAATTTAGGCCTCTCAGAAGTCCGCAGAGCTGGTAACACTTCACCATGTTGTGTTGACTCACAGGGCTCTGGGCTGAAATATCAAGTCGTGCTTTCTCCTTCCTAACCGCACGGCGCAGTCCATAAGGGAGAGCCTGGCCCAGCACAGGTGCGCGGCTGAACGCCCGCTGTCCCAGACCTGCTCTGTGTACAGGCACCCACTGAAGGAACCCACTGAAGGAACACCTTCCACAGACAGGGCCTGGGGCCGTCCCTTGGGGCAAGGGGCCACTGAACTTGAAACCTAGATGGTGAGAAGTTTTACAAAAAATGTTGGAGAAATGTGTGGGAAAAGAGGAAGTGAAATCGTTTTGAACTCGGGGACTCCTTTAGGCACCAGCTTGCAAGTAAGAGAGCAAAAGTCCTACGAAAAGAATTAAAAAAGTCGAATGTTTTCTAAATGAATAATGTCATGAAAATGAGGTCCTCTTATCTAATCCAAGCTGGGGAAGCATGAAATGATCTTCGTTAGCCAAGTGGGTTCGCACTTAATCATCTCTGCTTTCTAATGTAACGTTAGGGAAGTCACTTAACCTCTCTGTGCCTGCTTTTCCTGACCAGCCAAATGGTGGCAAAGTTGACAAAATCAGGTTCATAGTAGATAACAAGAACATCATATCGGCATTGGATATGATGGCATGTGAAAACATCTTGCAAGGTGCTCTCAAATACTGTTTTCTCTTGATCATCTTTCTGGTGGCAGAACTCTGTAGAAAAAGTCTTACGGCACAGAAACGGGAAAGAACTGATAACCCTCATCTCTGATCTGGAGAGACTGCAGGGCAGAAGAATGAGACAATGGATGTTTCCAATGGGAAGACGAGTGAAACCACGTAGCATGACCCAGAAAAGCTTTCTAAAGAAGTCTCAGGAGACCTAGCCCAGGATGTAGGCATGGGAAGTTATCTTCAGACCAATGGTGTTACATCGTTTGTGAGAAGATGAAGGTGGCATGGTGAGTTTCAGCAGGGGTATTTTGTTGTCATTCTTCAGCATCCATAATTCTGCAAAGATTGGTCTCATTTCACAAGATGTATTTCAATCACAGGGAACACATTATTGTTTCTTTCTTTACATAACAATGAAATTCCATTCTTTACTTGAATATATTCTATGTCAGTGCTTTTTCTAGCTGGCTTCCTAAGTGCTCTTTCAGTATTTGTAAGTTCAGTCCCATCTGCTAAAAAGTACTATTTTCATGAAACACTATTATCATAAGTCAAATCTTTTACATCCATTTCTTTTTTAACAATGTTATTTTGATGAAACATCATCATCCATAACATTATTTTCAAAGGAAATAAATCATTTTGGTTTTCTTTTCTCCATTTTCAGCCTGAAGGGGTAGATAATTTCTTAGAGTTCCATGACAAATAACATAAAAGAGTTGTCGAATGACCAAAAGTAAATTATAGCAAAAAGCGATTTATTGGGTTTTTAGCTACTTTAAAACAGATGTTTTCCCCCAACGGATTTGAATATGGGGTGTCTTTTTTTTTTTTCTTCAACCCAATCTGCTAAGTAGATATTTCATGAAGATGTCTGAATGTTCAGTGTGAAGCTGAAGAAAGACGTCTGTGCCGGAAACGCACGACTTGACGAGATCAGTAGATCGTAGGGAAAAGCACAAGCCTGGGGCGCTCAGCAAGAGAGTGAGTGTGGCTGGAGGCAGCGGGAAGCCTGGCACCCACCCACCCTCCAACACGTGGTTCCGTGGAACTGGAGGCTTCCCCTCCCACTGCTGTACCGTGCTCTGTGCCCTGAAGGTCTCCCGATGAAGCCAGGCATTGCACTATTGATAGACATTGTGATGTCTTCCAGCATGGCTCGAAAACAGTGCTGCTCTCAACAAACGTGCGCATGCAAGCTGGTGTGCACACACGGAGGGTGACACTTGCATTACTCTAGGACATCTGTCCCAAGGAAGACGCTGATCATGGAATATGAATGGCTTCATAATGTTTCTGCAGTGACCAAACTCAAAGAGAGAGTATGGCAACATGGAGTTATTTTCATTAAGGTCAAGATAAATTTGGCAGGAAAATTCACTTCGGGCTCTTCCAGGTTTCCCTGTAGCCCCTCAGTGTGAGCTTCTGCATGTTACACGGGGAAAAACAGAAATGACTTTGCTTGGGGGGATATCTCCCCAGACTTCATATTCCGTACCACATAGCACACTCACTATGTTATCAAATGACAGACTCTGTATAATGTTACTATACGATCTATGGCCACATTGTAAATGGGAGTCATATGTATGACAACCACGTGAAAGTTCTCCAAATTCTGATTTCTCAGGTCTCCCACGCATGTAATCACGTCACTGGACAATGACGGCTTCATTCTTCCTTTCTAAGTCGTACATTTTGTTGTCATGTTTCTCTTGCCTTTCTGTAATGGCCAGACACTGCAGGGCGCTTTTCGGGGGAAGGGGTGAGAGGAGAGAGGTGTTCTCGCCTCCCACTGCTTTTAAAGGAAATGATTTTCCTGGTCACCATTGAGGTTTGCTGTCTGATGGTTTAGAAAGTCCTCCTTAGGGTAGTATGGAAATTTTATCCCATATGTCTTCATTTAGCTAACAATATTTCTATAGTCAACTATATACTTTGGATGACTGAAATGTTCAGAAGCATATTTTTAAGATTTCAAAACATATAGGATGTTGGCAGGACTTTTTGGTTGTTTCTTCTGTAGTTTACTTACTGGTACTTAAAGGAATGCTTTCCTCCCTGGGCCCAAGTTAAATCTTATGTAGGAAACCTGTTTAAAGAGAAATAGGTACGACTATGGGGAAGGAATTAGATTTATAAATTCCCCAAAATAAATTGCTGAACCAGGATCTCAGAAGCTGCGTCATTAACATTAACAGTTAACCCCGGGTTGTGTTTTGTTTGTTTGTCTATGTTTTCTCCAGATGCTGGGCTTTATTTATAGGTCCCTTCTGTGTCTCCGACATTCACAATTTGTGTTTAGGAAAATCAGTCATGTCCACCAACGGGAGGGGTACCGGAAAACTGTTTCATAAAGAGTGGAGATCATCCTAGGTTCCGTTGCTTTTATTTTAAAGCCAGATTTTTAGCTACATTGAACACAAACGACATGATGTGTTCTTCACTCCCCACATTTTCATTCAAAAGGCTAATATTTCGTGGAAATAAAGAGGGCAGGGAAATTTAAGATCTACTACAAATATGCTCATTCATTATATTTAACCATTTTTAAAGCAAGATTAAACGGTTAGGTGAATTTTGCTAAACTACTGTAAATCTGGAAAACTGTGTCTCCAAATATATCGGTCTTATTCCTATTTTCCTCTATTTTGGGGATATATTGAGAATACTGGTTAACTGTATTAAAGGTGAGCAGTGTTCTCCTCACTGCGAGTTCTAGAAGGAAAAACCAAGAAAAACCAGAAATACTTATTAACTTGCGACTAAGCTTAATAATGATATGGAACAGATTAAAATCAGGACTACAGTCAAGTGGATACACAATTTTACAAAATATAGAGTTTCCAACATACTTTCAAAAGCACTTAATAACAGAGTACACTCTATTTTCAAAGAATGATGTTTTCCCCGGGACTGAGTAAGCTATGATTTCCCAGGGTGAGATACTGCGCCTTCCTCTGGAAAAAATATTTATTATTTTTAGTCAAAAAGTAATAAAAAGTGCTTTCTCTGTGTCTGTTCACGCACTCTCCAAGGTATTATGGAAATGGGGAATGAAAAAAATCTAAATGTGATTTCTAATGGACATACTTTCTAAAGCTTAAAATTCTTGTCTCTTAACATTCAATTTGGCCAATAATTTTTCAGTTATAAAATCATTTTGATGTAATAATCTATGATTTATGGGTTCAAGTGCCGTAATTTTATTGATTTAATCAGTCATCTCTCCACCCAACGTGGGGCGCGCACTCAGGTCCCCGAGGTCGAGAGTCCCCTGCTCCTCTGACGGAGCCAGCCAGGCGCCCCTGGAGCCCTCTCCGCTCCCACCCCCATGCTGGAGGGCTCTACATGTGCTGGTCTTCCAAACAGGAGTGTTCGGTGGGGACAGCCCCTCCTGCTCTTCCCCTTCTGGCCTTGCGGGCAGGTAACCGTGCTCCCCAGAGACTTGTCCGCATGGAAGGAGTGAGCACTGAGCGGCCTGTTCTGGAGTGTGAGGGGAAGAAGAAATAATCCCGATACTGGGTGGAAGGTAACATCATATATGGATTTAAATGTTAGTATATCGACTCAAATGTCTCAGAGGACCTGGATGTGCTTTAGCAGGTGTACAAACTAATGGGCGGCGTTTTCTATCTGTCTTAAGTTGGAGGCTGTTGGGGACACTGGCAACTTGACTTTTGCTTGGGTGTTTTTTTTTTTCTTCCTCAAAACATTCAACTCGTACTTCTGTCTGTCCTGATAACTCTGTCCTGTGATGTTGTCTTTGTAAATAGAGACTTACCGGATAGGCCTGACCTTCAGTCTGATTTCTCTCATTATTTTCTGGACAAGCCATTACATCACTCCACCCCGATAAACACATCTTTGCTCTGATATTTTATGTGATTAGAATGGATCGAATTTTACTGAGTTTTGGTCCTTGCGTGAACCACACTCAGGAACACACCTGCACACACGTCGTGGGCTTTTATTCCTGTAGTTCCGTCATAATTCATACTGTGAACATTGTGATCGTTTTGGCAAGAATCAGTAAGAGCTCTCGAAAAGAAGCTGGTGAGAAAAGCAGAGCTACACCATGGTGGCAGAAGTGCTACGTTGCATGAAAGCAAGCATCTGCCTGCTTGGGCTCTGCTTGGGTGATCGGGTCCCTCCACGGTCGGACATGGTTTCCTGGCTCTACCGGCTTTCCAAGTAGTGGTTATGGGGCAAGTGTTCTCCCAGATGACAGAGACCCCTTTTCCATGGGTCAGCTCAGATGTCAGTTTTCCTCCTAAACCACGTTCAGTCCAGAGTACTGCAGATTTGAAACTCGGGAAAGCACTTTAGAGATCATCCAGAATGTGAAGGTCATTTAATATTTAAACAATGAGTCAGGGGCCCCTGGGTGGCTCTGTAGGTGAAGCATCTGCCTTCGGCTCAGGTCATGATCGAGCCCCGCATCGGGCTCCCTGCTCTACAGGAAGCTTCTCCCTCCCTCACTCCCCCTGCTTGTGTCCCCTCTCTACCTCTCTCTCTCTCAAACAAACAAACAAAAACACACGATGAGTCAAAAGCTCTTTGTAGGATGCAACAAGCTGTATAAAAATAAACATTCCTTGGGACGCCTGGGTGGCTCAGTTGGTTGGGCGGCTGCCTTTGGCTCAGGTCATGATCCCAGCATCCTGGGATCGAGTCCCACATCGGGCTCCTTGCTTGGCTGGGAGCCTGCTTCTCCCTCTGCCTCTGCCTGCCATTCTGTCTGCCTGTGCTCGCTCTCCCCTCCCCCTCTCTCTGATAAATTTAAAAAAAATAAAATAAAATAAAATAAACATTCCTTGGAATTACTAAAACTCTTCATTAGGATTCTGGTTGAGTAATCACTCAGAAACCTGTGCATTCTGAAAAAGAATACTGTTTTTACACACAATCAATTTTTCTGTGTTTTGATGGACAGAATCAATACATACCAACCGTTCAGTGGGGCCCAGCTACCGAACCACCAGCTCTCAGTGCAGAGCCTCTTGGTTCAAACTAATATTTCTAAACCCACGTTTTATAAATTCCTACTCTCTTTTCCCCAAGCTAACCAGTGTTTTCACAGAACAGAGTCTAGGTCTCCATACTAGGGCAGCCACCAAAGCCCCCATGCCTTCCAGCTGGGATGACCCATGATAGTTCAGCCACGAGAATCGGGTCCTTAAAAAAGCCTCACTTTCAGAGTCCGGCTTTAAAAAGTTCTTCCTGTGTGTATGGTTGAAAATCATCCTTGAAAGTAGTTGGAATATCTCGTTATTTACTTACTGCTTCTAGAACTCCTCCAAAGTTATTATCTCTTTATTTGAGAAAAGAATATGATTGTATGTTTACATATAAAAATAATGTTTATATATAATACATATACATATCACATGAGTATCTAATATGTCTATGCAGCATATATATCTATATATCTATATATCTATATATATATATGCAGAATCTATACCAAAAAAGCACATGAACCATAAATGTATAATGAATTTATACCAAAGTTGTCTGTGGTTTCTGCTTTAAGGTGGTGTCGAATGACTGCACATGTCACCATCATCATTTTACTTCTGACTTTTTCAGACAGTGACAAATTTTGTCTAGAAAGACAATATTATGTTGCTGACTTTTTATATTTCCCTTAGAGATGGCAGAGTTTTCAAAAAGAAATAGGCTAGAAATACATTAATTTATAAGGAAATTTTAAAAGCTTTTTTTTTGTTTAAAAAATAAATTAGCACTCATTATTAATTACACCAGCAAAAATGACTACTATTAAGAATTTGTATGATATCCAAAGAACACTTAAATTTTTACTGCAATTAAATGTAGCTTCTTTTCAAAGGACCTAAATGTCAGAGGTGTCTGAGAGGGACAAGCTGATCTTAATTCAGTATTAAAATCTGTTCATCCTTGCTTTAATTTAATGTCTCTTTCTATATATCCCCTGTATGTAATAGGATGTTTCCGCATATATAGTTTATTATAACAGCAAATAAACTGTTCAGTTTCAATAATTAGTGTCTGACCAAGGTAGCCGTAGCAAACATCATAAATGCTTGAGTTAGTTCTAGAATTTCTGTGTAAAAACAGGAAGTCCTCTGTATGGGGAGAGGGCTTTAGCTCCATGACTAGCTTGAACAAGCCCGGGAGAGTGCGTTATCCTCAGAGAGATGCCAGCTCTTTCTCTAAAGCCCACGGATTCATTCCTGTCTCTCCGTGATGTTTCTGTTGTCAGCAGGGAGCTCGATGTGCATCCCACGGGGCGTTTGGAGTGACCATTGTCATGTAGTTGAGTTGGACCTTTGTCCTGAGGCGCCGGGAACAGCCTCCTCAGCCGGCGGTGACTAGAGAGTGGGACCCACCACCGTCTTCACCCTTCCACATACACTGGAGTGTCAAGATGTAGTTTAATCAGAATTATTCTTCCTTGCAAGAAGCAAGGAATATTGCTTTTTCTACTAATACTTAACTTTAATCCACAAGAATTCATAAATACAATGCGTTGTAAACTGTGTGAAACAGTTCAAAATACCAACATCGAATAGATCAAATTTAACCTGGAAATACCTATTCTAACTGAACTATCAGAGTGTTTCTTACTTACGATACTCTCCTAAACAAGCTTTTTGTGGTAATCAGCCTGTGGTTTGGAGAGTCTTCACCAAGACAGAAATGTACTAAACGTACAGAAGTGAGCTCCCGGCGAAGCTTACCAAGCTTCTTACCAAGCCCTTACCAAGCTTCTCTTGGTCAGAAAGACTAAGATGAAAACAACTGAAATCCCTGCATCTGCCCTATGATTGTCTTGCTCAGTGAAAACGGTTTCTTGAAAAATTGTTGGTGTGTAATGTCACCAAATGAGGAGCACCTTAGTCTGAGCAAACTCGGAATCCGTAAGCACTGCATGACGCGGGTGGCTTCCTTCCCTAGGAAACGTCAATAAGGTGGTCCTTTCATTTTAAATTTATAATTTACATGTCAAAAATAATGACTTCTTCAAATTTATATTTTTTTTTGGTCTAATCACTACCGCTCCTTCATGCATGAACTCCCCACTATCACTTGTGTTTTAAGATTGGGGGGGGGGGGTCTCTGTCCAGAATCTATAAAGAACTTAGCAAACTCAACACTCAAAGAACAAATAATCCAATCAAGAAATGGGCAGAAGACATGAACAGACATTTCTGCAAAGAAGACATCCAGATGGCCAACAGACACATGAGAAAGTGCTCCACATCACTCGGCATCAGGGAAATACAAATCAAAACCACAATGAGATCCCATCTCACACCAGTCAGAATGGCTAAAATCAACAAGTCAGGAAATGACAGATGCTGGTGAGGATGCGGAGAAAGGGGAACCCTCCTACACTGTTGGTGGGAATGCAAGCTGGTGCAGCCACTCTGGAAAACAGCATGGAGGTTCCTCAAAATGTTGAAAATAGAGCTACCCTATGACCCAGCAATTGCACTATTGGGTATTTACCCTAAAGATACAAATGTAGTGATCCAAAGGGGCACGTGCACCCGAATGTTTATAGCAGCAATGTCCACAATAGCCAAACTATGGAAAGAACCTAGATGTCCATCAAGAGATGAATGGATCAAGAAGATGTGGTATATATACACAATGGAATACTACGCAGCCATCAAAAGAAATGAAATCTTGCCATTTGCGACAACATGGATGGAACTAGAGTGTATCATGCTTAGCGAAATAAGTCAAGCGGAGAAAGACAACTATCATATGATCTCCCTGATATGAGGAAGTGGTGATGCAACATGGGGGCTTAAGTGGGTAGGAGAAGAATCAATGAAACAAGATGAGATTGGGAGGGAGACAAACCATAAGTGAGTCTTAATCTCACAAAACAAACTGAGGGTTGCTGGGGGGAGGGGTTTTGGGAGAAGGGGGTGGGATTATGGACATTGGGGAGGGTATGTGCTTTGGTGAGTGCTGTGAAGTGTGTAAACCTGGTGATTCACAGACCTGTACCCCTGGGGATAAAAATATATGTTTATAAAAAATAAAAAATTAAAAAAAAAAGATTGGGGGGGTCTTGGATTGGGGGGTCTCAAACCCCAGTACAGAAGGAGACTGTCTATCAGTCGGAAGGAGACTCGCCACAGTAACTAGCACCAATGCTTTTCTGCATCCTCAGATGCCTTTGGAAATTACTATCCCCAATGTCATCACTACTCAACAGAACTAAGGAGCCCGGCAAGTGTACCGTTGAGTAAAATGTCCACTGAAAGGCGTTAGCCTTAGAATGGTCTTCCTACCTTTCCGACCAATGTGCTTCTGCGCCCCCCTCCCATCATTTCCTTGGCCTTGTCTTCAAGCCGTGGCTACAAGCAGCAAGTAAACTCTTGGGAAAAGCCCGACGTGCAACTGGGAAGCTGCTGCAGAATGATAATGATTCTGCGAAAAGAGGTGAGAAGGAACAGCTTCCCCAGGCTGATGTCTTACCTCCCCAAACCAAGTAGGTCTGAAGACCTGCATCTTTGTTGTTTTCTTTTTTCCTTTTGTTTTCTTTGTGCTCATTCCAGGAGGCTGAAGGCCTGTGGGAGCCTCGTTTCTCCCTGGTTTCCTTTACTAATGAGAACTGGCTGGGAATCAGAACTAGGTATGCGTTTCTTCTCTACCAGTGGGCACTAGAAAACTTGACTCTTTTCTGAGGCGGGAATAATGCTCCGAACCTTCTAGGAATTGTAACAGAATCTGAATGAGAATGTTTACCTACTAAACAGGAAAAGTGCTTTACAAAGACAACAGAGGTCTTTAAGTTAGAAACACTAAAGAGCTTACTACCTGCCCAAACACATAGGGAGGACGACAGATGACAGAGAGTCAGTAACCATAATAGACAGATGGGAGATGGTGACACCCCGGCATCTGGGTCAGACATCCCCTTGTGTCAGAAGAACCTTGTGCAGTCCGTCTGCTCCACTCCCGAACTCCGAACTCCGCAGAGCAGCCGTGGGGGAGCTGGATGAGGGGCGGCCCACAGAGCCGGTGGGCGCGTTCTGCTGGACAGGCGTCCTGGGAAAGGAATTTCCTCTGCTTCTAAAGGGAAAAGAGGCTTCGGGAGGTTCTCGAAGCCTGGCTGGGAAGGACCTGGGTGATCTCACCTGGAGAGGACAAAGTGAGGGCTCCCCTCGCCTTTGAAAGGTGAACTCCTAGAAAGAAAGCTTCCGTGCCTGGAGGTATCAGGACTCCCTCTTCTCCCTCAGAGTAAACCAGAAGTCCACCGTGGCTAGCATCCTGGGACTTTTGTGAGATAAGAAATGAATTACCATTTTGGATGGAAGCCAAGAGTTGCACCATCAGAGAAGCACATGGTGACAAAGGAATTCTCATGGTGGGTGAAAAGGAACATATTTGGGGGGAAATGAAACGTCCTGCAGACTAGCTCCCGGGCAGCTCCAGCACGCCGCTGATCGGTCCCATCTGTGTGCCTGGTGGACCCTGCAGCCCGGTGGTCGGAAGAGAGGGCAGCAGGCTGCATTCCGGGCCATTGCCAGCAGCTGCTCCGCTCCAAAGGAACACAGAAGCACACTGGGCTGTGTAGGGCGGGTCCTGTCAGCATCGGGGCCCACGGGCATCTCCTGCACCTGACTCCCCTGGCTCCCTCACACCCAGGGACTGTCTGCACCACGTCTCCTGGCGCAGAGATCACTCACTCCAGGTGCACAGGGCAGCCCTCACTCCGGCAATCTCACTCCCTTCCAGCCCAGCGCCAGCCCTGGGGAGGGACAGGGCACGAGGCGCCCACCAGGTCACCATGTCAGCCATTTCCTGTGACCTATACTCATCTATGTTTCTGTCCCTTTCCTTTATTTTTTTTTTTTAAGATGTTATTTACTTATTTGACTGAGAGAGGTTGCGTGAGCACAAGCAGGGGGAGCAGCAGAGGGAGAGGGACAAGCAGGCCCCCTGCTGAACAGAAAGCCAGATGCTGGACCCGATCCCAGGACCTCGGGATCATGACCTGAGCCAAAGGCAGCTGCTTAACCCACTGAGCCACCCAGACACCCCAGTGTTCCTCTCCTGAATGCGGCACATCACACAGAAACGAGCTTCTGGTAGCAGAGGACGCAAAAGACCAACCAAAGGAATGAGGCCTGGGGTCACTCAGCTTCCGAACAGCCTGTCTGATGTACCCGACCTACTTTCACCCCTCCTTTCTCACTTCTGCTGAGGATCACGTTCTGTTTTCAGTGTCCTTGATGTCACATGAAGGATGAAACTAGGTCATTGGCCAGACAGACATTTCCAACCCGAGTCTCATATTCTTCGTAATTAAAGAGTTCCAGCGGGGCAATAAGACAACATTTTTTTAACACAAAATATGGTCACAACACTGGATCACTTCAGTGAAAGAAGAAAAGAATGTCCAAATGTCCCATTAGCTCCTGGAAAGGTGCCCAGCAGCGTTAATCTTCAAGAAGGTGCAAACAGCAGCCGGAACGTGTTACGTCGACTGACCCGCTGGGAGGGCTGAACTGGACACAAACCGACAAACCAAAAGAAAGATTGTCAATATTGAAGAAAGTGCCAGAATATTGGAAAATTTTGGCAGGTATTATTAAGAAAATCTTAGAAGGACCAGAACCTGCATATGCTCCTGGAGAAAGTGGAGCTCGCCCTATTGGATGGTTGGTCAGCCGGATGTAAGGCCTGGCCCAGCACCCAGGCATTGGGCTCCCGCTTATGTGTTCCTGAGAGTGATGATGGACATCCCAAAACACACATAAAGCAAGGCTCAGAGCAGCTTTGTTCATAATACCACAAGACAGGAGGAAACAACAAAACACAGTTCCCACCCAAAGGAGTATGAATAATTAAATTTTATCCATGTTCAATGGGGTGCCATAAATAAAGATGAGCCTACAGATTCACAAATCGTTCTGAGAGCTTGTGCAGATCAGAACATCCCGCAGTGTGAACGGGACTGGACTCCATGACGTCCTTTTGGTAAAGATCAGAGATGAGCAAAACCAGTTTATGGAGCAGGAGAGGTCAGAAGGGGTCTGACGGCCCTGGAGCATGGAGTTCCTTGACTGAGAAATCACGAGAGAAACATCTAGAGGGCTACATGCTCTCTGTCTCCGTCTGTGCTGGTCCCCAAGCAGAGCTGCTCGCGGTCATGCCAATGGGCACTGTAGCTCAGCCCCTGTCCTATAGTCTTCCCTGCACTATTCCTCAGTTCACAATACTGAAAGCAATCGCTCCCTTCCTTTCATCTGGTGAAGCTTTGAACGACAAACTTTCTCAACCCAAGTTCTTGCCCTGTAAGGTCATTGGGCTTGTCAGCATTCCTCTGATTACTTCTGAGATAACCTCCTTCAAGACCTCTTGCCCTCAAAAGGTTCTGAACTCTGGAGAGTTGCTCATGGGTGCCCGCTAGGTGTAGCGAGAAACTTTTCTCTCTTTAGTTCTAATTACTTACGTGCATAGAAACACAGGGTCCATCCTAGGCTCAAAGCTCTGGCTCTGTGTGATTGTTTAGGGTCCCTGTCTTTGGAGACTGTGTGGCCCCTGTGTCTGCACTTTGTTAGCTAGCCTCCCGATGCGGTGATCCTTGCTGTCACCCACCCAACCGAAGGCATATCCGGGTACCGAGACTGCCTGCATATCCCTCAGGGGATGCTGTTACCCAAGTCCCACACAGAGTCCTGAAGCCTTTGTGTTTTTACGTAGACATCTCTACTCATTTTTGGCCAGTGCATTCATTTTCAGATCCCTATTTTTGCAGATGGTTGGCCCCTCGAATGCCTGAACTGGGTGCAGCTCTGGTAGGTCATTCTGTCATTCACTGAGCAAGTATGGAGCACCTAATGAGACAAGACAGGATGGCTAAAGAATAAAAAAACCCACGGTTCCTACTCTGGTGATTTTGACTGACGATGGAGCAAATCACACTCCTCAAACCAAAAATTAAAGATAGATAAAGACTCTATGAAATATTTAGCCTCCAAGTTATATGTTATTCTTTCCCTGACAACAATATCATAAAAAAAGCTTTTATTCAAGTTTTATTCAAAACTTTAATACCAAACAATATACTGTAATATATTCAGGAGCCTAAAATACTAGTTTGTGCCGGGCCATTTTTCATCTTTAGGTTGCACAAACATTTCAGATCCCATTATTATTACCTCATTTATTTTTATGAGGTGTAGTAGCTAGTCAGATTCATGCTGAAATTTGACCTTTGAAGTTTAGTGCACGACTCCTAAACTTTGTATGAATAAAACACAGTTTGTTACTTTCCAGCTTTGAAGTTGAGTGGGGAATAAAGAAATACATGAAATAAGTAGAATAAGCTTGTGTTTGAAGGATCGTCCTGGCTTCCAGGACACACCGTTTTGCAGGATCTTGGAATAAGCTCCAAGCCCTGCTGAGCGAGAGGTATGAGCCTAATGGAGGAGACGTGGTGGTAGACAGAGAGATCATTGTAGCGGCGCACACAGAACAGGAGGAGGAACACAGATATTTAAGACTCTGAGTTCATTTGTTGCAGAAAGGAGCGTGCCTGCTGATGTCAGAAAAGCCTCCAAAGAAATGGTAATCATACGTGGGTGTTGGGTAGCGAGAAAGTCAGGAGAACATTCCGGGTGCGAGGAGCACACCTTTGCTTGATCACGGGCGCTGCCATGGCGACTTTGCAAACAAGGAGCGCAGCTCTGCTGGCAAGAAAACCAGCCGTGGTGGGGAAGGAGACCTGTCCGGAGAGCAGGTTTGAACCTGGATCGTGGAAAATGCTGAGAACAGAGTTCAGAAAATGAGAAGTCCTCAAACTCGTTTAGCGAGAGGTCAACATCATGAAAATATTTTTATGTTAGACCAACTCTATTTCTGACTTCTGGATAAATTAAATATATATCCAAGAGAAATCGTAATGCACAGGCAGCAGTTACAAACCGGCTGGCTTCCCATCACTTAGCAGCTTTTGGAATAATCTGCTCATGAGGTGATAAGGGTCAGGACTAAGAGGCTGACATTGGAATCAAAGAGGGTTGTATTTCAAAAATACTTGAAAGGAAGTTTGACAGGACTCGGTGACTCTTTGACTCTTTGCATAAGGTGTGGGGGAAGGGAAGAAAAAATCACTACCTCAGCCAGGAAATGAAGATAAATGAGAAATCCAAAAGAAAATGCAAACTTGAGAGAGAAAAATGGCAAGTGTCTATGAGTGCCAGTTATTTATAAAATGCTTTCACAGCTGTACGTATCCACGCATACTCCGGTGTACAGAGGAAGCTAGGTAGGTGTCCCTCCAGAATTTTAGGGTGGCTGTCAACCCCCGCCCCCCCAAAGCCACACCCACTCTTGGATTTCCTTCCAGATAAACTCTTTGTACAAAAGTCCTTGTTTCAGGGTCTATGTGTGTTTGGGTTTGTTTGTGTGCACACAGGTATATGTGCAAAACTCAGGCGAAGACTTCAGGTATGCAGAGAAGTTTGGGACAAGCAGACCCCGTGATGCAGTTCTGGACTGGGTTGGTCCCTGCTCAGAGGGTCCACAGCCCCTCGGCTGGTGGTAAGCGGAGAGTTCTCCCTCACAGGTTTAGCTACTGAGAACGGACTGTCCCCGTCACAGGAGGAGGACGAGGGGGAGCTTACGTTGTGACCTCTGCCTTCCCAGTCGGGTGATGGAACCCATAGGATGGTCAAGTTGAGCGGCTTCTGCCAACCGCCGTGAAAGCCTGTGGAAAGGCCAGTCCGCCACCATCTCGGGGGACGCTCTGAAAGCCAGACTGCCCCCTCCGGCCCCAAGCAGAGTTAAACAGAGGCTCAAGCTCTGGCAAGAGAAAGTCGGACTCAGGACTTGCTCGTAAGGGAGTCCCTGTTTCGAGCAAGGGGGGGTAAACACCCTTGCAGATTGTGACACGCGAGGTCGCATGAAGGCTGTGACCTGACAGGTGACACCGGTGCCATGGGCCACGGCTCCCTGAGCTCCCAGACTCTCTCCCCAGCTCCTTGCCTTCCAGCCCTGCACCTTGGAGACGTCATCCCGGCAGATGCCTGGAAGGATCCCGCCGGCCTTTCTCTCTCCCACCTCTTCTCCTGGCCTTCAGGCTGATGATCACGGTCAGGGCTCAGCACAGCCCACACGGGGAATTGCAGTTCTTCGTCAGGAAGAAAGCCTACTCACTATAGGAGCCACGGTACCAGAAATGGGGCACAGAGCAGGACTGTATTTGCGTGTCAGCCTCGACTGAAGGAAGCACGCTCCTGTGACTTAGGATGGAACACGATGCAAAGGAAACCTGGACCCTGGTGGTCTGCTACCGATTCTTCTTGACGCTTCGACCCAGTGATGGCCTATGACAGGAGTCAGAAGGCTTCAGGTGGGTTCAACGTTACATGTGAGAACCAGGAGCCCATCTGGCTGTGTCCTTCAGGAGGGTGGTTCCCTGCAGTCTACAAACTAGTATACTTACCTGATCCCATTTCGATGAAACTCCAGTAAGGGTCCTTTAGCCTATGATGAGTGTGCAGGGGGGTGTGAGTTCTCGGCACGAGGGCAGAAACAGGTGCAAGAGGGTAAGGATGTCGACTCAGGAACAAAACCCCACGTTGACGTGGCCAGGATTCCAGGGCTGTGCACACCTGTCAAAACTCAGCGACCTATACAATCAACATCATTTCACTGCATTTGTGTACATTATACCCCAAATAAGAGGACACTGAGAAACACGCTCAAACGGAGAGAAAATGAGTCAGAACCAACAGTGATTGAGGTAGGCCGTTTAAGAAGTGAAGCAAATGTCGTGTAGGAACTTGAAAGCCCAAGATAAGGATTTAGATTTTATTTTTACTATCATGGCACATGGTTAAATGTATGGGAGTAGGAGATAAGCAGTATCTGGCTTGTTTCTGCTTCTGAGAAATGTCTAAAATGGAAAGGTGTTTTTGGAATGGGATCACATGAGGGTATAGACAGGTTGCTTACCGAGGACCGATTTTCCTTTAAAAGCAAATCTGCGGTCCGCTCACTTGGATCGAGTCTCTGAACACTAAGAAAGAGTCAAAGATGAAGAGAGCATGAGGCCAAGGGATGGACGGGCATGGTCCTAGCCCGGTGGTCAGACATTCAGAAAGGACTTCTACCAATGGGGGTTTCAGCTGCTTCAGCAAGAGCATCTTGTGGCAGGGGAGCGGAAGGCTGGCACCTCATTCCAAAAGAGAACTCGACCTCCTGGTAGACCCTGAGCTACAAAACATAGAGACTGACGTGACTTGACTTTGAGTAATGATTCAGATTTGCCTGGGGTGACTTGGCTTTGAGTAATGACTCAGATGTGTCTAGATGACAACTCGAGTTCACTTGGTCCTTAACTTAACTTAACTAATCAGGCTGTGTCCACATCGCTGTTTCTGTAGTCTGCAGATACGTGTTTCCACATGACAATTTACTTGATTTAATGCTCAAGGTAATAGAACAAAGATAGAAGGAAATTCAATGAAAGGTTTGCAAAAATTAGTATTTTTAAATCCCTTTTCGCTATTTCACTGGTTCTCCCAGCCACCTCCCTTCTGGCAATTACCATCTTGTTCTCCGTAGTTAAGGGTCTGGGTTTTGTTTTGTTCATATCTCTTTTTTTTCTTTCTTTATTTTTTTAATTCCACATATAAGTGAAATCAGATGGCATTTGTGTTGCTCTGCCTGACGTATTTCACTTAGCATCATACCCCATAGGTCCATCCATGTTGTTGCAAATGGCAAGATCTGCTTTTTGATGGCTGAATAATATTCCAACTTCTATATATTGATAGAAGCTTGGCCTGCTTCCATAATTTGGCTGTTGTAAATCACTCTCCCATGAACATAAGCATGCGTGCATCTTTTCAAATTAGTGGTCTTATTTTCTTTGGGTAAATAGTCAGAAGTGGAATTACTGGATCAGAGGGCAGCTCTATTTTTATACTGAGAAACTCCCACGCTATTCTCCAAAGTGGCTGCCCCAGTTCACATTCCTGCAACAGTGTAAGATGGTTCCTTCTTCTCCACATTCCCATCAACACCTGTTGTTTCTTGTGTTGTTGATTTTAGTCATTCTGACAGGTGGGAGGTGGTATCTCATTATGCTTTTGATTTGCATTCCCCTGATGGTGATATTTTTGAGCGTATTTCTATGTGTCTGTCGGCCATCTGTAGGTCTTCTACGGAGAAGTAGTCAGGTCTTCTGACCATTTTACTTGGATTATTTGTGGGTTACCTGGTGAGCTATAGGATCAGTAATGATTTTAAAGATAGAAACTTTGTTAGAAGAGCTACCTCATGTCAAAGGAAATAAAATAAAATATAGTTTTATGGCCATAATAGATTTTTATCCCTTGGTAACGTGGGATGAGAAAGGCTTTTCTTGTGCCAAATCCTTGAGTTTCCTTCACTGAAATTCTAAGGGTTCCTTCAGTGTTTTTTAAGCTCTGTCATTGATCTGAGAAAGGCCTGGGCCTATGTCCTTCTGATTCAGATGATCAGGATTTAGGAGGGCAAAGATGATAACTCCAACAAAAATCTCTTGACCTGTAGAAAATGAAAAGAACATCAGGGCACTACGAAATCGTGGAAATTGCACATCTAAAAATGTAAGATATGTATGTATTACAGGTACATAGTCATCGCTTACATATTCACACACTTCTCTGGGACAAGGATCCAGAACTGCAATCAGATTTTTTTATATGACCCCTGGTTCCTGAACATGTGAGACTCAATGTCCTCAAGTGTGTAGTGACTTTTGTCTCTTGGGAACCAAGTTAATTAGTTTTTAGCATCTGAACACGCACACGCACTTTACTGTAGAGCCTGTCCTTGCACAGAACCTAGCTGGATTTTAATTAAACCCACATTTCTTCTTCCTTCAGGGAACAAGTGAGATTATATCTCCCACTTCCTGTCACATAGGTGCAGCCAACAGAAGGGAGTGGATGATGTGTGAAGCATACCCTGCGTTGAAAATAACACAACCTCAAAACATTAAGGAGTCCGGTCTCTGCATCACTGTTAGAGGAGAGCCTCTCGTTTGACCAGAAGACCGATTTTGGCCTCCACGTGACTGGGGTATAAATAAATTGACACATTTGTGTCAATTATTACCTTTGATTTTGCTAGCAGTGAGTTTTCCCTTAGCTGACAAAGTCTGGGCGGTCTGCAGGCCCACTCTACAGCAGCTTTGCTGTATGGTGGAGGTGAGCAGTGCACATGTCTATCCACCAGATTGGCTGGCTGAAATTATTGCATGCGTGACGTCTGGCCAGTTCACTCGTACGTCTATCACATGACTGTTGCAAAGCGAAAACAGACCAAAGTAGCCCAAAGGGTAAACCTTTACATGGCAGTGTTGTGTGGTTCAGGAGATGTTTGAGCTCAGCAGAGGGAATTTGCTCACTGAAAACCGTGCATGAGGAGGAGACACGCTTGAGAACAACAGAATCTGGAAGTACTTCATGTATTTCTAGCTCGACTACAGGACTTGGTATTTCGACAGTGAGATCCAGAGTCTCATGTTCTGCTGGACAGTAAGCTCCGGCTCAAAAACTAAATGGAGTGTCATATGTGGTGTTTTTGCTGATAATTTTGAATGTTGTGATCATATTCAATGACAATCTGGCACTTTACTTTTTTGTTTTCAGTGGAAACATTGAATGGAAAAAATATAATTGTGCATTCAGGAAAGGAGTTATCTATATGCTAGAAAACCTATTTTAAGGGTAGTAACAACAGTACTATAATTAAGATATAAGGAACATTTATGGATATTTACCCTAAAGATACAAACACAGTGATCTGAAGGTGCACATGCACCCAAATGTTCATAGCAGCAATGTCCACAACAGCCAAACTATGGAAAGAACCTAGATGTCCATCCACAGATGAATGGATCAAGAAGATGTGGTATATATACACAATGGAATACTATGCAGCCATCAAAAGAAATGAAATCTTGCCATTTGTGATGACATGTACAGAACTAGAGGGTATTATGCTTGGTGAAATAAGTCAATCGGAGAAAAACAACTATCATATGATCTCCCTGATATGAGGAAGTGGAGATGCAACATGGGGGTTTGAGGGGTGGGAAAAGAATCAATGAAACAAGATGGAATTGGGAGGGAGACAAACCATAAGTGACTCTTAATCTCACAAAACAAACTGAGGGTTGCTGGGGGGAGGGGAGTCAGGAGAGGGTGGGGTTATGGACATTGGGGAGGGCATGTGCTATGGTGAGTGCTGTGAAGTGTGTAAACCTGGCGATTCACAGACCTGTACCCCTGGGGCAAATAATGCATTATATGTTCATAAAAAATAATTTAAAAAACCCACAAAAATTAAAATAAAAAATACAAATAATTGACAGAAAAAAATAAGGAACCTTTATATGGATATTGTTTGAATGATAATGACTAGAATGTGAAAGATGGAACAGAGTGTGGAAACATGAAAAGCTCTTTCTAAATAGTTTCCCAGAATTATTCTTGATAGAGAGAAACGGAAAAAAAAAAGTCATTCTGATTGACTCTACAACAATCTCTATTCCGTTTAATGAAGAGTACCACGAATGGAAATGCATCCCTAGTCTTCACGCTCACATCTATGTACACGCATTAATGTCAATTCCTGTTCATAGTTAACCACATTAAAACTGTCATTAGGTTAGTTTTACGCTTTTCTCTTGGTGCCTGATGGCATGATTCTCTCCTGGAATGCACTCACCTAGTACATCTCATTTTAAGCTCGCTAACCTAGGTTTCTAGAATTTATCTGACATAGGAGACAGGTTTAATTGCAAAAGCTCACAGTCGTATCTACCATTGCTAATAGTTGAGAGACCCAGCATCTCTATCTCACAGACAGGAAAGATCTATGCTTGTTTCTACATAAATCCATACGAAAACTCTCCCTGTAGAATGTATTATTTGTTAAATGTCAATGTAAGCGAGATTTTATGTGCATATATTTACAACATGTCTTGCAAAAAGAAAATAACTGTCAATTTTTGGAACCACCGGGAAGTAAAAAAATCACAGGCAAGTCCTGTTTGGATGGGGTGCCATGGTGGACAGCTGCATTTCTGCGCAGAAGTGAGAAGACCGTAGTTATGCTCGGGGAACACTGGCAGGGGAGTCCTATGACTGTCCACGTGTGTTCTTCACACAAACCACTGAGGAGTGGGTGGCTGAGGGCTGGTCTTCAGCTCTAACCAGTGATTTAGTGAAACATGGGCTCCCAAATCCTTTTTACTTTTGGTTGTTTTTATATCTTAAGGTTTCTTTAAACTTCTTGACTACAAAGTAAATATGTATGTATATTATATATATATATATATAATGTGTATATATAATTTATCTGTATATATTATATATGCACACACACACACACAAAATAGCCAACCCTAAATGAATTAAATGAGAACCATGGAACATCAGCTTAAAACAATATCACCAACTCCAGGTGATGAAGAATATGATATATTTTTTCTTCCACTCAGCTTAGGTAAATTACTTGTTTATCCTTCTCTTTGGTAATGGGCATTATATCCAGGATTTCCCACCAAAATCGCCAAGGAAGAGAGAATATCCTACTTCATATTGATGTGGGCATTTTCCATTTTTATTTTTTTTTAATATTGTCTTGTGCATTTGCTGCTCACCATTAGAAAGTTACTAAGACATTCTAGGTAAGACCACAGTGAATGTGTTCTTGAGAGGTTCATATGGGATCGCTCTGAAGCTGTATGTGGATATAACTTAACAGACACACATTTATTAATTCCGGTACACAAGCACACTTGTCCTGGAAAGGCCGGACCACCGTAGGGCATTGTAATTGTGTCCTTGGCTGTCACTACTACACGGTAGGAGATTACATTTAACTTCTGTCCTTTCCCTCCAGCACATTTTTCTCCCCAAAACTGAAGACATTCAGAAACACATTTTGATCAATTTTCCCCATTTTAACGGAGCACAGACTCTTTCATATACATCAGGAAGGTTTACCAGGTTTGTGTTTATGTACACAGTTAAAACGTGAATGTCCTCTCATCACAGAAACTCAAGTAAGAAAGAAGCATGTAGCTTCTAAGTGAAAGTGTCCCTTCATTGTTTAAGAGCCCTCTTGAGAGTAGCCCAATTCCATCCCTAAGGAAATCCGAGCTCTGACGGACACCCTTGTTGGGGAGTCCCTGACTGCGGCATTAACTTGATTCTGCAGGTTGCTACTTAAATTTTCCTAAAAGTGCGGACGTTATTCCGTACTCTCCACCTGCCCAGGTCACAATATTTGGGATGTTAGAAACCGACCATAGCACCTGTCATGCAGACGTGGTTGGCACCGTCCATAAGTATTTTTAACCTCAGTTTTCCAGTTTTTACAACAAGGTGGTATAATACCCACCTCCTAGATTTCTGGGGAGAGCAAAGGGAAAGGTGGAGTTGCACGCTGACTCTTATCTACAAACACACATAAAAATCACTGCTCCCGGAAAGCCGCACAGGACTGTGTTGAGATCTTATGTCTGTACAAACCAGCACTGTGCAGCACAGGCTGTTCAAGGGACCCACGATCTCCTCAGAGGCGCTGACGGGTTACGGCAGAGTCAGGAAGAGGCTACTCATTGATCAAGGAGAACTAAACCAAGGGAGTTGAAATGTACCAGTTCCCAGGGGAAACCATCGTCTTCTGAGCGACGTCGTTGTGAGGACTCCCCGGTGGAGAACGTTCCCGTCAGTGCCTGAGCCCCCTGCGTCAGGGGTCACACACGCCCTGATTCAAGTCTTCCTTGCGGTTGCTCTCACGGACGCCGGTGTGGACCCAGACCGCGGACCTCCTTGCTCGTATCCTGTCTTCTCCCTGGTCTAGTCAACTTGAAACCTGTGCTCCGCATCGTACTTCCCAAACACGCATGTTTGCTCCACAACTTACTTCCCAAACACGCACGTTCCTGCAAAGCGGCTCTCGGAAACCCTCTTCCTCTGAATCACCTCCAGCCGCCCCTGAGCACATCTCCCAGGGCTCGGAAGGAGACTCACTCTTCCGCCTCCATGAACTGGTCCAGACAAACTGACCTCTCCTGACCAAGCAGAATTCCAGTTTCTGTCTCCGGGAAACACCACGAAGATATCCGATTTCGGGACACGAGCTACGTATTCTTGACAATTCCTGAGTCTGTGAGTCAGCACGCTGATGGTCTCGCTCATGCTGGGATTCAGAAAACAGGACATTTTCGACCAAGTCTTATTAAGGATGATTATTTTTTTAGGAGATAAATGTCTTGTGATATGGACGTGTAGCTCATCTGGGGCTCATTAAAAATGGTTTTCACCCCATGTTCCTAGCAAGATACTGTGAGGCCCGTAGGCCAGATGTAGGAAACAGGACATTTGTTGGTGCACAAGCACACTCAAGATCTTGAAAATGTCACGTCTGGATGGGACGTGCCCCCGCATCGTCTCCACTAGCCCGTACGGTTGTCACAGAAGCCAACACTGCTGTCCGCGGCCCAGGAGCCGGTTCCCTAAATATGTCTGCAGCCCCAGTCTGGGCCAGTTCCTGGAACCCCTGGGAGCAGCGGGACCTTGCGTCAGAACGTCACGGCTGGGGGACACGGGAGGATCGTCCATGTGGAGAGCCGCGGCCGCCGTGGGCGTCAGTGAGAATGTCTGGCGTCTGTCAGCACGAAGGCTCCTCTCTCTTCTCTAGCTGATCCTTTTCCCGGGGTCGGTCCTCCAGCCCCGCACAGCAGGCAGAGGGTTCCCTTTGCTGCGCCGAGTGCTCCATCACATGCGTGTTCTGTCTGCTTCCCCGCACTTACTCACTGACATGTGCAGTTGCTCGGAAGGGACACAGCACAAACCTTCAGCAAGTCAGAGGCAAGAAACGAAATCCTGGCCCGTGCTTCCTAAGTGCGGTCACCCTCCCTGCCCTCCAGGGAGCCTTCTACCCCGGAGCATTGTTGGACAAGTGGGTGATCCCCTCTTCAAGAGCTTTGGTTAATCACCCAACCTACGCTGCGTAACAGCTTCTTTCCCTGGAAATGATGGCGTACCTTGTAGTGAACTGGGTAGTATTACGAATGCAGGCGGGGATTTTTACTATGTGTTATATGGGGGCATGTTTATGAACGCTGTCAGTCGTTGGCATCCTAACTAGTGCGACTTCCCGCGTGGTTATGCGCCACGTCACCTCTGCCGGAACGGAAACACGGCGCACGTCGGAGACGGCCACGCTCCTGTGTCGTCCGTGTCCAGGCGAGCGGAAACCCACAAGAGCTGCGAAGCCTCACCCAGAGCCTCTCTCGTGAACCCCATGTGGGTGATTCTCACTCACTATAATGTCTCTGGTTTACATTTATTCTCAACATTTCAGGGCTCACATGTAGCAGCAATGATCAGGCCGCGTCCTCGGCAGGTCTAGAACACGGAAGCGTCCCCCGAGTGTCGGCCCGAGCTCTCGCGGCTGGGTGCTGAGGAGAAGACACCGACGTGTCTCTCTCGTGTATCAGGCATTGGCAGAAGGCCCTGAAGTCCCCTGCAGGGGTACGACTTTGCAGCACGTGCTTCTCGGGTCAGAGCTGCTTCTCCGGAGCGACCGTCGTGTGACGCTCCTTAGTTTTATCTTGTAAGTTTGTTTGTGGACCTGAAAATTCTCCCCCATCCTTCCAATTCTGTGCTACCTAACAGCACCCTTATGAATTTAAAATTTGTCTCACTCTCGGATTCTCCTTCATTTCCAAGTACTTATCAGTGAGAAGAAACCCGGGTGTTACCACCATCGGTGAACACGGGACTCACCAGATATTGTTTTATGAAATACTTCCATAAAACTCGTGATTTCCTTTCTGTCCACTTTGCATAGCACTCCCTCCTTCGTACATTTTCGGAAATCTCTCGAATTCCCTAGCTAGCGTAGCATTATTACCTTTTTTCCTTGATGTTCCTACAATCGCCCACACGAGCAGGAGTTAGTGAATATGGGTCCTTCCCCCAGAGTTGAGAGACGTTACATCAAGAGGTGGTAAGCGGGGGTCTGACCCGTGTGCCTCGCCATGGGGTAACCCCCACCCAGGCTGCTGCTTAGAAGGTGCCCCCACCCAGGGCAGGAAGAGCCACGCCTCACGGCCCCCACAGGGGAAGCAAACGGCCTTCACCTCCTCCGGGCCGCCTTCCCGGGCTTCCTTACCTCTTGTAGACCTCTTCCCCTCCGCACCCACAGAGGATCCTTTGGTACATGTTTTAAAATCCTTTTTACTTTTGTGTAGTGGGGAGTTTTCAAAAACAGATCCCTAAAAAACTGTGCCGTGTCGCGCCCATGGCAGATAGGTCAGAAATCCGGGCGAAGAGGATGGGAGACCTGGACTGGAAACCTGCTTCCTCCGCTGAAGAGCTGGGAGATTCTTGAGCTGGTGGCCCCGTCTGAACGTGAGCCTCCTACGAATCGCCCCTCCATGGAAGGGTGTCACCAATCAGCGATTTCATTCGAGTCAGGTGCTTAAAACACGGCTTCCCGCAGACCGCGTGCCTGGTGTGACCTGTTGATTTTGTTATTGACATTTATTAATATTAGCCATTTTTCCCTGAAGGATTGACCTGACCCTGACCTCGGCGGCCGTCAGCACGGCCTTGGCTCCGCTTTCTTCACGCACCCGGGGTGAGCCTCGTGAATTCCTTTTCCGCTCATTCACCCTGACCCGCCACAGCTTCCCCACCCACAGACGATTTGAAATTACGCTGAAGATTTAGGAAGAACAAAACTTCTTTTAAACGTGCTTCTCTGTTGTCCTCTCAGGAGTGTGCTTGCATGGCTTTAGATTTTCCCAACTCAGGAGCCTGGCAGGGTACTAGTTTCGTGACATCATTACTTTAAATATCAGTGTCCTTGTCAGACGAGCGGTGAAAGTATGCAGCCGTGTACCGCCCAAGCACCCTAGCTTCGCATGTTTTATCATTGTGCACGTCGCATAGACCATGTTGGAGAAATACCAGATCACTTTCTCCAGAGTATCAAACACGGCCACGTCTCGGAGTGATTTCAGGATTTTAATAATAGTTTTGGAAATCAAAATTATACCCTTCCCCTGCTTAAAGATACTGGAAATTAATCAAGGAGAACATTAGATTTTTAAAGTCAGTGAGTTTTAATATTAACGTGGAAGGGAATCATATAAAGTTCCTAATGCAACTCTTCCTGACGTACAAAGACAGTGAAAATTTTCATTTCATAAAAAGCACTAAAGTAAATGTCACAGGAGTAGAGGTGCTGTGCTGTATCATGTGCCAGCAACGCAGGTTTACTTTCTGAAAACAAGAGAGAGGAACGTGTGTTAATTGAGCGCTTACTTTGTGCCCGGCTCTGTCTTTGCATCCCCAGCATTTTGTTCTTCCTGATTTCTACGCGCTGCCACCCGCCGCCCTTCCTAGCTTCTATACGAAGCCAAATCTACCAGTTGCGTAGACTTTGTAACTATAGAGGCAGAATTCTAGACACTTCTAAGTCATACGAAATGCAAATTGGATACCCCATACACAAAAATGGTTACAATTGGGAAAAGAAGAAACAGAAATTGAGATAAACTGCCTGAACGTGGCAGTTGCTGGTACGCGGACACATGATTTATTGACATGAAAAACGACACAGCTACTCTGGGAAATGTTTTAGCTGTTCCTTATAAACATAATTTATCATGCAATCCAGTAATCACACTCCTCGGAATTTACCCGAGAGAAATGAAAACATATTACCACGGAAAATAGCCCCAACCTGGAGGCCCCCGGCATCATTTTGCTGAGGACCAGAAATCGTCCATAACCCAACAGCCAACCCGCGCAGAAAAGACGGATGGCGTGCGTCCACACGGAGTACTACTTGGAAGGAGAAAAGGAGCGGATTCCTAGCACGCGGGCACGCGACGGGCTGCAGACTGACAGAGCCTGCCCGCGTGTGCGCCTCCGACGGCTGCAGTCACCTGTGGCGTGAACTCGGCGCGCACGAGACTATCTTATGCTCTTAGCTCTGCAGGCCAGAAGCCCCGCATTGATCCCTCGAGGCTGGAGTAAGCATCATCCAGGCTGTCCTTTCAGGAAAGGCTCTGGAGGGGGTCCGAGTTCTTGCCTTTCGCTGTTCCTGTGGTCGCTGTCTGGCACCCTCGGTGTGACGCTCCGACCCCTCTCAAGGAACATCACAGAGCATCTCGTGTGTCTTGACAGGCAGACATCTTCTCTACAGTCAATGCTCAGTGCTGCCTCTTCCGGGCACATGTGTGCCATAGTAGGAGCCACTGGGGAAGGCGAGATGTTCGGCCCATCTCAGGAACCTTAGCCGAATCACACAAGCCAAGCCCTGGCGGCTCCACAGGGTAGTGGCCACGGGTTCAACGTTTAAGGATCTGGATATCTCTCAGGACCACGTTTCAGCTGACATCACAAAGCAGCAACGCCAGACCCTAAAGGCTACAAGCTTGATGTTTGGGTTTACGGGACCCTCTGCAGAGGGCAACCCTAGTCCTCTTTAGAAAGCACCGTAATGTGACATGAAGGGCACTAGCGTTTTCACTTTCTTCAACCATTCACATATTTTTAAAAGGGAGAGACAAGGTTTGCTGTGATCAGCGTGAAGAAAGCAGGCCACTTGGGTTGAATACAACATTGGTTCGCTCACAGTCCGCACCCGGACCCAAAGCTGCGGAGCGGATTGGAAAAGCGTCAAAACTGGGTACAAACACAACACATCAGCGCATTCTCCCAGAAGGACGCACGGAAGATCCAACCTCTTGGGTGTTGCTGCATCGTCTCTTCCTGTCTTTCCCCAACTCACTGCTTTCATTGATTTCAAGTCTTTTCAGCGCCAAGTTTGCAATGAAGGAGACAACGGATTTTCTTCTGAGAATTTCACCTACAATTAGCTGAGTGGTTTAAAAACTAACCAGTTGTGTGTGTATGTGTGTGTGTGTGTGTGTGTGTGTGTGTGCCTGTGTGCATGTGGGTGTGTACATTGAAGCTTTAATCTGTTTTCAGTGAGATTCTAAATGGGCCTTTCAAATAACTATAATTTTTCTCAAGTGTTTAGAAACAACAGATTCAAAAACTGTGCTCTGAGCTCTTCTGCCGTTCAGCATGGCCTGACATTGTAGACTCAGCTTCCATGGCCCAGGGGGGTGAGGTCCATCCCCCTCCCACATGACATCCTGTTGGGAAAACCCGTAATTAAGCAAATGATTAGGCATGAGTTGTTTCCTGCCTGTGAAGCGCTCTATTGTGTGCAGAGTCCAAGCTACAAACTCTACATGAGTCACATTTAAACCTCACAGTAAGAGGGGGTCCCGGGCATCTCCCACCCCTGTAATTCACAGATAAGTTACAAGGAGCCCACAGTCCCCTGAAGGTCACATCAGACGCAAGATTGTTCCCAAGGGGGGGGTGCCCCCACCTTCCCTGGTTTTAAGAAACTTTTGACTTCTATTTTTTAGTTCTCTTCTTTTCTACATCCAAACCAATATTTTCCTATAATTTCAATCTGTAACTGTGATTGCCGTTGCGTTAGGCAGTTTGGACTGCAACGCAGCAGGAGAGGTCTTTTGCTATATGTTCACGTGTTTTGGACAGAATCATGAAGCATGGAATCTGGTTAGAAAAGAGGTGCCCGGTGCTCCTTTCATTTGAGATTCAAGTACACTGTGTGTGTGGGGGGGGGGCACAGCCCTCACTGGTTAAAAAAGATGTATGTGTTTATCACTTTATCCTGCTGAACAATGAAAAATGAATAAAGGAGACATTAGTGGAAATCGATAGCTTTTGGGGAAGCATCAGGCGAATTTATCTGCCTCTTCAATATATGGGCTCATTCTCTGCTTACACACTGTTTACAATCACATATGGTTGTAAAAATACCAGCAGAAAGAAACTATCATTTTTGAGCCTCTGAATTTAGAAAGTTAAGAAAAAACAGGAAAATAAATCATTTTTATCCAACAGTAAGAAAATAGCAAATTAAGTGAGATAGATATGATTTAGGTTAATTGGGACACTATCACAATGGATTAACAAAATACTCCTCTGATCTATAACGTGTCCCTTTGGTTTAGAAGGACGAATTGGAACCCTGACGTAGAGTAAGCCACGACCTAGACACCCGTCGGAGGGGCGAGTCGCAGCGGAGGGCTGACGTGTGTGTGGGGGGGAGTGAACATTGGTAGGGGCTGAGCTCAGCACTCTAGAAGTCACTGTTCACTGGCCACTCAAATAACACAGATTTAGGGGCTGGAAGTCTGGGATCAGGTGCAGGAGTGCTGGGTTCTCCTGAGGGCGTCTTGCTGGTTGAGGGAAGGCTGCTTTCTCTCAGGGTCTTCACACGGTGGAAAGAGTGCTGGCCAGTCCACCTGCCTCTTCCGATTCAGGAATGATCCTCTCAGGAGGGCCCCACTTCATGACCTCGCCACCTCCTGACATGTTGAAGGTTAGGTCTCAAAATGTAAATTCTGGGGACACAGACATCCAGTCCATTGTGTATAGGACCCGTGGATGCAATGCTGGCCAGCATTTTCACCAACATGAACCCACACTGGGAAGAAATTGGCATTTTGTGAAAACATGGGTCACAGATCTCTTCTGTCACTTCTGGTAACTTTCTCAATGC
Organism: Mustela lutreola; assembly: GCF_030435805.1. NCBI lineage: Eukaryota > Metazoa > Chordata > Mammalia > Carnivora > Mustelidae > Mustela > Mustela lutreola. The sequence goes on along the minus strand of NC_081307.1, from coordinate 39,992,411 downwards.
GAAGAGTATCCACTAAATGCCTTTCCACTCCAGTGTTGCATAGTTATGTAGACGGAGACAGAGTCCTACATGTGATGGTCCCACAAAATGGATGCGTTGTAATTACAGACATGTGACATGACACAGACAGCTGGGAACAGAGAGTCAATGCTGTAAGACCTGTAGATGACATGGGTGAGCTCATTCCAATGGATTAATAAGAAAAATCAATCAGGGGCGCCTGGGTGGCTCAGTGTTAAGTTAAAGCCTCTGCCTTCGGCTCAGGTCATGATCCCTGGGTCCTGGGATCGAGCCCCGCATCAGGCTCTCTGCTTGGCAGGGAACCTGCTTCTCCCTGTCTCTGCCTGTCTCTCTGCCTGCTTGTGATCTCTCTCCCTCTCTGTCAAATAATGAACAAATAAAATCTTAAAAAAAAAAAAAGAAAAATTAAACAGTAAAGCTTTCTCTGAGTGAGCACTGGAGATGCGTGTTTACCGTGTGCAGATGAACGTGGTGTGTTTGTGTGTCTGTACGTGCGCATGTGGGTTTTTGAGAGAGCGGGAGAGGCAGAGCTGAAGGACAAGCACATCCGTGTCATCCCCAAATTTAAAAAAAAGAAAAAGAAAGAAAAAAAAAACACACACAAAAAAACCCTTAGTTCTCCTTATTAAAGAAGGTCAAGTCTCTTGGAAGAACGTGGTCCGGACTCAAGCTAGCGTCAGCCTTAACTAAGCAATGTCAATACTCAGACGTAGACGAAGGACAGTTAAAAGTATTAAAACAGTCCCAAACGCTAGAAACCAAAGGCATTTACGCAAAAGAAAAGCAAGAACAATGAACAGCAAGAGTCTACGAGCGCCAAGACCCGGAGAACACGGCACGTCCACAAACGCCCAAACCCCGGGAACCCCACGCTGCCCCGGGGAGGGGAGGCGCCGGCGGCGTCCCTGGGCCGGAGCCGGAGGGTCACGACCCATTTCCTCGTCGCGTGGTCCGGCGGCGGCACCGCGTCCCCGGAGGAGGCTGAGCCGAGCCCGGCGCGGCCCGTTTTACTGCGCGTTGCGGACACGGGGCATTCCGCGATCGACCACCTCTGGCGACCCTGGTTCGGGGAGGGCGCGCGCACGGTGTCCCCGCCGCACCTGCTCACCGCACGTCCGCGTCCTCCGGCCTGACCCTGCACACGCCTGTGCCGCCGCCTCCCGCCGCCCGCAAACACGGGCCCCGGAGTTTTGTCGGAAGGCGCAGTGTGATGGGGAGGCTGGGGTCCCCTCCGTGGCTCCATCCTGCATCCGGGGAGAGACAAGAAGAAGAAATGGTAAGTGCGTGCGGTGACGTGAAGAGAGGTTTCTGTGCGGCTGAAATTCCTGGTGAATCTTACTTAAAAAAAAAAAAAAAAAAAAAAAAAAAAAGCTCAACGGGCGAAACTACAGGCAATAAGACACCATTCAAGGCAAGACGGGCCCAAATCAACCTCGTGCGTGACCCCGGTTCTCTGCAGAGACTGACCTTTTCTCCGTTCTTTTTAGGGCAAGAAAGGAACCTTCAAGTAGACACGGTCGTTTAGAAAAGCCCGTTGACAAGAGAATGTGCCACGATGCAGCTGCTCCCAAGTTTTACACGTTCTTTATTTCCCGCGTGCAGCTTTTATGACAGGGATGGTCTTCAAGGGTTAAACCGACGGATGACAGTGACTTTCATCTGCAAATGAGACCAGTAAATTGACCCTTCGTTTTGTCCTTGTACAGAAGTTGAGTCAAACAAAGGAACTGTCTGTTACCTTTTGCTTTGTTTGAGGGACTAGGACCATATGGAGGAGGGATGGCGGCTCTGTGCTCTACAGGGGACGCGGTTCCCCTTCAGGAGCCACGGGCCACAGCTACCGGCACACGGGCCGTGGCTCGGCGCCTGCTCCCCTGCCCAGGCTTCCAGGCTCATCCCACAGTGACGAGGCCACTCATGGCACCTGCTGAGTCCCTCGCTAATGCAGTCACTGTCCTGGTGGGGAAAACCAGGTCTCCCTCATCTCATGAGCAGGGCCCGCAGCGGTAGGAGGTTGGAAGAGGGAGAGTCCAGGTGGAGCCCTACTGTGTCACGTATCAGATTATTTGTCCTTCAGCCCTGGAGTTTGCTTTTGTATTAAATGGGATTAAATGTTGATCTGCCTTTTGTGGTGAGGATCCAGTGAGCCAGGCTGTTAGGGGGATGACGGCACTTTGACTCCCAAGACAGAAAGTAGTGACCACGTGCTGTTCACTGAAGATGGGACTGGAAGAGCCAGGGACGGGCTACGTTTGATAGGAATGGATGGAGACCATGATACGGCAGATGTGCTGTTTGCTTGTTCTGTTTCTTGTCCTCCTGAGACCAGCACTTCTCATGCATCAGTTAGTCCGGGAATCAGCTGGAGATCTGGGTACAGTGGAGCCGACACCTGGGGTGCAGGTGCCTGCAGAGCTGGGCTTCTGCGTCTCTAACAAGCCCAGGTGTCAGCCCCAACCCCAACGCCAGTGCCTGGATCGCCCTTCCTGTAGCATCAGCCCCAGGGCTGACGAGGGGGCCAGACACTACCCCCAGGATCTACCGAGCCTTGGATCTGTAACCCATCCCAAAGAAACGGGGAAGGATAAGCGCGCTTTGTCAGGAGTGTTTCAGAAGGGCTGGCTGGTTGGGGATGGGTCCTGTCTCCATCCTGCGGAGGGCACCATGCCGGGCACGAGGGGTGAGCCCCACGGGCCCCCTGGGTGGGGGACAGAGGCAGCTTCCCAGAGGGGAGACCCACGGAGTCAGACACCTGTTTCCTGCAACAAGTAAGGCAGGTCCCCACACGAAGGCCTGGAAAGGATTCATCCCTTGGGCCCACACTCCTGTATCCTCAGCATCTCAAGCCGTCCCAGCACAGACACCGGTTCGATAAATGAGTGATTGTACCTTTTAAAGCATCTGGATGCAAAATAAGGGTTTATCAGGAGCGATACAGAAGGGAGTTATTGACAGGGACAGCACGTGCGGACGGCAACAAAACGAGGAAGATTCATCTTGGGAGAAATCCTCTGACACGGTCAGAGCCAAGGCTCGTGACGGAACTTGGGGAATCGTTAACACGTCCTTCCTCATTCGGTGACAGCCGACAACCTCAGCTGCTGCTGTTTATAAGGAAACGGGGAAATTCACGGAGTGTAAGCCGTGGCGCACCGGGCACATTCTCATGTTCGTATTAACCTGCAGTAAAGTGGGTTTTCAAACAATGATGACCCACGGCAGTGACAAGAAGCCAGGAGACCCTTCCCCAGGAAGGCGGGGAAGGAGAAGCGGACCAGACACCATACTGGGGTCCCGGGGAGGGGACGGGTCAGAAGGTCTCAAGAAGAAAACACTCTGCAAGGAGAGCGCGCTGGTCGTCGGCTGGTGGCTCCGGGGAGCAGAGAGAGAGCAAGCTTCGCTAAGGCAGAGGGAGGTCCAGACTGGGTCCAAGAGGGGCATCCCGTCGTGAGGAGAGGGTCGGTACCCCGGAGCTGGGGGAGGGAGCTTCTCTCTGCTGTTTGATTCCCGCTGTGCCCTGGGAGTGCCCGGAGAGTGTGGTGTTGCTTCCAGATTGTCAGTTCCTTTCTCGGGCATCCTGAATGAAGGCACTTCCGAGGAACCGAATGCGCAGAAGCAGGGGATCTCTCAGGAACACGTTCTGCCTGTGCGCAGGCTCCAGAAATCTCACGTTCCTGAGGGATCACAGTCAAAGCTTCAGGCATTGTCTTATACTTAGAAGCCTCCCAGGATAATCTCACCGTCAGGAGCGAAATATATGGTTCTTTTCAGGAGGTGTAGACCAGAGAAATGGTCACCCAAAATCTCAACAAACACACTCCTCCGGAGTCGGTCATCCTGAGTCGTTCGGGAGATGAACATGTGAACCCAAAGAGATCGATCTTTCTTTCTTTCTTTCTTTCTTTCTTTCTTTCTTTCTTTCTTTTCTTCTCTTTCCTTCCTTCCTTCCTCCTTCCTTCCTCTCTTTCTCTCTTTCTTCCGTACCACATAGTATTTTTCCCCCCAAACATCTGTTTTCTAGAGGTTTGTTAAAGCGATCCTGGGAGACTCTGCTGGTGCTGGGACTACAGCCACCCAAGCCAAGAACAGTCTGCCCGTTTCGACTCGGCACAGGTTACCCCACTCACTGGGGTGCCTGCCATCTCCCTGTTTAGATACTTTTTTTTTCTTTTTACCTGTTAAATAGCCATTTTTAGAAAAATTACCTGATACATTAAAAAGGCAGTATTGGACTTGAAACTTGATTGATTTTTTTTTAATTGAATGGGCTATTTTGTAACTTTCTAGGGACAGAGATGAACCTATAAAGTTTCTCTCTTCTGTTAGTGCAGATAATTTCCAGCCAGTGCGAGAGATAACTGACAGGTGGCCCTCGGTTGCCCTGTGTCTCATCGATCACTTTGGTATTGAACACCAAATCCCTCTCCTAATTCTCCGTCATTGAGTGGTCCCTACATACCTCTCCCCCACAACAGTGTCTGGGGCTGCATCAGCCCCTCACTGGGTCACTTATTCATTAATAAGGTCAATAAAAGCTTTGGCATAAGTTCATTTTTTTTTTATTTGACAGAGAGAGAGAGATCCCAAGTAGGTAGAGAGGCAGGCAGAGAGAGAGGGGGAAGCAGGCTCCCCGCTGAGCAGAGAGCCCGATGCGGGACTCGATCCCAGAACCCTGAGACCATGACCTGAGCCAAAGTCAGAGGCTTTAACCCACTGAGCCACCCAGGCGCCCATAAGTTCATTTTCTATTCACGTGAAGCTGTGGTGCTAATATTTTACAAATTAAATAAAATGATGTCCCTTTACAAACTTTTTTTCCTATTTAATTAGTGTTTCAAAAGCCTTTTAAGAATTATCTGGAGCTGGGGCACCTGGGTGGCTCAGTGGGTTAAAGCCTCTGCCTACAGCTCAGGTCATGATCCCAGGGTCCTGGGATCGAGTCCCGCATCGGACTCTCTGCTCAGCGGGGAACCTGCTTCCTCCTCCCTCTCTCTCTCTCTCTCTCTCTCTCTGCCTACTTGTGATCTCTGTCAAATAAATAAACAACAACAAAAAAATGATCTGGAGTCTTTGTATTCACCGGGAAGCCGGGCTTTATTATGGATGAAGCACTGACCTCTTCACTGAAGATCATGGGCACATTGCTCAAGATTGCTGGTCAGGAAAGTTCCAGGATTGATTCACTACTGAGAAAGGGGGAGCTCTGGTTTCCCTGTGGGGTAAGAGTCCAGAATAGGAAAGCAATAGGTTGTTATTTGTATCAGAGCGGTATTGATTTGGTATATTAAAGAATGAAAGAATCCTCTTGTCAAAAGTGCCAATGTGATTCAATCATGGTTGAGGCTTTGTGGACACCCTACTAATTTTTTTATGTGGCCCCTGGTCTCTCCTGATTACACAAATTTTAAGCAGATCGATGGATTCTGCAACTTAATATGGTGAGCTTTCCTGAAGCATACAGCAATAATTTTAAAAAGCATTTAACAAAGAAAGAAAGTCCTTGTAAATATTTTCCCAGTTTAGTGAGAAATTACAAGATAAAGCAATTGTGGAGTGGGGGTGTAGATTAATAGATTAGGGTATTAGCTATTGTTTGTGAACAGATACAGAGGCAATAACAAATGATTATTAAGTGTGAAGAAGTTAATTAAAATGCAAATATTATGCTCTGCTATGTATTAATAAATAGCAAGGAATTTAGGGAAACAAGCAAGGAATTAAAGCATGATTATATATTTTAATTAAGTGTTAATTTATGACAGAATGTTAATGGGGATTATATTAAATTATCTGGGGAAAAGTCGACCGTTAGTGATGGATTAAAAGTGAAGACTGTAAAAATTCCACAAAACAATGATCTTTCAAAATATCGTTGAAACTGTTCTAGTGTCAGCTATTAGACTTTTGACATTTAACATTACAGTTCACTTAAAATAGCATAATAACTCACAATCGTAATAAAGAATCTTTGTGTTTCACATCCATACAAGTATTTTCCCATTTTAATAATTCATAGACTTGCAGAACTTTTGAGTCAAAAGAGAAGTTAAAGATTTTCTAGGTCAAATCACGACTTGATAAAAGATAAAGGCAAATCCTTGGTTTCCACAGTCAAAGGTTTGGGACTCCCTGGTCACTGCTCCTCTGTGCCGGGGTTCTGATGCTTCTCCAGCACCACCGAGACACATGGTCAAATCGGGGGCAAAGTCTGTTTGACCAACAGTTGAGCAAGCACCAAATGCACCTTCGTAATTCACGGTGAGCCGCTGGTCCAGAGCGGGCAGCCCAGGTGTGGTGACCCCGTAGAGGTCTGGCTCTCCTTCCTCTGCATCCTCTAGAGCCCACCAGATCCGAGCACCGTATCACCCACAGGGAGGGGGAGGGTCTAGCAGGGTGTGAGGCCCAACCCCCCAGCACATTCGGCACAAACAGAGCGGGAGGCACAGAGAGAACAGCCTGTGGGACGCCGGGCTCAGCGCCCCCACCGCGCTGACCATCAGGAGGGAGAAACAGGAGAGGGGGTGGGAAGGGGCAGCTGCTGACTTGTGGTTCACAAAGGGAACAGAGCAGCTGGGAAGTCTGCCCGGCAAACCGTCCAGTCCCGCAGCTGAGGCCCGGGACACAGCCCTGCTCTGCCCGCAGCGCTCTCCCCGGGGCAGAGTCGACGTGGGGCGGGCAGAGTAAAGGTTTCGGAAGATTCTGGCTCTCCTTGGAGGACAGGCAGAAATATGGGGGAGAGGCACAACTAATGTCCCCCTTCATGGCCTCCAGGTGCCAGTGATGTGCTAGGATACAGGCCTTTTACTATGAGTAACTGCATGATTTTATGTGGCCTTAATCACACACGTAATCCATCGATGTTTGGCTGCGTTTCTCTGGATTTATTCATTAGTTTATTCCACACACATTTCCTGAGTTCCTACTGTGTCCTAGCCCTGCGGGGTTTAAGATTAACTCATGTTTATCTCCTGTGTAACCCCATACAATGCAATACCACGGGCAGCACCCTCAGTAAGAGAGAAACGCAAAAAAGAACCAACCACTCAGTAAAGAGAAACAAGGAAAGAGTCTAAATTTCTTTATTTTTCTTTTCTTTTTTTTTTTTTTCCCTTCCTCCCCACGCCTGCCTGCCTGTCTGTCTGTCTGTCTGTCTGTCTTTTTTTCCCTCTTTCTCTCTTTCTTTCTGTAAGTCAAGAAACAAGCTCTCCCAGACGTCCATGCTTTGTTTTAGCTCTGGATGAAACACGTGGGAAGTAAGACACGCCCGTCCCCTGTGCTTGGGGCCCTCCTTTCACTCCACCGGGCCAGCTCCGCCCCATGTAGGGCTTAGGCCTGATTGTCTGGGATTGCCTCCATGCAGCTGTGCTGTCCTGGGCTTGTGCCAGTGTCCCAGCAAGGGGAGCTCCCCCAGGGAATGGAGAGAGAGTGGGGCTGGCCATGGCCGTCTTCCTCCTCCAAAGGCATGTCCTCTCTTGTGCTCAAGCGGTGGGTCTTCCCAGGTTCTAGGAGTTCCTCTCTTGCTCCTCCACTTGTTGGGGAAGACATAGGTCCTCTCTTCTGCTGACCCTGGGCATAGCGACATCTGTTGTTGGACCTCCTGGCTTGGAGGGTCCCTTTAGGAGACCCTCTTCGGCTACTCTTTTTCGGTGCTTCCTCTTTCTGTGGGGACCCCTTCTTAGTTCTCCTACAAGTTTGCTCCTCCTCTCCTCATGTACCAACCCCAGACTGCATAAACCGCTCTTCCGACATTTCAGCTTTGACGAGGTGACTTCATGAAATACAGGCTTTCACGGGTGAGGGAATAAGTCTCAGTGCTGCGGCTGGCTTCCTGTCTTATGGATTCAGATTTGCAGGATCACGTCGAGGCAATGAGTGCTTTTGTATTTTTCCCCAGTTTTCTGTGTTTGAACTCACTTCAGGTAGGGAGGAGTGGGCTGTGAACAAACGAATGCTCCGGCATTTAACAACTGTGAATTCTGGACCAAACACCTCTACCAAAACAAGCAGAAGAAATGAACTCCTTCCCCAGAATTCTATATTCTGGGAAAATGCAAACCCAAGGCATTTTGGGGTGACACCACAGTCACCATTTCCGGGACCCCTTATTCATTCCTGAAGACCCAACTTTCTCAGCCCACAAACTTCCCCTGGCATTACTTACAACGTGGTCTCCGGCCGATCATAGCCCGGACATCGTGAATGTCATGTTGTGAGGATTTGGTTATATTCTGGGGGAAAATGTTGATATTTGGTTTTAGACTCCCAAATGTCGAGGAGATGAAGACACCAACGCAACCTCTAGTTCCATATTTTAGATTTTCCGCACGAAGATTTCAAGTTGATACTGAGTTCCACTTTTGAGTTGAGAGACGCCACAGATTTTTGTGTCGCTTTGTTTCGATTTGGTTTCTATGCTGTCTTGTTTTGCCTGATTTCAATACCCCACCACATACAGTTATGGAAGGGACACGGGGCATGGCCCCTCCCTTCTTCTAGAATAGGAGATCCCACTGCCAGCTAACCAGCAACTGTGACATAATAAAACTGGATTTTTAAAGATTTCATATTTTGCTGTTCCTGCACCCAGTTGGAAGCCAAAACTGATTCCAAGTGACAAGGCATCACACAGAAGAAACAGTTTTCATTTCGGGGTATTTACGTGATCCCGCAACCCCATTATACACCACAAGGTCGTGTTTCCTAACTCACCTGATAAATAACTAAATCGGAAGGGGTAGCTTTGGAGGTGGTAGGAGGGTCCCGAGGTTGTTACGTTGGGAAACTAGCAGACGGTGCATCCTCGCCTTTATCCTGGTGTCGGGGAACGGCTGGGCACAGTTAGAGCAAACGATGTGGCCCTTTGGTGTCGTTCCGCAGGCTGGCTTCGGCCATCCATGGGAAACTCCGCGCTGATTCCTCGCCCTCGTGGCTGTCTGACTCACTCTTCTGTTGGAGAGGACAGAGAGGCAGGGACTGCTTGCAGGTGGAAATCTGCTCGAGTCGAGAACCTGCTGTTGGAAGTCTTCCAAGCCCCCCTCGAGTGTGGGTGATGGTTGTCCCAGACCAGCCAGAAACACCTGTCCCCACCTCTGATAGTAAAGCGGAGTGCGTTTATGAGGTCCTAAATTAGTTTACAAACCAGAGAAGCTCTTGGATCCTGTGCCTTTGCAATGTCCCTGAAGGAATGCAGTGTAAAGGCAGTTTAGGTTTATTGCCATTTTGTTACTTGCGCGGATCTTACCTTTAGGATAAAATCACATTTTGAAAGCCTGCGACTGAAATGTAAGCAATGCTTGGCTTCATTTCCCGGCGCTGTGCAGGGTCTCGGGAAGACTAAACATGCCACGGCTGCACGGCCAGTCAGCAGACCCCCGTCCCCGGACGCATTTCCGTGTTGTCGCTTCACCGTGCCAGGCTCACGCACGTGGACCCGTCCGTCATTTCTATCAGGCTCTTTAGGAAAATGTAAGCTGCCCTCGAAGATAGTAAGCCCACCTGCTCCGCTCCTGTGGTAGTAAAATGCACGCAAACCCTGAGCAGGGGGAAGACCCTGATGGGAGGAAAAGGAACGGAAGAGAAACGTAGTAATGATTCACCGGCCACTTGGCCGTCTGCTGAGCACAGCGTTACATTATCTGATGTCCTCCGGCTCTGGCTGGGGTGGCCACCGTTAGCACAATTACACAGGGCCCTGAGATCAGCCGAGCTGGAATCAATTCACAAAGACATAAAACGATTACATTATAGCTGGGATTTCCACTCAGAATCATTTCTGCACTCAGAACAGGAAGCGAGACTGGCAAACAGAAGTGGGTTCTCAGATTACCAATCTTCTAATCATTTTAACCTCAGATTTCCTTCTCCCTAACATTAGTAGTATCAAATGCAATTTGTGCGTTTTGCAACGGATGGCTTTGTGATGGCAGTAAGCAGGGGCCTACGGACGGAAATGCAATCATCGAGATGAACAGTACGAGCACTGCTGGATTCCCGATTGGTTTGTTGGAGAAACGTTAGCAATGACCGGCAGGGTCGCAAGCGGTCTTCTCTCGCAGGGACGGCTGATCGCAAGAGGCTGGCAGACCTTACGTGTGCAAGTATATCATGGGGGAAATTATTTTAAAGGAAATAGGAAACAATAATTATCCACTTGATAGGAATTTCAAAATGTGTGTTTGTAATCAAAACTAATGTTCAGAGTGAAATGTCAGCAGGAAAACAAATTCAAGAAAAAAGAATCTTTTAAAGAAAAGGGTCTCTTTTACATTATACATTTTTTTTTAAAAAAGGAAAACATTTTGCCCATTACTCCCAAAGAGAACAGTCACAGTCAAAAGCTGTGACTACCAAAACATACTTATTTTTTAAATAAATGTAAAATAAATTTCCCAAGATATATACACAGGCTTATTGTTTTGTAGCTGTTGATGCTTTCCATGTTTTTTCATTAGACATTTCAAAATGAAATAAAAGCAAAATTGGCACAGACTGTAATTTCTAAAAATCTTACAGGAAAATAACAATTTCCCTTAATTCAACAATTCTTTGTAAAGAAAATATATCATTTTTATAACTCTTCAGAAGTTGAATAGACTAAGCGCGCGGACTGCTGACTACTGTTGGAAGGGATTCTTTCTTCTTCTTAACATGGAGCCAAATGAAACAAGACAGAGTGTAGATGAATTCAGGTTTAATGATTTTATCTGGGCAGGAGGCCTGGGTCAAGGAGAAGCCTTGCGTGAGCCGAGACATAACAGTGAGAGCATCACAGAGAGCTCTGGATAGAATATTCCTTTGTTGATCCTGTATTGTGAAAGCCCTACTCTGCCCTGCACATTCTGTCCACTTCTGTGATTCAGACCAACGGCTTAATAACCTTATAACTCAGCGGTATACCGGCGAGAGTCCAAGGAATTCAAGATACAGAAATAATTGGATTCGGTATAAAAGTTTTATAATCCGACTAAGCACGGGGAATCGCACAGAAGGCATCTTAGAGCTCAGAGTCTGCTTTCTTGAGAAAAAAAAGTTGTGTCCTTTGCTGAATCCTGAATGAAGCTGAGGGGCTCACCCGGCCAGGAGGAGGGAAGAGCCTTCCAATCACAGTCAAGGTACACACGAGGATTAGAAGGCAAGAAAAATCATCCTGGAACAGGGAGTGATTTAGAGATTGTGTAACTTTGTAGCCAGAAAATATACATGTAAGTAACAGGTATTGCAGGTTGAAGATAAGCCTAACATTCCACAAAGGAATAGCGGCTCTGACGGGAGAATAACATTGTTGCAGAGAAGCAGATAAAAATTAGGGAAGGAAGTGTGCAAGGTCCGCTCATTCCATGCCACTACCTACCTCGGAGCTGTGCACCCGGGACAAAGCAGGCAAGAGAAGAAACCACGCCATCTCTACATTTTTTCTTAACGGGCTGTTAAAACGTTAGGAGGAGCTAGCACATACTTGGCAAACATTTTGACTATGTCCTGAAAGGTTAATACCGAGGGAAAGAATATGTTTTGTTTTCCAATATAATTCTAAAAGTGCCATAAAGAATTTGGAGATCTGGAATGATTTATTTTACATGATTTTAGTGAGTCATTATAATTGAGTTAAGCTTCCTTATTGAGCACATATATAATTGAATTTTAAGAGGTCATGTTTTTTTAATAAAATGTGTCTGGACATCCACCTTCATTATTCAGTGTGATTCTATTAACCTCGAGTTTGAGCCTTTGGAAGAAGAACAAAACGGTAATTGACATTCTCTATCTGTATTCTAACAGGCCGCGACCCAGATTCTCAGATTTGCTGACCACAAGGGAATGTAAGATATTTAGCTGAGTGAGAATAAAATTCCAAATTATTATACTTCATCCTTTGAATGGCATTTTTAGCTTTTTGTGGAAAAGGATATGAAGATTATTGATTTATTGAAAACACATCTAGTTCCCCATTAAGACTATAACATTTTTATATAGGATTGATGAATCACAGACCTGTACCCATGAAACAAATAATACATCATCTTAGTTAATTGAACTTAAATCAAAAATTTTTAAATTTTTAAAAAAGACTAGGTAAAATTTATCCTTTGTTGGTGAACACCATTTATTGTAGAAACAATTGACTAATTTTTCCCATTAGTCTAGAAGATGGACATAATGTACTTAGAACATTGAGCATCACATTTTTAAATAATGTAATGATCTTTAACTGTTTCTTTTTTTTTTTTTAAGATTTTATTTATTTATTTGACAGAGATCACAAGTAGACAGAGAGGGAGGCAGAGAGAGAGAGGGGGAAGCAGAGAGTCGGATGCAGGACTCGATCCCAGGATGTTGAGATCATGACCTGAGCCGAAGGCAGCGGTTTAACCCACTGAGCCACCCAGGCACCCTCTTTAACTGTTTCTGATGTTCCACTATTTTAATTACTCAGAAAAGCTTTCACTTGAGATCATTTTATTCCTTTTCAAAAGCTCTTTTCACATTTAACATATGCATTTAGATAAATGACCCATAAAAACAAATTGATCTTCCTTATGCAACAAAGGTAGGTTAATAGATAGATAGATAGATAGATAGATGATAGATAAATAGATGCTGGGTGATTCATAGATAATAAGAAGTTAGAGAGATAGAGAGAGAGAAAGAGAGAGAGAATAAAAGTAGAGCTAGAGAGAGTAATACTATGTTAATTCAAGTATTCAAAGACAGAAACAAAGTATTCTCTTAAAGCATAGTTCAAGAGATAAATCTGACACAGAACAGTAATTCTAACACTATATGGACTTTCCACAGTAGAACAGTATATAACAAGAAGAGAAATGCTTTAACTGACCCAGACCTCACCGTGTGACGTACAGCGTGTGGAGAGATGGTGGGAATGGTTGACGAACATCCTCAGGAGACAGATCATCAGGATGAAAATGTGGCTCGGCGTCTCTTAGTTATACGGCAGCCAGCAAGATGCTTAGCATTTCTGAATGTCCGTTTTCTCACCTGAAGTGAGAAACCGTGTCTGGAGGATCAAGTGTGTGTGCAAATACAAGGTGGCCCAGGTTCTGCTTGGCACACAGATCGCACAAAGGTGGGTCAGCTGGTGCTGTCCAACCTCACGCACCAGGCAGCTCTTTGCTGGGAGCCAGGACATCCTGCCCACCCACACCACCTCGTTCAGAGATCCATGAGCGGCAGATAATTCCACGTTGCAGTAAGCACTATGGGTGCTGTTAGGGTCGAAAACATTCACGTCTTCCCCCATTTTGTTGATTTCTTCTCTTATCCTTATTCTCTTCTTTAAACATACTTTGTTCTGTTTGGTCATTTTTCTAGATTCTTGAGATGGAAGTTTAGATATTTTACTTTCAATAGTCTTCCTAACATATTTTGTTATTACAAACTTCCTTCCGAGCTTTAATTAACTTTCATCTCCCCGTGCTGATATATTGAAATTTCGTTATGATTCATCTAAAATGCTTTTAGAAATTGGGCTCTGAATTTTTAATTAGGGTTTATTTTAAAAAGTATTGCTTAATTTCTGATCCGTGGGTGACTTTCTGCTTATCTATTACTGATTCCTAGTTTAATCCATCCTTGTCAAAAACCATGGTCTGAATGGTTTCAAACTTTTGAAATTTGTTGTGGAGAGCTTGATGGATTAGCTCATGGGAAATATTAGTAAATTTTCTAAGAGCATTTGAAAAGAATGCAAATCTCTCATTTACACATGTAACTAAGTGCACGTGCATATATTCATACACGTGGCACATGGGAAGGTTGTTTCCTAATGGTGTTGTTCAGATCATATGGTTCCAGGTTTTATCTATGGGTCTATCAGTTTCGTGGGGCTTGTGTTAAAACTCCCATTACAACTGTGGGTTTTTTGATCTCCTTTTAGTGCTGTAAATGTTTACCTTATATATTCGCAAAATATCCAATGAATTTGTCCCCTCTGACTGGATGCCAACTGCACTGTCCCCAGCACAGGGTGACTTCTGGAGTATCGCCATCTCCGAGAAGCTCTGCTTTCATGCTGGTCTTCTTCTGCGAGATCTCCCAGAGCCTCACCTCCAGTGCACATCAGGAGCCGGTCCTGAGTGTGAAGATTTTCCATGGAGACTTTTGCCACTCCTCCTCCTGACTCCCTCTTTTCCAGTAACCTTCCCCCCAAATCCCAGCTGGGTCAGAGTCTCCAAGCTCTGGTCTCTGTCACCTTCACGCAGCCAGACAGCTGTGCTCTCCTGTGGGCTCTGCCTCTGGCTTCCTGGGGTAGAGGGTGTGGCCAGAGCAGCCCCTGGGGGCTCACTCCTGCCCCCTCCTCTGGATTTTCACGCAGATAACACTTGGGTCTGTTCTGTCCAGGGGTCACCGTTGTTCACTTCCGGAGGCTGAGTCCGATACTGGCCGATGGAAGCCTCAGATAGACTCACGTGGTTCTCTTATTCATTTAACTCATACTTAGATTTCTTGTATTTAGAATTCTCTGAATTTGAGAGAGCCGTGCTGAAACCCAAGTGCACTGGTTATCTTGCTCGGGTCCGGATCGGGCTCATCTCCGGTCCAGACTCCTGGGGTCGTTCCAGCGTCCCTCGCTGGTCGCCCTCCGGCCTCCCATCATGGCTACTTTTTATGGCAGATCCCAGAGAAAACACAGCATTTCTTTCTTGCACGTTTTTCTTCTTCCAAACCTGGAAACGTATTTCTTTAGAGACTTACAAAAGTAAGATTCGGAAATGCGGAACATTTTCACTGAATCCTTAACAGGAATTGTTTGGCATCAAAAGCCCCCAGAGGCCCAGCGGAGACGGTGCCCTCTGTGTTCACGGTCCTGCTGGAGGACGTCAGACGCACCTCCCTCCCCAGATTTTGCCTGAGATACTTGCCAGGTTCTGTAAAGCCACATCTCGTAAGAGAAGCATGTGTTTGCAAATTTGCTGAAATAAAATAGATTCACTTTATTTCCAGTTGGTAATTTGCATTTTTTAATTCATAAGGCTTCTGTCCAGCATAAGAATGAGATCTTTGGTAATTTAATGAAAAATATTCATTCGCAAATAATTTTTGCTGCTTTAAGGAATTTCATTATTATTTTGCACCAGCCACTAGCAGATAGGTTTCTTTAAGGCAAGGACCAATTCTTTTTCTTCGTGTTCATCTGACAGCATAATGTCGGCACAAGCTCTGGATAGACATCTGTTGATTTACACAATGTGCGTTGGTGTCTGTGCAAAGGACATCTTAATTCCGGTCAAATGTAGAGATTTTTAAATAATTACATAATTTTCAGGAATACAATGGGTGAAAAATAAAGACAACTCATGAGTTCTGGAAAAAAAAGAGAAAAATTAGCCTCATAAATTATTTTATAATAATCTAGACCAAAAGCCCTGACACTCCAATGTCTGCTGTTTTTACAAGAAAACAAGCAAACAAAACAGGACGACTGGAAAGTCATTTTCTTTTATATATGTCTTGAAGAAGATTTACCCACTTGCATGGAAAATCTGTCCATTTCCCAACAAACCTCAGATAGCATACAGGGAAAAAGGGACAAAAATGAAGGCTTTGAAACCCAGAAAGAGAGACTCTTTCTATCTTACTGCACTGCAATATTCTCTTCCTTCCCTGATGCCTCAATATGCAAATCAGCTTTAAAAGTAAAAGGTTACGAGTCATGCCCCTGTTATGTCCCTGGAAGACATGAGGACACTGTATCTGTGAAGAAATAAGCTTCGGGGGTCAGGAAACATGGTTTAGGAATCGCGGACACACAAGAGATACAAGCGATACAGTGTTTGTTCCCCGAAAATGCACATGCTGAACTCCCGTTCCTCATTGTGACTATGCTTGGAGGTGGAGTCTATACCGTGAGCTACAAGGAGGGAGTTTGGGGTGGGATTGACCACTTTTACGTCCTTCTAAGAAGAGGAGGAGACACCACTGTGTGTGCCCAGAGGGACGACACAGCAAGATCCACACCCTGGGGACCAACTCGGGAGCAATCTGTCCCACCGACGCCTTGATCCCGAACTTCACAAAACAACACGTTGAGAAATAAATGTCTGTTTCTCCGGCCATGTGGTACCTTGTTATGGCAGCCCTAAGAAAATAACAGTCAATATTAGAAGAAATGGACTATGAATCACTAGACCTTTCTGAGACTGATAATTTTACAATTTCAGGGGATTCAAATATTTTGAGAGAAATGAGTCCACGTTCTTTGTCAGTATTTTTCCACAGTTTCCCTCAAAACCAGGTTTCTTTTAAAAGCGTTAGATGGTGGAACAGACAGAAAAAGATCAAAGAAGGTTTTGGTAATTTGGAGCAGATATTTTAATTTTCAGTTAAATAATAGACATAAGCATATGGAGAGCCAGGTTGACTCAGTTCTGCAACACAAATTCTTTGAGGAAAAAATAATTAAATCTTTGATCATGTCATTCTGCTTTCAACAATCTAAAATAAGTCCCAATGGACTCAAAACTACCCACACTTCTCACATCTGTATCAGAGCGTCCCCCAAACATGGTGTCTCCCTTTCCGATGTCACCTCCTGCGATGCTCTGGTGTCATCGAGCCCCTCTGCGCAGACCTGGCCCCAGTTTTGCTCCCAGTGTGTCCTCCATCTCCGTGATTTTTTTCTTCTTCCCTGGCCTGCTTTCTCGGAGTGCTGTTACTGCTCGACCTCACTGGGAAAAGCAAATGACTTCAAGGTGTCTGCTCAGATTATCCTAAGTCGCCTGTGATGAATCTTTCCCTGAATCTTTTCCCAGATGGTTATTATTTTTCTGAGGACATTTACAATCTGCCTTCTGTAATGCTTACTTCTCTGACTGCAGAGTCAGTATCTATTCACCTATCATCCCTCCACCGTCCATCACAGCATGTATAATGCTGAAAGTGGTCCCACGACAGCTTCTAAGCCAGGGATAGGCTGTTGTTTCCTGGTTAAAGTGGTGACCTTATGTTTTATATGCTCTAATCTTTCCCTGATCCAGGGTGATGTGCTGAGAGCCAGAGGGTACCCAAAGGTGAAGAATCCCCAAATCACTAACCTGGAGATTGACTGAGGAAATGCACAGCTTCCACCTCCTCTTTGCTTCCTTGTGTAAACAAATGCCTGGGGGAGCAAAGGGGCGGCATCCCGGATTTTTACCCCTTAGAATATAAACGGATGTCTTCAGGGAGAGGCAAGAGCCGTGTCTCTGAGTTCACAACTGCTAGAATGTCCACCCACTCCGAATCTCATCCTCACTGAAACACAAACACATACCTTCAGGGAGGTAAATCCCTTTCTGTCTATTTGGTATCTTCCATGTCTTGTCCTCTAACTGGAACCTGGTTAAGCATGTGCAAACACAAACACATTCACTTTCAGGCGGGCGGCGTTGTGATCATCCCTTTGTTTCCTACCACTTCCAGTGCTTTTCCGTGAACATGTTGAGACCTGATTGATTAGAGTAAACTGGATAGGATAGGGCTGGGTCGAGCAGGGTAGGAGAGAGTAAGATAGAAGTAGAATATTATGACATTGGATTTAATTGGGTTAGATGATATGGGGTTGATTTCAATATCCTTTCTTCTTATTTTTATAACTCTGGCTGGCTTGTGTCTATAAGATAATAAAAAACTCAAATGGCAGAACTTTCAGTATTTAAAAAGAAGAGTGCCGTTTCAAACAGGACGAGTCTATAATAATAGTAGGCTCCAAAATATTCCACATCAAACAAGGCTCCTTGGTTAGAGTCACAAGACGTAGATCACATCATACTGCTCCTGGTCAAATTCCCCATTCTGTTTCATGCCATGTATGTGGCCCATTTAATGAATATGAGATTTTAAACTGCAGCTCAGTCTTAGGGACTCTGCACACACTGTAGATTGTAACACTTCTTTGAACTTATTTGAGAAGAATTCAAATAACACTGAACAGAGAAAATTCTAGGAACTTGTGCCAAAATGGATATTCAGATCTTTTGCCATGCATTTTAAGGAGGTTAGTCTATGAATTTTTAGATGAAAGACTTTGCTCAGGGTCTTAGAAATATAAATAGGAAAAAAATAAAGTGGGAAAAGAGAAAGGAAAAGCTTTGAGTTAATCCAATTTCCAGGCGAGATGAAACAGGAGCCATTGAGTTGAAAGTCCAGTTTCCATCATGTGCTTTTTGGAAATCATTCTGTAACGCGTTCTGGTAAAAGAACACTTATGTTTTCCCTTGGAGAAAATGGCCCTTGATGGCAGTTAGATGTTTCACAGTTTGTTTGTGTACTATTGACTTCAAAGTCAGCAAGAGGGGAACAAATCTGTTTTCTAAACATTGTGTGATATGCTGAATACACGGATTTCTTCTTTCTTTAGAGTGAAAGTCAAATATGTTTGCCTCATGTACAATGTGGAAGGGTTTGTCGAAACTTGGGTCTAGAAAGAAAAGCGAGCAGACACTGAAAACAGGCTGAGTCTGAGCTGACCCCGGAAGGGATGGACCGGCAGGTGCTTCAAGCAGATCTCCAGACTTTCTGGTGCACCAGGGTAACCGGGATCCGTTCTCAGGGTGAATGCTGGTGTGCCCTCCTGAAGGTGCTCCCAGAGAGGACTGTGTGAAAGTCCCCTTGTCTCACTTTTTGAGAGACTCAGTTCAGAAGCTCGTCCAGAAAACTGCTGTTCCTACAAAACAAGAAGGAAAAACAATGCATGTTTGAACCAATAATGCTACCTCTCAAGAGATGGGCATAAGCTTTAGGATTTGCCACAACAAATAAATAATGATTTGAGTAAAGCAAGAAGCAAGCAAAAAATCTGGTAGATTAAAAAATAAAAATCAAATACTGGGACGTTAATAAAAAAAACTTTTGAAGTGATGTCACACCATCCCAAATACTAACATTTTGTTTGTTTTGATACGGGACGTTGCTTATTTGGATTCAGGAATTCTAGAGATATCAGGGATCAGAGATCATCTACGTTAACCCACAGCCTCATTATATCGATAATGCTGAACCCCATCGTGGTCGAGTATCTTGCACAAGTTCCTGCACATATTTCATGTTCCAATGACAGCCGGTAGGTAGGTGCCTCTATCTCGTGGCCAATTTTACAATCTGTCACCTGCTGCCTTGCATGGTGGAAAGAAGGGTCAACCTCATTATTTCTGAAATCCTGGCTATCGCTTCATGGCTTACACTCTTCTGGTTCTCAGGGGATACCTGGAACCATGCAATCACCTCTGCAACGTGGGAGAACCTCCCAGGCAGAGGAAAGCCCTCTGCCGTTCCTCGGCGTCAGCCTTCTTCGTTTCTAGATCCCATTACTTAGATCTTCTCTCCAGCAGTTGGTGTTGACAGACGTATTCTGGGACCAGATTGCCAAACTCCCAACCCGGCTCCGTTTCCAAGAGCAAACGCGGCACATCAGTTTTCGAAGAGCAACACCTCTTGGGGGAGGAGGCAGGTTCTCTCCCATCAGAAGCAGAGGAAGGGGCTCCTCTGCTCTCCAGAACTGCACCTGCTTTCAGGATCCATCAACTCCTTCCATTTTCTGCTTCAGGAAACAACAGTCTTGGCCTTGTTTTGTTTTCATTTTAAGAAAACCGTCACGACAGTCTCCTTCACCCTTTCTAAGACACAGTGATGTCCCAGATAGGAAAACGGAAGAAAAGACGTTGTTTTCACTGTCGGCATCTTTGTTTTCTGGGGACCTCGGACCGTCCTCAGGGAACGTGTGCAGTCTTGTCCCAAGTGCTGCTACCAGCTCTAGAGCGACTGCTGCCGGAGCCCCCGCAGGTGCCTTTCCGTCATGCCACGGGCAGAATTAGCTTTAGGTGCTTTTCACCAATAACCGCATGTGCACACACATGCACACACATGCACACACACTCTCTCACATGCACAAGCACTCACCAAGCTGCCTTAGAATCACACAATGTTGGAGCTTGGTTTTGGATGAAGATGATGGAGACGACCTCCGTCACCTAACGAGAGAGCTAACGGGGTCGCTACTGGGCACAGACTAACGGGGACCCTGGATTTAGGTCTCCTAATAGGGAGTTTTTGTCATGTCAGATCAACATACTCTTACCTTCTTCACCTGCTCTGACTCTGAGTGCCGGTTGCTGGCAAGCATCAGTGTAGACTGAATTTAGCCAAGAGCCGTGAACTCTGACCTCGCGAACTGCTTTGTCACTGTTTCCAGGGAAAGCGCTTTCTAGTTTATCGGTCTCATTTTTCAAATTATACAACTTTTGGAAAACCACCTATTTTAAATTAGAGTTTCTTTGTACTGAAAATAATAGGAGTAGATTGTAATATCTGATAGGAAGAGGTTATTTTTATGCTTTCAAGCATATTTGCAAAAATAAAAACCATGATACTGTCACGAATTAGTTAGCAAACACTGATTTATAGCACGTGCTGATAAAGACTGTTTTTATATTGTTATTTCAATATTTATGGAACTTGGTTGTAAGCAAAGAATCCAATTAGAGATATTAAAATCACAATGATAAATAAAACAAAGTTCTTCTCCCTAAAGCAACTCAGAGCCCCGTGAGAAGGGTCATAAATACACATGAGAAACCCAGAGCCATGACCACGGGGCGGGAGGGATCCCAGGAGAGCGGACAGACTCGGAAGCTGCATTTCCACCATGGACTCCTGATCCCAGGAAAGCCTTGCTGGGAACCTCAGTCCGTATCTAGGTCTGGGTACGAATCCGTGATACACCTGTATTTGCAAGCCGACAGAGTGCACTGAAGAAGACACTTCTACGAACCCTGGGGGAGGGAATTAACAGGGCTGAGCTTCTTGGAATAAGAGGCAGAATGCTGCTCCAAAATGAACAAAGTCCCAACAGACTGACGTGAAATACAACCACTGTGGCATGCGTCAAGGCAAACCTAGACGATAGCCTTGCTGTGGACGGAGAGGCACCGCACCCTCACATCCACGCGTTGGACCCTGGTGCCCCAGGATGGGACTGTGCTTGGAGACAGGGGCTTTAGAGCATGATGGATGGGACCCTTAGGGTGAGGCCCTAATTCGGAAGGACTGGTGTCCTTTTAGAAAACGGAGACACTCCAGGGATGTGTGCACACAAAGTGTGCAGCGAGAAGAGGGTCCCCTGCGTGTCCCGGATGGAGGCTTTGGGAGAAGCTGAGACTGCCTACACCTTCTTCTTGGAATTCTAGCCTCTAGGACTGTGAGAAAGTAAGTATCTGTGCTTCTAGCAGTGCCTCTGGGGGGAGGTGTTAGGACAGCTGGAGCAAACGAATGGAGCGACACTCACGTCTGAACATAAAAATCGAGCCTACTTCTGTCACTACCTTTATTCCTGGGAGAACTTGCTCCCGGTCATTAAAGACCTTTTCATCAACTTATTATCTTCTTCACATCCCAACATATATTTATTGGGGACCAACTATGACCCATGCACTATGCTAAGGGTTTGAGATATTAGCTAGGAAAAAAAGAAAATAATCCTTTTTTACATGCTGAGTCTAGTCAGTTATGGACAACTTAACAACTAACTCATATGAATTAAATATGGATAATTTTAAATCATTAGCACTTAAGTCAAGGGAGAACACTAACTCCTGACATAAGAAATTAAGCCTAAACTACTAAGTAAATATTTTAGAATTTTAATATTTATTCTAATATAGGGAAACTCCATTTATTGAAGTATGGTTGAAAGGCAAGAAAGTCTACCCATTGCCTGTTTTCCCAAATAAAAGAGCTGTACAAAAATAAAGACGGCAACACAATAGGCAGTGAAGAAACTCATCAAATGTCATTAATCTTTCTGTTTTGGGGGATTCGGATTTAGGAAGGAGATATAATCCCTGCGACTCTTCTATTACTTCTTTTCTCTCTTCTCCTATTTGAGCTCTTCCCTGGGTACTGGGTCCTTCATCCGTCCGTCTGTCTTGGCATCAGTGTTCTCCATCAGTTATGACGTGAATCTGTCCACGGACGCACGTCCACAGGGCAGTCTGAGGAAGGAGGCAGGAGGTTTTCTGCTGACTATCTGGCAGAATGTGTATTTACAAAACAGTTGAGATATTTAAATCCTGGATTACCATTTAAGCTAGAACTCAAGAACCTTCCGTGAAAAGGCTGTTTTTCAGTTTGCTTTCCATGTTACTATTTTATGAAAACCATAAAGCAAATGACTCAGGAGGGAACCTAAGTGCCCTGGGGTATTTCAGATCAGCCTGGTGGCTGTATGTGCTCACGATCTTCGCTGGAAAGTGGGAATCAGCCAAAGGCACATCAGGTGAGTCACGCACATGCTCCTACTTTTGTTTCCCGTACCTGGAATCTGAATCCTTCCATCAAGCATTTTATTAAAAAAACATCATTTTCCTGGGATTCTTTGAATCATGGACGGCATTGTAGCATAGTGTGAACCGTTATTCCTATAAGGGAAAGAGAAACCCCAGCAGCCTTCCTGCTCAACCCCCTCCCCCCACCCCATACACAACTATCAGTGTGTTACATCTGTTGCCTCCAAACCAGATTTTCTGAATGAACAAAAGGTGTCAATCAACCCCTTGTTTACTCTGGTGCACAGCGTTTAGAAGGACAGAATGCTTGAACTCTGTTTACTCAGCACAAGATGTTTCAGTTCAAAAGCAATACACTTTTTTTTCAAAAGGAATCTTTTTTTTGTTTTTTTTTAAAGACTATTTTAATGACATGAGAACATGATGTAATTAATAAGAAATGCACAGTACATTCAGTGTGATCCTAATTTTGTTTTTTTAAAACAGGAATACAGTAAATGCAGAGGAAAAATAGATCAAAATCTTGATTATTGTTACTTATGAATGAATTTTTAAATGTATTTTTAAGTTTTTTCAAAAATGTTATGTGTGAGTTTTATAGTAAGAAAACATGAAGTAATGCTTTTTGGATTTAAATTGCAATTGATCCTTGAACTTGGGGCAGCCACCCTCTGCCCAGTCAAATCTGGGTACAATTTTTGGCTTCCCCAAAACTTAATGGCCTACTGTTGACCAGAATGATGACATGAACAGTCAATTAACACATACCTTGTATGTGAGATGTATTAGGAAAGGAATCGTTTTATAATAGAGCAGTAAAACTGACAAGTAAAATAAATATGCAAAATCAGCCAAGGCGTGCTTCAAAAAGAGAGAAGAAGAGAGAAGAGCTCAGGTTTTCCAACAGAGATGGAAAGTGGATGACCTGTGACCTGAGACCTGTGGGGGGTCAGGGCTGGGCAGGCAGGGCGCACGGAGGTCTCCCTGCGGTGGAGAATCGGGGCCCTGGGCGGGGTGATGGTCGCAGGACTCGGCCAACTTACCCCGAAACAGTGAAGGCTGCGCTTTGTAGGGGTCTGTGTTAGCTCATGAGCAGGGAGGAAGGTTCCTCATTCTGTGTATAACGGCTGCAGGGTCCTGAGCGGCTGCCGGCAGGAAGCCAGGGCATCCTGAGCGCTGTCCGTGCACCTGCGTCCGGCGAGCGGCTGTGGCCCGGGGGGACTGCGTCGCCAGCTCCGGCTCCCGAGACCGCAGAGCGCACGGAGCGCGGGGCCAGCCCAGGGCTCAGGCCTGACGCCGGCTAACCGGGCTGCGGTCCAGGGGGGTCTGCGTCCCGCGGCGTCCGCGTCGCGCTGTCAGCAGGTGGAGGCGGAGGAGGCAGGGGCGCAGGGGCCAGCTCTGCGCAGCCCCGCCGGAGCCCGCGGGCCGCACGCGCTGGGCACCGCAGTGAGCCTCGGCCCGGCGCCAGCCGCACCAGCGCGCGAAGCGAAGACGGTGTGTGGCTGGGTTTTGCGCACCATTTTCAGCGCCATTTCCCGTTACCCCGTGGTTTCAGCTCCCTCGCCGAGCTATCTCCGTGCAGCAAGACGGATCGGAAACACGGGTCGCAGAGACGCGCGGCTGGAGATCGAGGAGACCGAAGCCCCAGCAGGCGCAGGACGCGCTCCTGCCTCCTTGCCGCGGGCGGCCGCCAGCTCGCTCCTTCCCACCCCACACCCCGCAGCCTCTCCAGGGCCTCGTCTGCGCTTATCCCACTGCCTGCCCCGTGGGGTTGTCCTTGGTGAGAGGACACTGCTCGTAGTCAGGCGGCTGCCCTGGCGCCTCTCCCAGCTCGGCCTGCGCCCCTCCTTCCCGCCCGGCCCACCGCGTCCGGTGCCCAGGGCTCCGCCTGCTCTACTGGGCCGGGAAAGCGGTGTCTGTGGGGCTTCAAGGGGACTCTCCTGCACTCTTGGGTCGGGAAGGCCTCAAAGGGGACACTCAGAAATAGAAGAACAGACTGAGAAAGAATGCATCTTATTATTATTATTATTATTATTATTATTATTATTATTCAACTGCATTCATTTATTTAGATCTCTTTTAACCACGTTTATCCATTCAGTCACTGATACATTCGTTCAAGAGTCATTTGTGGAACGGCTCGTAGTGCCAGGTATCAGTCTTTTTTTTTTTTTTTTTAAATTTTATTTATTTGACAGAGATCACAAGTCAGCAGGGAGGCAGGCAGAGAGAGAGGAGGAAGCAGGCTCCCCGCTGAGCAGAGAGCCCGATGCGGGGCTCGATCCCAGGCCCTGGGATCATGATCTGAGCCGTACGATTCTTGGGGATAGGGATTCAATGACCAAAATGCATCTTTGTCCAGAAGGATCTGGCAGAGAAAACTGGAGAGGAAATGCAAAACAGGAATTAAGGTACATATTGTGTCCTAAGTGCAGAGAAAGACCTTCGGTGACCTGGGAGTGAGGGAGGGAAGGCCAGGCAGCGAGGAACCCGGGACACTGGCAGCCGGGCACGGGGCTCACGCGAGGCCACCTCCCTCCCCAGGGCAGGGCCCAGCTGTCTTCTCTTCCTGGAGACGTTTCCGCCGGATTCTTGTTACTCCCGCTTCTGCCGTCTCCATAAAATTTAACTTTTCTGCCGATGATGCTCCCGGAGATGAGAAATCATCTTTTTCACTTTGAAGATTAAAACGCAGATTTTAAATATTTCACTGGTGAATGCAATAGAGATACTCACCTCATAAAATATTTGGTTGTGTTAGTTTTTAATTTTTTGGAAATGATTGCTACTGTGATTCACAGTTTAAAGAAGAGTTTGAGGGTGCCGGGAACTGAGGCCTAAAGAGAGAAACATGTCAATCCAGGACAAGTGCTTCTCTAAATGTCCCGCGGAAGAAAGGTCTGTTCACGCCCGTTATCCTGTTTCTTTCTTTCTTTCTTTAGTTCTTTCTTTCTTTTTTAAAGATTTTATTTATTTATTTGACAGAGACAGAGATCACAAGTAGGCAGAGAGGCAGACAGAGAGAGAGGAGGAAGCAGGCTCCCCGCTGAGCAGAGAGCCCGATGCGGGGCTCGATCCCAGGACCCTGGGATCATGACCTGAGCCGAAGGCAGAGGCTTAACCCACAGCCCCCCAGGCGCCCTTATTATCCTATTTCTTGTAAACAGAACAAACGAACCCTTTCTGCCACCTGGTCACTACTCCTGCCCTTGAGGTCACCTCCCTACTGCACTGGAAGACCTCCTGTTGCCCCACTTTCATTCCCGTTACTATTTTCATGACCTTTCGTCCGGCCACAGCTCTATACCGAATCCAGATTCAAAAACTGAAATAAAACCAGAAGTGTGCTCACCCACTTCCACATACCCTGTGGGGCTCGCCGCTTTATTATTCAAATGAATTTAACAGCTTAGAGCACCCCTAACATCATTTCTACCTAATTTTTGTCAGCTCACAAGTACATTAAAAGCAGCGAGTGAAGCTACATGATTTCCAAGCGTCAGTAGTTTCTAAAACATTTAATACATTTTAGAGAAGAAACAGTGGACTCGTAGATTGCCGAAGGGGCTTGTTCATGTCTTAAGAACGGCAGTGAGTTAGGAATATGGCCATTTGGCTAAAATGAAAGCTAATCATACATATTTGATTGTTATTTACTTTTCTTAGCTCCTTCTAGAGGAAATCTGAATTTTATCTTATGATTTAAAAAAATGGGCTCAGAGTTAAACACCTTAAAGATCATGCCGGTTTACAGCTGACATTCTGGAAAACGACGCCTTCACGCAATGACATTTCGGTGAGATATCTCATTACTATATCGTCCTCTGAAAAGCGTTTTTATGAGACAAATGCTAAGTCAAATCTTAACTTACTAAAGAGCATTTAAGGGGTCAGAAATAACGTGACGCTGAATTTTATCAGCATGCCCGTGAAGGCCCCGGGCGACCCGCAGACCCACACAGAACTCTAATTCATCTAATGGGCACAGGTGTACTGCATGCGATCTGCGTGTCCACCCGTACGCGATGGCTTGGCCCCTCTGGGGTGTTAGGAGTGGGGGTTCAGGCGATTGCGGAGCCTGGAAAGAAGCGAGGTCAAAGGGGCTCCTGGGTGGCTCCGTGGGTTAAGCGTCTGCCTTCCGCTCAGGTCATGATCTCAGGGTCCTGGGATCGAACCCGCATCAGGCTCCCTGCTCAGCGGGAAGCCTGGCTCTCTCCCTCCCTCTCCCCTTGCCTGTGTTCCCTGTGACGTCAAACAAATAAATACAATAAAACAAAATACAGAAGCAAGGTCACTGCTATTGAATCTATAAACAAGAATCAGGTCAAACCCCTGGAATGATGATGTCCTCACAGTAGCTAAAAAGGAAGGAGAGGAAAGAGCTCACACAGTTGGGGAAAAACGAAACATCAGTAGTATGTGCCAAACTCTATCTTACCCCCCAGGAAGACCTCAGAGGTTTCTTAGTAGAAAAGATTCAAGCCCAGCTTCCAACAACCAGGCAGAGAGCACAAGTGGTCCTTCGCTGACCCCAGGGTGCACACAGGACCCCGCACCCTTGTTCGTGGCTGGTCCTCTGTGGCAGGTGCCCTCGGCATTCGTGCTGGTTCTCAGCTTGGGGTCCTCTGTGTGGGATCTCAAAGCAGGTTGGCCCACTTTAAAGGGGGTTGTGACCTGTGTCAGGGCCTGTGCCCCAGTCAGCAGCCACCGTGCAGAAGAGGACATCCTAAGCAAGAGGCCATTCCTCATGGGGTGTTCCCCATGCTGGCCCCCAGTCCCTGGTCCAAACAGCCGGCCTCTGACAAGTGTTCCCCAGTTTTAAATGTGAAGGCAAGGCCATCCCTTTCTTTCCAGGAGGACCCCCAACATTCCCTACGCAAATTGATCCTCCTCTGATATTGTGAGTCACAATAAAAATACATGTTTCGTCTCTTCTCTGCTTCTGGCACAGCGCTCCTAAAACCCTGTGATTGCCTAACGGGCAAGAAGAGAAGGGTATCTCTGGTTATTCCCAACAAGCCCTTTGCAACCACTCCAGAGTTTGTTAATGAGTCGACATTGGGAAAGCCCTGTGGGATGACGATGGTTTCCAGGGAAGCCGACGGTGGGACTGGAGGGCGAAACTTACAGCCTCCGCCTTGACCTTCAGGGCAGGGAGAGGGGCTGGGGCTTCACTGATTCCTACAGCCAGTGATTTAGTGAACCTTGCTTATGTACTGAAGCCTGTGTACCGAAACCCCGACAGATGGATTGGAGCATTCCCAGGCTGGTGAGTAGGTGGAGGCTGTCTTTCCCCAGCCCCTGCCCTGTGCATCTCTCCCTCCCGCCTGTTCTTGAATTGTACCCAACCTAGTAAGTAAAACATGTTCTTGAGTTCTGTGAGCCGATCTAGCCGACGACTCAGCCCTGAAAACGGAGCCCTCTGATCTGCAGGCTAACTCCAAGAAGGCTGTGTCAGAAATGAGTTCAGGGGTTGGATGCCCAGCTGGGGCTTCAGACCTGCTGGGACTGTGGGTTCTCCAGCAACGGCCGTGAAGAGAGAGCCGCGGAGGCAGGCAACAAGCTGCGTGTTTCCTCTTGTGCCCGCCCCAGGCTCTGCACACAGCACAGGGCATCAGGAAAGTGCGTGCCCCCCCAGCCACAGACGTTCAAGGTTTCCCCCTTCCCTCAGGACTACAGCCACTAATTCCCCTTCCCTTTGCATAGAAGCCACTGGAGTGAATCATCCCGTAATTAGAGAAAAGTCTGCTCTACGTCGGCTTGCAGTCTCCAAATATAGATTTCAGAGGGGAAGTTATACTTTTAAATTTTCTACCTCATTGGGCATCTCATTAGTCCAAGGGAAGGAACAATATATACTCCTTTGACAATGCGGCTTATTATCGTTCCCAATTTTCCTTTTATCACCAAGGGAAGAAAAAGGGAGAGACTAGAGCAGAAATAAGACAAGAGGTAATGGAGAAGAGAGGTCGACCTGCCGCCCAGTCTCCAGACGGCTTCGAGAGCTGCTGGGGCATCGCGGGTGACGGGCTGTTGGTGGCACCACGTCTGGAGGTGATGTTTTCTCTGCGTTCCTCCCCATTGTGGAGCTCTAACCTGGGCCATCACTATGGGGTAAGGAGCATGCCCACCCCATTCGCAGATGCTGTCCTGTTACAAAGCCATGAGACCCAGTGATGAGGTCCAGGCAGCAGGTGATTAGCCTGTAAAGAGACTTAGGGCCAGTGGACCCCCCAGACCCCAAGTGAGGCACAGAGGCTCCCCCCACTGTGTTGCAAGGGTCTGTGATTTTTCTTTGCAAAATGTGTGCGTTATTTATTCTTCATTAACATTCTTAAATACCATTCACTTCACTGATAAGAGCAAAGAGACTCTAGTGACCTTCGGGATCACCGGCCGTGGGGTCGGACGCCAGCGCGGAGGCAGTAGGAGCTAAGTGACCAGCCTTCAAGGTGCTCATTCCTCTTCAAATACTTCATCTGCTAATGACCACATCGGGATTGAGGATTCCAGGGACAGAACTCCACATGCTAATTCAAGTCCCCAGGGTATTAACTGACACACAAATCTTGCTGCTTACGTGGAGCATTTTAAAGTCAACCCCCAAAACGCTGCATCTTCTAGAAAGGGAAGGAAGCTCCTTGACCCGCACCGCACCAGCCACCCTCAGAGCGCTATTCCCGGAGGCACTTCTGAGCATCCCAGCATGGCGAGAACCAGCGTCTGAAAGAAAGACTCCAGCCCTGCAAACCTCCCCGTCCTCCGAACTGTCAAATTGATAATGCAGGGCTTTCCACCAGGTGTGTTTTGAGAACGCTATTATTTTAAAGATTAATTTATATTTTAAATTACGCATCAGATTTATAGAACCCTTGCCAACACTTTCAACCGCTTTCCCAGGCCGGCTTTCATGTGTAAATAGCGGTGTCAACCGACTCCCCGTCCATGACTCAAGAAGGGACCCGCTCCGAGCTTCCTTTCTGCGGGTCTGATTCTACCTCCGAGCCGGTGACTTACAGGCTCTCTCCTCCCTCCCTTCCTGCACTTTCTTCCGTCCACCCCCAAATCTCTTTCCGACATTCTCTCTCCTTTGATCTGTTATTCCCTCCTCCCTGTACGAACAGTTCCCCCTTCTCAAGTCTGTTTCTCTCTCCCTCGTAGGTACTGGCTTCCCGCAGGCTCCGGGAAGTGCCAGCCTCTGGGAGTCAGTCCTGGAGGAGGGTTTCAGTACCCGGAGTCCCCAGGTCATGCTGTCCCTTTCAGCCAGGACTTCATTATCACCGAGAGCGGAGACCTTCGCGCTCCTGTGTCAGCCAGACACCTCTATGTGGGACAGCATCAACCCGGTAGGAGTCCAGGACAACTGCCATTAAACGGATTGTCTTGGGCAAATGGTGACATAGGGTCACTTAGATCTGAACAAAGGAGCCACCGGTTCCCACCTTTGATGTCCACAGCCACTCGCGCTGCATCTGCTCACGGCTGCCCAACGACAGACGCCTGGCCACCCATCTCAACGTTGGTGACCATCCCTCATGGCTGAGTCAAAATCAGACGACATCTCACCTTGCAATGGCCTGTGCCCGTCTTACTCCAGATTACTTTCCAACCACCCCACCGAGTAGACTGTTGTCCTGCGGAACTCCTTCCTGCCTGGCCCTGAAGATGACTCGGATGTCATGCTCTTGTCCTGACTGAAATGCTATCCTGTTTCTGTCTGGTGATCTGTGTCCTGTAGTGAGAACAGCCAATTTCAAGACTTCTGTGAATATGACAACCGGATAAGATTTCCCCCTTATTTGAACTCTAGCTCTTTCAATTGAATCAAATCAATATAATTCCAATGCTTATGAGGTAAGGCAACATTTACCAGCCAAGAGTAAACTGAAATTCAAGTGTAGAGCAGGGCAGGATCCAGGTGGTAAAATTACCTCTCTCTCTCTCTCTCTCTCTCTCTGCGTGTGTGTGTGTGTGTACCGCTCTCAGTCTTATTTGCACATTTGCTTTTCTGCTCTGTTCTCCTTACAGCTGGCTTCTCTTTAGGGCAGGGAAGTGTTGTTCTGGGACCTACCAGCTGCTATGGGTTGATAGTCCGTATTCTTGAGACCCAGAGAGTAAAGAGTATTTTGTAATTGTTTCAGCAATAAAGGGGGTTTAGAATCCAATGTTACTGGACCAACCCAAGTTCGATGCTCAGTCCTACACCAGCCCCATGGATGTGTGCACTCATCGGACAGCCCCAAAGGAAATAAGCCACAGGAAGGTGAGGAAGAGCCAAAGGAAGCGACGTGTAGGAACCTGGTGTGGGCCAGGCAGAGGCAGTTGCTGGGCCAGGCAGGGACAGATGCTGGTCTAGGGCTGTCAGTCTTGCATTTCTCCCGTTTCCCTTATCTGTGCTGATTTCAGCCGTCTTGGCTGTTAGATTGCCAGACTTTTGGCGGTAAGAGATAAACTCGTCGCATCATTGGGACTACAAGTAAAGAATGCCCTGATAAAGGTTATTTAACAAAAAAGGCTTTTGTCCTTTCACATAATAAAAAGCTGAGCGACAGTGGTTCTGTGGTTGGTTCCGTGGCTTCTGGACGACAGCTGGGCTAGACAGTTCTGTGTGTCTGCTCTGCCCTTCTCAGCAGGTCAGTACTTGTGCTCTTATGGCCATGGGTTGCCTGGGCTCTGGTGACGTGGCTGCAGCAGTGCTAGACTTTACAGAGCCCCAGCCGCGTGCAGCAGAGGGTGAAGGGCATGGTCTGTGTTCGTGCCTTGGTATGAGGGTGAGGCATTTCCCAGAAGCTTCCCGTGGCTGTCGGCTCCGTGGTCACTGACTACGACTGGAAGGCACTTGTATGTCGCAGATACAAAGGAAGCATCCGGAGCTTTCTCCTCCCGTTTCTGGCTCTGTGTTGTCGAACTAATTTCTGAAAACAAGAAGCACACAGACTCTTACCTGACGGGGAACCGGAAGTGCACAAGATACTGATTTCTGTGCCGTCATGGCTTTCCGTCAAGGCTGTTGGGCTAAGTCAGAGCAGAACATCTACTGATCAAAGTAAGACCCTTTTACATCGTGCTTCAGGAGGAGGTCTGCACCTCGGTGGGATTGGGCTGCCAGAGGAGAAGCTTGTCCACACGTGCACTCTTCTTTGCTCCCTGGGAAACCCACGCGGTGCGGACAGACACGGAGGGACAGCGGAGGGAAGACCAGGGTGAACCCAGCAGGCGCTGCACACGGCCGTGGGCTCCTTGTCCTGGAATCTGGAAAGTTCAGGGAATGGAGACTGGCACTGGTCCCCCGCTAGTCACCAAGAAGCCCAGAAGCAACCCCGTCGGGGACTGAAGCTTACCTCTGACTACTCTATGCTCGGGAAGGACCGTGTCATCTTCCCGTACACAATCCTACCCATGATACACATGGTTTCCTCAACGACGCTGAGCTCTCTGTTCTTTAATAGCAGGAAGGGTTCGTGTTCCGGAGACTAAAATGAGAATCTGCTCGACAGACGGATGCACTTCTGAAGGGGGAGCTTCCTCTGAGAGAGTCTGACAGCGTGACCTGCCACCTGTCATCTCTCCAAGGGCTTCCCGCCCCGTCTTCCTGGGCCGTTGTCCCTTGGCATCACGCAGGCCTGCCACGTACGCCAAGTTCACGTGGAGTTAAATGAAATGCAGTATTTGACAGTGTCTTTAGGTAAAAATTGCATGTTAACCGCCCGCGAGGCCGGGCAGGTGTCTGTGCAGCATCGTGACACACCTCCTGTAGGTGGGCATAGACTTCGTGGGGGGCCGGCCCGCCCCGGCGCTGGGCTGGTTTAACTGCTGATCTCACAGTCGTGGCCTTTGAGCCCGTGCCTCTTGGTGTGTTTAATGCGGACTTGCCGTGGAGGCGACCGTGTTCTGACAACGGAAGCACAGTGTCCGTCGCTTGTAGCGGCAGACTCTGAACTGAAATTATAGTGCTCAGGAGCTTCTATTTCGCCCTTGCCTTGCCCCCGATGCAGAGTTCCTGCCCATTAGCTACAACCTGCTGGAGGAGTCTGTTCTGAAAATCAGCCACTGTACGCCCCCGAAGAAATTCTTTCTCTCTAACTATATTGTGACAACATCAAATGCACGATGTTGGCAGTGTTTGGAGACTATGTCTATAATTTTAAATTATAAATTAAGGCAGAACTGGTTCAAAAGTGCCGTACATTTTCTATGGAGGGAAATTATCACCATAATATTCTCCTTGCTGTTGTCCTAAACAATACAATGACTCAGAACATTGATGTGGGTAAGTATCGGCATCCAGAACTGTATCCATATCACTACTGAATTTATGATTTTGTTTATCTATTTATCTATGTAGGTATCTATCAAATACATAACACACGGAGAGGTGCTTTGTACATGCATGTTGGAGTGAGCGTATCGCTGAGTAAGACAAAGACCGTTTATATTTTCTCTGATTCTAACGACGTGGCTTTGAAATGACGTGTTCCACCCTCCTTATCAATAAAATGTCTGGGTTTGCCCAAATCAGAGTTTTCCAAAGTGTGTTCTGTGAACGCCTACCCTGGGAGATCCCCTGTGGGAGAAGGGTGTCCCCCTCTCACCACTTTGGGGAAGACAGAACTCCACGTCCCCCACATGGACGGGTGTGATGCAAACCGTAGTCTTCAGGGTTCTGCCAGTTGCTAACAGTTGAAACAAAATATGGTTTAAGAGGATATTTACTTTCGGCTTTTGATTTAGAATATTTTTAAGCAGCAACCACTGCTGTGCATTGGGAAAGTCCTACGTTTCATTGGATCTGATGATTTCCAGGGTCCTCTGAACCCTAGCAGCTTGAAAACCACTTCAAAAACACATTTGCTTCTGGGGATTTAAATTACATTGTTGGGGAAATTATGTAAAAAGTAGATGATTGAGCACACTAGAGATGTGATGCTATACGCAGGTGTCAGCAAAACCCATGAGATGTAATTGTGCTCCGCTGGCTCCTCTGAGCCAGCTTGTTTCTCAAGGACATAGAGTTAGTAAAAAGGCAGCATCTATGCGTGTGGACGTGTGTGGGGCATGTTTATTTTAAAAATTATGAAGAGCCTGTGTGTGTGCTCACAGACAATATTTGTGCCACTCCAAGGCAAAGGCCAATAAGCTTAGAAGTTTATGCAAATTGAGGCTCTTGGTATGAGTATGCATTCACTCCATAAAAATATTTACATAAGCCATATAGATATATGATTTCCGTATACTGTGCATATAAATATATGAAAGTGGTAGAGGGGAGTTCCTTCTAGGATAACAGATAATAATTTAATTCAATTAAAAAGATTAAAGAATGTCTGTCTGCCAGGAACTATGCAAAGGGCTAGAAATAAAATACAGACCATAAATGATCTTTCTCTCCAGAGCCCAAACACTTCAAACGAACACCCGACAGGAGTGGCTGGGAGAGGAGAGGGTACCAGACCTGAGCCCTGACTGACTCATCAGGGGACACCTTAAGCCTCCAGGACACCCAGTCACACCTTCAAATCTCCAGATGACATTCCAGGAGAGCAGACATCAACACCCATAGTGCATTTCAACCACATTGCCATCTGCATTTTTTTTTTAAGAATGCAAAAAAAAAAAAAAATGTTGTCATGGAAAAGGATCAGATGCGATTATCTGGATACTATGGGTGTGGGACCAGCTCCAGGCATGACAACTGGGAAAAGGTCCTGGGGCGTCTCCACACCACCACTGTTTGTCTTCACAGTCTACTGTGCTCTGTGCTTCTTCCCGAAACGGAAGGATCCATGGCCCGGTTGAAAGGCTGTATGCTGAGAACCCTAAGAGGAAGACGGGATCCAGAATCAACAGGCTCCCTGAATCCGATTTGTATCCAACAGGAACAAAAAGCAACCATGTAGCAGATGGAACGCTCCATCGCCAGCTCACGCGTTTGTCTTACTGTTTCCACAAAGGACGGGCTCCACGCTGTGCCTGCTCCCACCCGCTCCCACCCGCGGAGGCACGTCCCCAAACCCGGGAGCCAGAGCGCCTTGTGCTCCTACATTCAATCGCATTTAATATTGTGAAGTCAGGAAGAGAAAGCCAAACACCGCAGGTTTAGAATTGTGGTGACTTTTCTATCGATTACGAGTTACCTCCAGCTACTTTTTTAAAAGTTTGCTTATTTAGCCAAGCAATCTCTATACTCTATACTCGAACTCACGACCTGAGATCAAGAGTCCTAAGCTCTTTCGATGAAGCCAGGCAGGCGCTCCCGCCTGTGACTACTGTGAAACCCCTGTTGAGGGCTAGAGCACAATGACATGGGGTTGCTCCACTTTCCTGGAAGAGCTGAAGGCACAGCAGGGTTGCTCGCCTGGAAGAACTCGTGGGTGACACGACAATGTGCAAAGACCTGAGAACAGCGAGGCCTCCGCATGCGATCACCGGGGGTGAGTGGAACAGCAAATGCGTCAGCCTGGAGATAGGATTCTACTCTGGGGCATCGAGGGACAGCCGGGAGCAGGTGCTGGCACGGAAGGAAAGGGGTCACCTGCCATCGGAGGACGTCGAACTTGACGAGACAGAGCAGGCGACACGAACCTGTAAAGGACTCTGGCAGCTGCTCTAAGAGAAGGAAGGTCCTTTGAGAGCTGAGAGCAGCAGAGCAGTGGGTGAGACTTACAGTCCCGCAGTGTGGCCCTGACCGCCCTGCGGAGGACAGCCCGTCGGGGGCGGGTGGTAGCCGGAGGCTGGCGGGAAGGGGCGGTGTCGGTCTGCAGAGAGATGATCCGCTGACTCGTGGCGGGGGCGGACAGTGGGTTTGGGCCCGAGACCTTGGGGAATAGAGGCATCATCCACCGAGTTTGCAAACACTGTGCGTGGGTGCAGATTTGGGAAGATCTACGAACCGGAATGTGTTTTGCTGAAAATAAAATACTTAGTCCTTGGGAAACACTAGGCTTCTCCTGGCATTGGTCAGGAGCTCTGCGTCCCGATGCCGGGCAGGTCGTGGGATAAAGGGGCTGGGTTAGAGGCTTCCAGTGCGAGCTTGGCTTTTGTCTCTTTGCTGTCTCTTTGTGTGAGAGCCGTGGAGGAATCATGCGGGAAGCAGGGGACCACCAGCCTTGGGAGCAGGTGTTCGAAGGCGTCTAGGATGAGATGTTTTGTAGATATCTCAGTAAGAGAGACAGGGGGCACCTCGATTCTGTAGTTCAGGGTGGCCACAAGGACCAAAAAAAGAAAATTCAGAAGACATCCAACTAAATACAGCGTTTAGATGAGAACACGAAGTAGGGTAGGTGAAGAAGGGGAGATGAAATGAGTGAGCATCGAGCTTTTGCACCAACCGTCATTCAGAGCTGTTTCTAAAAACACGCATTTGTAGTTTCTTCTCTTATTTTTACAGGTTTTTGTGGTTGTTTTGTTGGTAGACCTAAGTATGGAACACAGGGGGACGGATTTCACCCACACCCACTTTCCCAAGGGTCTGGTCTGTAGCTCTGCACTATTTGTATGATAATCCATGTTTTACAGTTGAATTTTAAATGCTGTTTTTGTCACCTATCTATAGCATACTGGCATACTACGTTAGTATTAAAGTTTTATTTTTTATTTTTTTAAAGTTTTATTTTTAAGCATAAATTAATGAATTTATGATTTGTTCTTCTTTTAAAATAAGTCTTGTAATTTTTTGCTGGTATCGTATATGTATTCTGCTAGCTGAGTTTGGAAAGGTCTTGAAGTATTCTGCAAAGAAAAAAATATCCTTTTATGATCGGGATTAGGAACACGATGTGATTAATTTGATATGTTTATTTATGACATCATCTATATAACTTTTTTAAAAAATGAAGATATACAGAACAATTCCTAGAGGTAACGAGTTATAGGATGGTTGTACAAATACACCAGTTTGTCCTTGTCAGGGGAATCCCCATCTATGCATGGGCATGTTTCCACAGGTAAATGGTAGAGTCTTTTCTGGGCTGCATTTTTTTTGCAGGACTGATGTTGTGGTGCCACAGTCCATGTCCCAGCACCCAAAATATCAGTCTCACCCTGGGACAGTGGCAGCAGACACAGGTACAGCTTGCACTCATGTGACCTGACCCGACAAGCTACGGATTTCCCACACAGTATGTGGCTTGGAAATCCTGCTCTGAAGCCCGGGGGGGAGGGAGAAAGTTGCAGGCTTCGGATCGTAGGAGCATGTCACTGTCCAGCATCTGTTTCGTTGTTCATAAACAGCTTTGTTAGAACAGAAGTGTCTGCTTTAGTCAAAGAAGATAAAACCAGATTGCTGACAGGGAGAAATAAGAGAAAACATTTTAAGTTTTGTTGTTGTTGTTGTTGTTGTTTTAACTTTTGATTCTGCTGTTTGATTAGTAGAAGTCAATTGTGGTTATGATGGCTTGTGGGAAAACTCTGAAATTACTTCTGGATATCGAGATGGCTCTGCTTCTAGAGAAACCCTGAAGCCGTTCTTCAAAATTCCCAGACTTCAATTTCCTTTGCATTCCTACTAATTTTCAATTGGCAAACAAAACAGTGGGGTACTAGATGAACAGCATGCTAGAACCTTCAAATTCTAAGAAGAAGATGCGGATCCTATCTGTAATTTTCTATGGGAAACATCTGCACCTTGGTGTCTTTGAGATGAGCTTTCTGTGGATGAGAAAGCCCGCACTACCTTCTCACATAACATTAACAACCGTTTTTAGGTGAATTTGGAGCAGCAATTGGAAGGGAGAAAGGCATGAGAACAGATTTCTCGATGGTGAATTCTTACCCTGCTCCCTGTTCTTCTAATATCATCGGGACGAGCAGGTCATTTCAGAGAGGTTTTTGAGTGAGTAATATAAGCAGGCCATATAGATATATATATATAGATATATCATAGATATATCTATATATATATCTATATGGTGTTTATGACTAAATATTTGTGAAGCATTGTTTTCACTCTATGTGTATATTTTTATGTGTTCAGTTGGCCAGCACACAGTTCACCGCTGATTTCTGATGTCGTGTGCCAGTTGCATCCAGCTCCCAGTGCTCATCACCACACCTGCCTCCTTCACGCCCACCACCTGGTTCACCTGGTTCACCTGCTCACCCCATGCCCCACCCCTGTCCGTTCTATCACCCTCAGTTTGGTTCCTGGAGTCCAGAGCCTCTCACAGTTGATGTTATTCTTTTCAAATATTATCGTTACTTGGAATTAACAGAAAAAAATAAAAGCTGAGAATATTCCCATCTTCAATACTAATGATTGAACGTGGCTGAGAAAAATAAGCTTAGGAAGCAGATGGGGGATGGTGTCCATGGCGAGCAGCTGGGCTGAGGGAATTTCTGTGGGTCCCGAGATGCACCAAAGCGCATTTTGGTCCGTAGGACCTGGGCAGTGGGTCCGGACCCTCATAGGGGTTGAGCCATGTAAACAGGTCAGACAACCAATAACAAGCTTGGATAAGGAGGATTTTAGATCCTATTTTTATTCTAAGAAACATGACTGAGAGGGGCTGAACCGGGCTGGGAAGGCTGAGACTTGTACATTAGAAAATCCTTTCCGACTTCGTAAGTAGAGTGCTCAGGAACAAAACGGCACAATGCCATCGATGGACAACCACCTTCAAGTCCTCAGGAGAGCGGCTGTGTCTCAAGAGGCTCAGAAAAGGTGGTCACTACAGTGAGGTGACACCATCCCTAGTCAGTCTTGGTGTCTGATTTTGCCATTTTGAAAATGTAGAAGGCGGCGGGCTAAGCAGAGCTGGCAGAAATCCATCCTAAGAAAGCTCCAGAAGAGTTCTGGTGGGAAGTCTGCTCTCTCCCAAAGTCCGACACGGGAAAGAGTCTGCTCACTTCAGGAGAGGGAGGAAGGCTGTTGTTCCAACCACAGGTCCCAGAGAGCCCGCCATGACCACCCTACACCCAGGCCTTGGGGCCCTGACTGTCCCTGGGACTTAGCAAGGGTGTTCCCTCTGAGTTCTTCGCCTCTGGGTTCCCAAACCCCAATACAGGGTCTCATCATACAGTGTTCTTGTCTGTATTTGCCAAAGGTGTTTTATGAGATAATAGGTGTTGGTTCGGCGCCATCACTGAGTGGGTATTAAACACCTGCTCCCGGGGTTTCTCCAAATCCCTTTCAAGGCCCACAAGCTTCATAATAATTCTAACAATAGTATAATAGAATGATGTATACTAGCAATAGCATTTCCTTCTCTCTAAAATACATGTATACTAGAGACATATGCCTATATATGTATGAAAACCGTATGTATTTTATGATGTATATACTGTGCTTTCTCTCTTGAGAAATGAACTCGGTTTGAATAGAAAGCACCTACAAGCGAGAGCATCTACTGGGCAATGGAAAAGCACACGACGAAATAAAATGTCGCTGTTCCCAAAGAACATAGAGTCTAATTGAAGTGAGAGGCAGATAAGCAGAATACTTTCGGAGAGCCCGGGAAGGGCTAGACCAGAATTACAACGGTCATTCAGCAGGAGTCCAGGGCAGGAAGCTGCTCACTCACATGGTTTTCCTGAAGAGCCATGTGAGTTCAGGGAAGTGATTATGCAGAACACCACTGGGATCCTCGGTAATGAGTTAATAAAAACCTATTACGTTCTGAAGGGCCATTTCAGCAGCCACCTAGGAAATGCTGGCTCCCAGAGCAAAAAAAAAAGGAAGGAAGGAAAAAGAAAGCCCTATACCCCAACCCTTCCAGACAACTGCTAAGGTTGGTGGCTGGAACACACTACCTGGGTGGAGAAGGACCCGCCTTACACTGTGCCCAGGTAAATTGGATCAGATTCGCATCATCCGTACCTTCATGCTTAGTGTATGGCAGTCCTGCTCAAATCTGAGCTTCCCGGGCACCTTTGGGTGGGTCTGACATTTCCCTGTACATTTGAAACACTGGAAGCAAACTGGTCTGTACTGGTTAAATGCAAAGTCAGCATAAGTTTCTTGACAAGAAATAACCATGAAATGCAGCTATTTTATTATCTCAAAAGTAGTTGTAAACTTGAGCTATTCATGTAACTTCTCTAAAGATAAACAACTCTATCAATTTTTCATTATTTTCTAATTAGGGTTTTGGAAAAGAATTTTCTAAATCATATTCTATGGAAGTGTAGGATTTCCACAAAAGACCTGAGGTCTTCCGTTGGGGAGGGTGTGAGGCTTTTGAGGACTTCAACTCCCCTTAACTTTGTCCTCCATGCACAAAATAACTCTGTTTCTAATTTCCTTTTTATACAGTAATTTCCTTTGTAGCCTAGGAATTATTACCTCTGTTCTTCTTAAAAGGTGGAAATTCTAGCATATTCCCAGGGTCATCCAGATGCTTCATCTTGCTGTCTCTCTGTGAGATTCCCTTTATTTTCTTTGGGACTGTGAAACCCTGTGAACCCTGGTGGGAACCTTGGTGGGAACCTTGCTCCCACTGAGAACCACATGGCTTCTGAGTTTCAGTCTATCCAAGGGTCCCATGTATCATGTTTGATTCCAAATTGAGTTGGGTAGAAGAGGCATTCATTCTTCCTTTTGACATTTTGGGTTTTATTTGTTTGTTTTTAGATTTGCCAAATACAGGGCTTGAGCCTTAAGTGGTTAAATATATTTCCTAAGTCAAGGGTCAGCTAACTTCATGATGTCACTACACCATAGGAGAGGCAAAACTTTTACATTCTCATTACATCATCGCCTCATTCTTTCCCACAGGAAATCTTTGTGATTTTTTGTACGGGTGATTTTGTCCCTTAAGTGTTTCTTCTATCATGCAAAAAGGAAAAGTAACCTGAGTTTCAGCCATATAAATATCTCTGTGTTCTTCCCCAGATCTTGTGGACTTTAAGTACAGAATATGTAAGAGAGAGTGTGGGCATTCAATTCTGCTTCAATCTTTCCTTCATAGGTCTGTGCCCTACGTACATATGTCAGGGATTGGGGTACATGTGACAGAATCTCAACTCAAATAACTTTGAATCAAAACACACAAGCAAACAAAAAAAGAATGTATGTACCAAAAATAAATATGGAAGAATGTATCATTCCCAAGGACTAATTTGGCACAACGACTTCTGAACTTTGTCTTTACATCTTTATTTCTTCTTTCCCTTCTGCTGTGGGTTAGATTATGGTGCTCTGATGTCTCCAAATGGAGGGGATGACCTCACAGTCTTCGACCTTTTCATCCAAAGCAAGAGATCACCCTCATGGGTTTTTACTCTGAGTTCTACCGTAAAAGTGGCAAAAGATGAACTCTGGTTGGCTTGGTTCAGATTACGGCTCTACTTTAAGCAGTGGAATGTATACCACGGTCAATAGACCAAAAGAGCCCCAAGCAGGCATTTTCTCAATGATGAGTGGATTTTCTCAATGAAATTGGTAGGATGGGAAGGCTCAACGTGCGCTGGAAAAGTTAACACAATGGGTGCCCACTAAATTCAGCCATCAATTAAGTAGCAATAGAATTCAAGATATTTCATTTCATCACAGATGACCAACAACACGCACACTGAAGAGTGATGTTCCCCCTACTGACACACCTCGCATTGACACCCTAGACCCCTTCATATTGTCGTAAGGAAATTATGTTCCATCTTACTCAGCCAAGAGAAAGTCAACATCTTAAACCCCTTCATACATTGTTGATCAAGGAAACACAAAATAAGTTGGAATCTCCATTCAAGCTATGGGATGTAGTGAGATCACAGATGGGCATATGGTTAGGGAAGTTACTAGGTTGCCCTGTCACGTATGTCAGATCTAACTTTATTTGAAGATTTCCGCTACTAACAATATTTGACTATTACTAGTTTAGAGGCATCCCATTTCCCTTTTAGACAGGATTTTTTGTTTGTTTGTTTTTGTTCAATACTAGTTCTTCAGAATAAAGTGATACTCATTAATATTGATAATATTTTATCCTATTATAAAACTATTGAGATCCGTCACTTGAGAAAGACCCCAGATGCCAATCAATCATAGTTAAGTTGAAGTGAAATGTAGTGCTGAAGTTCCTATCTCAGCTTCCCTGTGGATATGGAATGAAGAAGGACAAATTGCATGTATAAATGACTTTCTCTACAGAAGTGCTATATAACATGGAGTTTAAAATATTAAAGATTCATAAGGAAGGTATCACATATCTACATATCCAACTGATAGAGTGCCACGTGCCACGGCATTCTCTGTAGAAAGATTTCTGTTTTCACTGGATTTAGCATGCATAGCAAGTAGACTTCAACAATTGACTGAAATCAGAAAATGTCAAAGCTGTCTTTAGAAAATGGGGCTATATTATTTCTTTTACACCAGTATTAAATCAAGGAAAAATCACAGACAAAATGGATTGATAGTATATCTTCTACAACTAATTTGAAATTTTACATATGGTAACAACTATTGTTAAATTAACCATAGCTAATTGGTCCTAAATGAAAAATAGATAATTAAGCATGTTCTGGACTATTAACTGGCTCATATTTTAGGTATTTGCCTAATTAGACATTTCCTAAACTATTCATTTGCATTGGTTAATTTCTATGCAACATTCTATTGTGAGTTTTTAACAATTTTTATTTGGTATTTACCCTTTTAAAGTTATTTCCCAGGAGGTTGTTGAAGACACATTATGTATTACAACTATTGCACTGGGCTATTTTCTTACCCCATAAAGAAAGTGATTATACTGTACAGAAATAGGAATATCTACTTTTGGGAGGATATTGAGTGTCTTGACAGGCATACCCTTCTCTTAGCATTCTGCATGGCTGGATATTTCTCATCTCTTCATAAAGATCATTTACTCAGAGGTACAGGTTTTGTTCATTATGTGATCAGTACAGGTTATTAAAATATGAATTCAAGAAGAAGGTTTTTCTCCCACTGAGAGATACTGAATGGCTAGGAAGTCACCAAGAGGTTTCTGATACAAAAAAAGAAACTTCTGGGGCGCGTGGGTGGCTCAGTGAGTTAAACCGCTGCCTTCGGCTCGGGTCATGATCTCGGGATCCTGGGATCGAGTCCTGCATCAGGCTCTCTGCTCAGCAGGGAGCCTGCTTCCCTCTCTCTCTCTCTGCCTGCCTCTCCATCTACTTGTGATTTCTCTCTGTCAATAAAAAAAAAAAAAAAGAAACTTCTATAATTATATATTTGCAAAACAATCCCTTGGGAATGCAGTGAAAATGAAGACATTGACAGACAAAGGAAAAGCAAAAAAAAAAAGTGTTCTTAACAAAAATACCCATAGAAAAAGACTAATACAAATTCTTCAATCAGAAAGGTAAGGACAAGAGAAGGAACTTTGGGGTATTTAGAAAGAAGAATGAACAGAAAGAGCAGACATGTGAGTATATAGAGTAGACCATGTTTCTGTAATGAATCTGACATTCATATCTGATGATCGAAACACACAGTACATAACACCATCTAAGAGAGAAGACAATGGTTTTTAAAAGCACTGGGTATTATATATAAAGAATGAATACATCAAAAACTAATGATGTATTATGTGGTGACTAATGTAACACAATTGAAAAATAAAAGTAAGTAAGATAAAGTAATCTAAATAAAAATAAGGCTTCCATACTTTACTCAAAAGTAGTATAATTCAGTAGACTGCAATAAAGACTATCTGTATATTGTGATATGGACAGCAACCACCATCAAAACAAGATGAAGAGATCCACTCAAGAATGTGAAAGCTAAGTTAGGACAGAATCCTAAAAATTTTCCAGTTAACCCTCAGCAAGGCAAGGAAAGATACACAAAGAAAGAAGGTACAGAGAAAGCAAACACAATACAAATAATAAAATGGAATATTTAAGCTCTGACATGTTGGTGATTAGCTTAAAGGTAAATGGCCTAAACACACTGGTAAAAAAGCAGAGACTGGCAAGCCCATAAAACCAGAATCCAGCTACATGCTGTTTATAAGAAGGTCACTTGAAATTCAATGCCACTGGTAAGTTGAAAGCAAAAGGGGGTGAGTAACTGCATATATGCAAATGTAATTTTTTTTAAATTAAATTGCCATATTAACATCAAAGAAACTTGACTTCAGATCAGAGAAAATTACTCAAGACGCAGAAGGACATTACAGAGGGGCAAGGGATCAATCTACCAGGAAGACATAACGACCCTAAACATGTGCACAGCAAACAGCAGAGCCTCAAAATACGTGAAGTAAAAGTGGTAGAGATAAAGGAGAAATAGGCAAATTCACTCTGTGCACTTTCCTCAGTAATTGATAGACGGCTGGACAGAAAACAAGCTTGTGAAAATCTGAACAGCAAGATCAACAAACAGAATCAGAACCAATGAATACTGTTATGCTGAAAATAAATAAAAAAAAATTTTTTAAAGAGTCTGAAATATAATTAATGCCTAATAAACAGAACTTTGAGTAAGTCATTTCATTAAAAAAAAAAGTACTGCCATTGGCATTTATGTCACAATCACACTTACATTTCCCATAGCTTGTACAGAGTAAAGATACTGAATTCACTTTGTAGAAAATGCTTAGTAACATCACGACCTCCAAATGCAGTGACATTTTGGCAATAGTATGTCGTCACATGGAAGTGTGCCAAGATGCTTCTGGACACTCCACGTTATTCTAAGAAGACCTGTCACTACTAGCAATCAATCAGCACACACTGAAATAAAAATAATAATAATAATAACTTTCTGAGTATAATGCTGGAGGTTCTTCAACTATTTTCCCCCAACTCTTTGACGAAATGGGGAAGTGGTATGGAAAAATCTTGAGTAAGGAATGAAATACGGGCGTGGGTCTAGACAGACCTGGATGAAGGGGCAGGCAGAGGTGACAAGAGGAGGGTCAGGTAATAGGTGGGAGTCTGGGCCTGCGAGTAAAATCGAAAGATGGACTGAGGCTTGCAGGGAGGAGTGATGGGGGAGGGCCAGGGAGTACAG
The DNA here is from genome assembly GCF_030435805.1 of Mustela lutreola. Classification (NCBI taxonomy): domain Eukaryota; kingdom Metazoa; phylum Chordata; class Mammalia; order Carnivora; family Mustelidae; genus Mustela; species Mustela lutreola. The sequence goes on along the minus strand of NC_081307.1, from coordinate 39,948,182 downwards.
CAGCCCCTGCTCCTCCAGCCACCACTCTCTAGTGGCTCCTGCAGAGTATAACCCAGATTCCGGCACCATTATGCAGGGTAGGGGAGAGAGAAGAGGTCCTCTAGTTGTGGGAAACAGAGCCAACACTGAGTGCAGAGGTCCTGGCCCGGGGAGATAGGGTGGGACTCAGTTGTTCTGAAATGAATACAAGGGAGAAAACAGAACTTAGCCCCCTGGCAGGCACGAAAGTAGGAGAGCTGGGAGCCAGCTCAGAAGTGACGCTTTGTCCCTGACACTTGACATGGAGGACTTCCAACTAAAGAGCTTTTCTGTGAGGAGCCAAAGGTCAGATGAGAAGGTGGAGAGGCATCACTGCTCGGGATGGAGAACTATGTTCATGCGACATTACTGTGCAAAGAGCTTATACAAGTTCAGTCGAAAGCAAACAAACTAACAAAAATAAAGAATATTATATTTAAGATGTAACATAGGAGGTGTTTTGTACTTTAGGACATACTGTGAAACACACAGACCTTACCCTAGTTTTACTTTATGTAACACAAGATTGCAAAGTCAGTCAGTCAATTTGTAGCTTTGTATACACACATCTCAAATCAAGCCAGGACATAACTATCAAATCAAAGTAAAATAGACCAACATGAAAAAAAAAAAAAAAATATATATATATATATATATATATATATATATATATATATATATATACCAAAATGTCAGGTTTGTAATGTGGAGGAATGAGGTGAACTAATTCCTTGAAAAATTTTAACCTTTGTTTCTTTGTGTATTTTCCAAATATAGTTTTTGTGGGTTACTTTGCTCTCCAACAATATTAATGCTGAATTTTTATCTGTGTTGTATTTTATGAATGAGAATTCAACCAGACTTGAACAATAAAATACTAGAGTATGTGTTTGGGAATCTTTTTCTACAATACTCTATTTTAGATTCAGGAAATCTTTGCTTTTGTCTTTGTTATATTTATCACTATAAAGATCATCATCACAATATAACCAAAAACACTGAAGAGCAATAATATCTATTGAGTGATTAATAAATGACAAATAATAATTTATTAAAATTAAAAACTTAAGCTCTGAGAAAAACGTCATTAAAGGAACCAAAGACAAGTCATTTGTTAGAAGAATACATTTCCAAACTACTTATCTGACAAAAGACTTCTATCTAAAATACATGAAAAAGTTTTAAGACTCACCCATAACAACAACAACAACAAGTCCAAATCAAGTATGGGCAGAAGGTCTGAAGTGCCTTACTGAAACCTTACTGAAATATATATATTAAATAAGTATGATCTGAAAAGATGGCCGATGTCTTTTTTTTTCTTTTTTAATCCAGGAACTGAAAGTTAAAGTAACGAGACACCACTACATACCTATTCCAATGGCTGTAATCTAAAAATTGGCAATACCATAATACTGGCAGGGATGTGAAACACAAGAATTCTCACTCATTGCTGGTAAGGATGCAAAAAGGAATAGTGCCTTAGAAGAAAGTTTGTCAGATTTTATGAAAATAAATATAGTCTTCCCATATGATCCAGCAATCATGCTCTCAGGTATTTGAGCTGAAAACTTATGTGAGCACACATAGCTACACACAAAGATTTATGTCAGCTTCATTCATAATCACCCAACAGTTAGCAGTCAAGATGTCCTTCAACAGATGAAGGGTAGATGGTAAGACTGCACATACATACTACAGGATCTTCTCAGCAATAAAAAGAAATAACTGATCAAGCCACTAAGAGACAAGGAGGAACATTAAATGCTTATTGTTAAGTGAAAGAATTTAGTCTGAAAAGTCTCTTCACTATATGAATCCAATTATATGGCATTCTAGAAATGGCAAAACTATAAAGATAATAAGATTATCACCAGTTGCCTGGGGCTTGGGAGAACAGGTTGGAGGAAAGAACAGTTGAAGGACTGGGGATTTTAAAGGCAGAAGATTATTCCGTATGATTCTGCAAAGGTGGACACAGGGCATAATGCATTTCTCAAAACCTGCAGAACTCTACAGCTCAAAGAGTGATGTTAACATGTGTAACATAAAATAAACTCATATTAAAGTTTGGAGAACCCCTGGCAGGAATGGAGAGTCCAACTGTAATTCAAATGTAAGAGTCAACCTCACTAAGAGGTTGAGGGAAAGGTGCTGACCCAGGAAATTTGGAGGGAGGGAACTCTGTGAGATTAAAGGCATTCACAACTGCAAATTCACTGCATGTGGGCTGAAAAGATTGTTAGCCAGGGAGATACAGCTCAACAGTTTCGATACTGCTCTATGATGCACTAGAATTAAACAATTAAGTCAATGGAGGACAGAGGGCCACAGCCAGATGTGTCATTATTGGAAAGGGAATTTGCAAACAAACAAGGGGTGGGGGGGCAGTCCAGAATGGTGCATGTGGTAGTGAATTAGAATGGCAGATGTCAGTGTGGCTTTTTGCTAAGCTTAATATAGCTATGGATGGCTACAGATAAAATATGCATGGATATGTGCTTGTACACAAGTTGGCACATCTGTTTCTCTGCTCTGTCATCTGAGAGGACTTCACGAACATATGTCCTCACAGCCGTTAGAACACTCAGAGCCTTGACTTCCAATACCATTCTCAAACAAAAGGAGACAGGCTCCTTGGAGAAATGACTGATTTTGCCAGAGTGACAAGACATAACCCAGCCTGCAGCACCTGTGGTGCCAGAATGTAAGGACGTACAGCCCAAGATGAAAATCAGAAGAACTCCCACTGGCCCAAACTGGAATGAGTTCAGCAACAAAATAACATAGTGTTGGATAATAGCACCAAGCGTTGAATGAATATCCGTGAGTTGATGCTGACACAATGAATCCACAGGAGAGAGGAGACCCCCTCCCTTGAGAAGAATCCCAGATTGTTTATAGAGATACCCCGTATTCAAGGAAGGAGAACATAACAGCTCACTGCATCTGGAAGGGCGGCCCACAGTGGCTTCTTCCGAAGGGTGCAACACAGGAGAAAGTGGGGAGAAAGTGACCTGGTAGAGGAGGATCCTGGGTGGGGTGCCCGGCTGCCTCAGTCATTGGGCAACTGACTTGGGTCAGGTCATGACCCCGGGGTCCTGGGATCGAGCCCTGCATTGGGCTCCCTGCTCTGCAGGAAGCCTGCTTCTTCCCCTCTCACTCTCCCTGCTTGTGTTCCCTCTCTCACAGTGACTCTTTGTCAAATAAATAAATAAAATCTTTAAAAAAGAGAGAGAGAGGGAGAGAGGAGGATCCTGGGAAACACCACTTTGCCAGGGGATTGAGTTCCATATCAGCAGTCACGCTGTCACACTGCTAATATGGGGCCTTTGTATGATGTGATGAAAATGGCACTTCCCCTCTGAGATATCCCTCCCCCAAACCCAGAATCCTAGTGAGAAAACCCATGAGGGAAACATTGTGAGAAAAATACCACATACCAATTAAAAAAAAATCCTACAATAAGCTTGACGAGGTCTCATCAAAGTGACCAAAGGCATGGCAAGGAAGGAAACCCTGAAAATCATTCACAGCCAAAGGAAGCTGAAGGAACGTGGCAACTGAATACCGCACCATGTCCTGGTGGAATCCCAGAACAGAGAAAGGACATCAAGAACAACTAAGGAACTTTGAATAAATTTCAGGCTTTAGTTGTTAATCATCAATATTGGTTCATTCATTCTAACAACTGTACCATTCGAATGTAAGATGTTAATAGTAGGAGAAAATAGATGGAAATATTTACAAAAACTGTGTATGATGTGTTCACTCTTTTTGCAAATATAAAATTGTTGCAAATAAAATTTATTTTATAAAAATAAAGAATTGTAAAGAGAAAAATATGCAGTAGAAGAAGACCCCTGGGTTATTCAGAAATCAAATTGTGAGAACAAATGATAAGACACAAAAATGAAGTGTAATCAATATATTTTTAAAAGATCAAAAGAAACAGAGAGAGAAAAAAGACAATGGCTGAAAATTTTCTAAAACTGATGAAAGACACAAAACCACAGATTCAAGAAGTGTTATAACAGGCATGCATGGTAAATAAAACTTTATTTTTTAATTATTTTTTATTTTTTTTTGGAGGTTTCCTGTCCAGCGTGGAACCCAGTGTAGGCTGTGAATTCACCACTCTAAGACCAAGGCCTGAGCTGAGATCAAGAGTCAGTCACTTAACTGACTGAGCCACCCGGGTGCCTGGTAAATAAATAAAGAAACAAATTATATCTTGGTATACCTACAAAATCCTGTCATAGCAACATCTAGATTAGTGTTTCCTGGTTTTGTATGCATTGTTGATATACATTTTTCTGATCCGATTGTTTTATAATACTGTTCTAGTTTTTTTATTGGTGTTCTTCCTCGTCAGTCTGCCCACTAGTGAAAGTAGGGGCAAAATTATAAAATTATAAAATAAAAAATATATATAAAATAAAATTATAAAATTATCTACCCCTTCATTTCTGTCAGTTTTACCTCATGCATTTTGAGGATCTTCGATGATATATGCCTGCTTACAGTTGTGACATCTTCTTGATGTTTGGAGCCTTTAATCAATATAGAGCACTACATTCAAAATGGCATCACTGACAGGTGGGTGGAAATCAAATAATGCCTTCACAGCTTAACGAAAAACATATTTCTAGATTAGAATTAATCACAAAGCTATCAATTCAGAATGATCGTATGTATGTTAAAGACAATTGAGGGCAAAAAGGTTCTCAGAAATGTAACTTTTAATTGCTGAGGCTCAGGATGGTAAGGAAGGTACAGGCTACTAAACCAGGTAAATAAGCCAAAAACAGAGATGCCATAGGTTGAGGGCTGTTGGAGTCCAAGAAAGGGAAGGAGAGGCGTCGCTCTCAGAATGACGGTGAGAAGAGCCGGGGCTTTCCCGGGGACGTGTCAGCCGGAATTGGAACAGGTCAGAGACCTCCAGGATAGACTCATTGTGTGAAAGGAAAGTCTTAGAAGGCCACCCTGGGAGCGATTCCGTAATGCCACATGAGTAGAACACTGAGTATGCATGAGGCGGAGACGGCCAGAAACCAGGGTCTGAGAGCAACAGAGCTGCTCCAGAAGAGAGAAGACACATGGGAGAAGTTCTGTGGCCTGGCTGTGAATGGCTTCTGGGGTCAGTGTCGCTCTGAGCCAGATGGCCATAGACAGGACAGGAGGAAGGACACATGGAAAGTACCGGGGGAGGAGGGAGTGAAGCTGGGGAAATCAGCATCCGCCGTAACCAAAGGCAATAAATATGGTCACAGGGTACATATCAGTGATTTGCAAGTACAAGATAATTCTGAAAATTACAGAGGCAAATATAACAAAAGAATGAAAAGAACAGAATGTGGCAGCCCCCAGAGGGGGAGAGGGTGGCGGAGGAGGGGGGATCCTGTGCTCATAAAATAGGTTTGCTCTAAATTGTGACCAAGTATAATTCGATTAAAACTAAAAGCTGGATTAAAGATAAAACAATAGGAGAGGAATGCAAGGATACCCTAATGGGTTCGAAGAGTTCGTGCATTTCCTCACGCTCCAGTCTACTTCCACATCAGTATGAGAGCACACCACGATGTCGATCAAAGAAACAAAACGCAGTCCATTCGTTTTTTTCACATATTCTGCAATGTAGTGAGGGCATCTGAATATGGGGAGGCTTGAAGGTAGACTACTCAGTGCTAATATGTGCTTAATTAGGTCTGAATCTTAGTTTAAAGCTAATTTGGTGATTCTGAGGTCCTGATCACCTTTAGGAGTAAAATGCACACAATATGGGTAATTACACTTCTTTCTTTGGTGTGCAGCCTAACAAACCCACACAGTAAACTCAATTTGTTCCTGCTGATTGACAGAGCCATTTGGATAGCCCTAATATCATCAATTAGAGTTTTATGCCTAATTAAATTGTACAGCTAATTAGTGCACAATGGAATTATAAGGTGAACTGATGAATAATGGAAATTCTCCACTTGAATAGGAAAATATCGTTTTGAAGACAGTGACTTCTATGCAATGTCATTTAAGCCACTAAACTAGAATTGTGAGTCAGATTTTCATTTCAGGTCTAGAAATTTTCATTTATTTTTAATTAGGTCACAGCATTGTAGCTTTGCAAGAAAATGAACAGAGAAATGATTTATTTACACACCGAGGATCCTCAATCATAGGTTAATACGTGTAAGCAGCTTAAATAGTTCACAACACGTCATAAATGCTCCATAAATAGCATCTATCATAACCATTATTTCAAACCTAAAGGGGTGTCCCTATTTATTCTGAAGCAGATTTAATAAATAAACCTCGTGTTCTGTACAGTCACACAGAAGAGATACTAGAATTTCTTTTTTTTTATTTTTATGCACATTTCACTTTAATGAAATGAGGGTGGTTTTGCTCTTTATTTCCAAAACATCTTTCTGAGAATTGGAGGCTGTGAAACGAAGTCACTCGCCATCTCCACTACGTGTGAGATCACTTTGCTCTTTCCCTTCTCTGGCGACCCCCCGAGGCCAGGCCAGTTCCATGGTGTCATCAATAAATATAATCTCCTGTTCTCTCCTTGAAGCTCACAGCGCCAGGACTTTGAGAGCTCAGCTGTGCGCTCTCCCGTTCACTACTCTGAGGTTCGACTGTGTCCCTACATGTTCCTACGCTAGCATCCCAGGACACTTTTAACTCGTTATATAGAACATTTTTTACCTTTCAAACACAGCCAAACCATAAAAAGGAGATTCAACGGATTCTAATACATTATTCTGAACATAAATTAAAATAGGTAATACAAAGTATTCTTTTTTTTTTTTTTTTTAAAGAGGCTTGATGCCCAGTGTGGAGCCCAGTGTGGGGCTTGAACTCATGACCCTGAGATTAAAAACTGAGCAGAGATCAAGAGTCAGATGATGAACTGATTGAGCCACCCAGGTGTTGAAGTATGAATTTTAGTATAAAATTCAAAAGATACAAAGAATGTGAAGAGAAAAGCATTGGGCTTTATTGATTCTACAATGTACTTTTTTTTTTTTTTAAACACTGTAACCGGTGTGAAGCTGCGATCTGGGCATGTGTCTTACCACCCGAGATGTACAACATTGGAACTGGCATTGCTATTTTTCTCATTCGCCTTTTCAGCGGTCCATAAAATAATGGTATGTTTTCAACTTGATCCTGGCTTGGATGCCCTAAAACGTGGTCCATCTGCCAGTGCCACACAGGTGGGATTCCCAGGTCAGTGTCGGGTTGGTCACACGCCCTGTTGGAGATGTACTTTGGGGTTTCTTCTGTCCTCACTGCCGTGACGGACCCTGCCTTTACGTCCATGTGTGGTTCCCTATGTCCATGCGTCTTGGTTGTCCTGTGCTGGTTTGGAGAAAGCAGCAGCCACTCCTGGCACCTGTGTGGTGGCACTGCTGTGGCTGTGTCATCATTTGTTTCATCTGTCCTCTTCCGAAGAACATGGAGCCGTTCCCAAGGTTTTGCTATTATATAACAACAAATATAATAAATTTTATGTAAGGCATTCACACATAAGTAATTATGGCCGTAAGTAAATATATATTTACTTACATATAAATACATATAAATTGTATGATATATAATTTATTTTTATATTTATATATAAATTTATACATATTTATTTATATATATTACCATATATATATATGGTAATTTATAGGAAAAAGCATTTTTAGTTTTAAGTCACATCTTCCATCCAAGTCGTACCCACCTGCGGTCCGTCAGTGTGGAAAGGTGCATCCTGTGTTCGTGCTCTTACGGCCGCGGTCCTCCCTGCCCTGTATCATGCTGATCTTCCAGGCGAGAGATGGTCACTCCCAGCACATTTAACCTGCGTTTCTCTAACTGGGAGGGGGTCAAGCATTTTTACATACGTGAGAGCGTTTTTTTCCTATAAAACTCTGTTCCTGTATTTGACATTTTCCACAGAGCATACTATGCGGGGAGAAGAGCTGATGCCCACAGTGAGCAAGTCCGTGAGAGCTCACGGGCTGCGCGTGCTTGTGTCATCCCCCCTGAGGCAGCCAGCCGCCCTCCGCCCCGCGCTCTCCGGCCACACACAGTCGCCAGCCCAGGAACCAGTAAGTGCACAGCAGGGGTGACCAAGGAGAGCCCCGGCTGGAGTACGAGACGTCGTCTGGCTTCTCCCCACCACAGGGCGATTGCACTTGCTCCGTGCAGTGGACGTGAGATGCCCGCAGCCGTCCGGGGACTCCCGGAGTCAAGCTCAGCTGAACTGTCATTCAACTGGTCCAGCCTTTTAAGGAAAACTGTAAATCCAGGACCCTTTGAGTCAGATCTTTCCTTTTAGCATCAGGGTGGCAATAAGTTTTCACAGCGGAAGTGCTGTCGGTCTTTCACGGAAAACCGCAGTGCTGTGCGGACCGAGCAGCCACGCTCCTCAACATCCCAATTCCACTCGACAGCTGAAGCTCACTGCAACTTTTCCCATTCAGTCACGGAATGCAGGGTGCCCCCTCCCAAGTGGGAATATCAGCTGGGAGAGTCTCCAAGTCTAAGAAGGTGGGATTGCAGTTTCGATCGGGACCCCATAGCAAACTTGTAGACCTTTGTCAGAGGGAGACACACAGCTCTGTCAACGAGGCTACCCCTCTTTCCCAGAGCCTCTGCTTGATAAAATCATTACTCAAAGCCATGCAGATCCCAGGGACCATGAAGGTCGTGGGAAAGCGAAGGTCATGAGTTTGCTGTGTATCCCTGTTTTGCGCTAAGAGCGTTGATTTGCAGGAGGCTGGAGTAGGATGGCAGAGTGCCTGAGTGAGGCACACGCTGTCTCCAGCCCCCAAATTTACACGAAGATGAGGTGCCTCCTTTCTGGTGTTTGTGACGGTTCAGTGTATGGTCATGGAATGCCCACATAGCTGGTGACACATGATTTCCTGGTGTCTGTGAAGGTGACTCGGGAAGAGATTAGCATCTGGTTCTGCAGACTGAGTGAAGCCTCCCCAGTGCGAGTGGGCTTTATCTGGCTGCCGAGGGCTTGCAGAGAGCAGAAAGGCAGAGCAAGAGGGAATTCTGTCCGTCGGGAGCTGGGACACCCACCTCCTCCTGCCCTCAGACATCGGTGCTACTAGTTCAGACTCAAGGACTAATATCCCAGGAGTCCCGTTGCTCTAGTTCTCGGGCCTTTAGCTCCCCTGGTCTTGGCCCAAGTCCCGCCACCGGCTTTCGTGGTTCTCCAAACCGCAGTATATCCCAGCTCATCTTCTTCAGCATCAACTCAGAAGAACCATGATGGGTCAGATTGTATTCTACTGGCAAGCTAAGACGTTGGTCTAAAAGACTCATGGATCACAGGCAGAGAACTCTTACTCACAGGACAGCGAACAGCAAGCGTTTTTATGCTCCCATCATTTCCCCTGGCGCTTCAGTCCGGGGGCGGGGGTGACACTGACGGACCCAGGCAGGTGCTCACTGTGAGCCACAGCTGGAGAAACCACTCTTAGGGACCCCACGTGTTGTTCTAATGGTGTGCTACAAACCTGCTTGCCCTTTGCTCTGTGGGAAATACCACTTCCCAGAGCCACCTGCTGTATCAGAGTCTTTGACGTGATTGTCTGGGATAAACGGCAGGTGATGCCTCCGTTCACTAGACATGGAGAACCATGAGGGGTCCGTGGAGAGCTGCTTCCCAACACCCATGTGCTTCCTGTCAAGGCTGCACCTGCTGGGGCTCAGAGCTCATAAAACAGTTGTTTTATATATTTTGTCCACATTTCAGAGGAGTTTTAACAGAGGCTAAGTTTAATACCAGTGAATTTTTCATGCCCAGAACCAGAGGTCCCTAAGCTAATTTTTAAATAAAATGTATCGGGCACTTGCTACCTGCCAGAGCAGAGACCTAGATAAAATGAAGATGCAAGCACTGCTCAGTGAGCTGATGAGTTCCTGGCAGAAACTCTGTCCTCCTCCTAAGAGTAACGCAAAAGGCAGTGAGCGCCATGGAAATCCCACTCTCGCTGCTCGGGAAGAGCGAAATCCAGAGGGGGGTTGTGATGGATCTTGAGGAAAGGAAGACCTGACCGAGGGCTGAGGAGTCGGGACAGCGGCATGAGTACACAGATCACGTCCAGCAGAGGCCGGTCCCAGCGAGGGCTGTGGGGACAGCTGGGGCGCCTGAGGAAGAACGGCCGTATCAGCGTGTTCCTTGTTCCCGCGGCTCTGGTCACCAAGTGCATGTGGGTTCCTCCACCTCCTGTTCCAACCACCCATACACGTGCATTCCACACGAGAGCCACACGAGAGCCACCAAGGTGTCGTTTCACGTTGAGTTTCTCTGTTTCAAACCTTAGCTGAGATTTCATAGCACCACAGATCAACTCAGGTCCTGTCTCTTCTCTCTCTGTGACTCACACTCACGTTTATGCATCAGCTCGAGACCCTCCGTTGGAGAGCTTCGTGCCACCTGTCTGTTTCTCCAATGCACAGGATTAACCAGTGCAAAAGCCACGTTACCTCTGTCTCTTACGGGTTTGGTCTCCATCGATTTTCTTTGTCTGGCGCGTCACAACGCCGTAATCACTTGACTGATCTGAGGGACCTCTGTGAACCTACGAACGTTCCTGCTGATAAATCCTTCGTGAAACAGATGAGTGTTGTTTAGAAACCCAAGTGGGTCATTTCATGGTCCTGGGGAAAGTAATCCAGTGGCCTCTCGTTCTTTCGTGACAAGTGCCAACCTTCCGTTGCTTCCACAGCTGCCTCTGCAGAAAAGAAAGGCGGAGGAAGATCCCATGAGACATCATGATTGAAGGTCCCGGGCTATTTGTCATGGAGAGTAAACTCACTCATATTTTCAAAGCCAAGCTTCATTCCAAGAAGTAATGATGATAGTATAAAAGGAGAGACGACATGAATCAGCAGCTATAGATCTTCCCCAGCTTCAATGGGGTTACGTCCCAATAAACCCAGCCTGCGTGGAAAATATCGCATTGAGATGCACTTAATATGTCTAACCTACCAGACATCCTAGCTTAGGCAGCCCACCTCACATGCCCTCAGCACACTGACATTAGACTATAGTTGGGCCAAATCCTCTAACGCAAAGCCTTTCTTACCATAAAAGGTTGACTCTCTCATGTGATGTAGTGAATGTTGTCCTGAAGGTGACAAACAGAACGTGTGCTTGTGTGTAGGACACCTGTCCTTGTGCTGGTTGTTGACCAGGTGGTGGTGTGGCCCACTGGGGGCTGTGGCTGCCACCGCCCAGCATCACAGGAACGGACCCGCCACATACTGTTACCCCAGGAAAAGACCAAGTCCAACTTTGAAAGGTTTCTGCAGACTCTGGATCACTTCGGCACCATTGAAAGACAGAGAACTTTTGTATATGACATGCTAACGTTGGTTGTGTCCAAAGAAGCAGGGACACCAACATACGTGTTCTGGTCTCAGAAGCTCTTGAAGCTTCCAGGGCACTGAAGACTTCAAAAAATATCTCAAATCCTTTCTCACATTCCCTTGACCCAGATGTGTGGCAAAATCCCCAAGATCCTGCCTTCAATGCTCTTCCATGAGGAAACGGGCTAGAACAATTGTTCCACATCTGATTGATTTTTACTCAATTTGCATGTGGAGATTCCCTTAATATTGCCATAAATTTTGGAGCCATGGACAGGGCAACAGAATGTGTGGTTTGGTCTACAGAAAAATCCAATAGCGATGTATTCATCAGGATCAAATCAGAGACAACACCACACAACAGTTTTTGACCAGAAAAAGTTCAATATAAAGAATTATCACCAATAAAGAGAGTAACTTACTCAGGAGAAAATATGAGATTCTGAAGAGCACAGGGAGAGAGAGCTGCTTTAGGAACCAGTTCCTGGCTGTGGGGGCAGTGAGAGTACCCAAAGAGAAAACAAATCTGGGGTGAGGCATGGTCCCATTGTGGGGCGTGCCTGGCTCACCGGATGGTTGGGGGACCCACCTGAGCCGGTGAGGTGGAGGAGCTCTCCCGGCTCACCAGCTGGGAGACGATGACCAAGAAACAATCAGTCCATCAGGAGCCCCTCGCTCAGCTCAGGCCAGCCTCCTGGTCCCTGGTCTCCTTTGGTTAGAAGCACAGCATGGCCACATGCTCTTTCCCACTCACTGTCTTATATTTCCTAACATACGCTCTCGTTGACCTGTACACTGTTTTCTAAATTCTCTTTACAAACTCTCTTTTTTTTTCTGATCAAGATTGATACGGGTTTCCCAGTTAGCGATTAGATTTTTAAGAACGGACACTGGCCCCACAGGGCTCTGAGGTCTGGACCTGCCTGTCTCACCAGCCATTCATGAGTCTTACTTCCCACCTGGGCTTTCTGATTCCTGGCATGCATCCCGAAGCTTCCCGAGGGCCTTCACACTTGAAGGTCTCAGTGGACCATGGTTCCCCTCACACACGGGGGGGTGGGGTGGGGCATGCAGCACTCAAGGTGAAGGCTGGGGTCAGACGTTGTTAGGCCTCAGGGTTCTTGACCATGCCTGCTTCTTGCTCCACCACTTGGTCCCCAAACCAGCAAGGCCAGCGACCCAAAGGCTTACTGGAGGACAGTCATCCCTCCTTTTCTGCTGGGGGTCACCACACCTCCCGAGGGTTGGCTGAGACCACAGGGTACCTGGCCCTATGGAGTTTGTTCTGTCCTCTACACACACCCTCTGGTACAGCGCAGTTGAGAAAGCGGGACGGTGAGAGGCTAGCGGCAGTACCTGACAAGCACATAGAACAGCTCGAACCACTTCCTGTCCCAAAGTAGGTGACTGTGGTCTCTCTGGATCCCAGGACATTCTACTGTTCTGCATTCAGCCTTCTCGGGATGCTGTGAGATGATGCAGGGCCACCCCACAGGGGAGGGGAGGGCAGGGGAATGATGTAGGCGGGATGTAGGGGGTATAGGTAGGGTGAAGGGGGGTGTAGGGGAGATGTAGGCAAGATATGGGGGGGTTGGGTGGGATGTAGGGGGATGTATAGGGAGGGATTAGGGGGGATTTACAGGGGTGTGGGCAGGATGGAGGGGGATGTACTCTGGAGCTTCGGAGCCACATCAGGAGGAGGAACCATGGCTTCCTGGGGGCTGAGGGGTCAGGGATCCTGCAAAGCGCCTGGAAGTGGGCACGCGGTTCACTCCCCAGTCCCTGAGCAGCATCACGGGGGCCAGGAGGGGCGATGGTTCTGCACAAACCGACCCATGGGAGCCGCACAAGCAGTGTGTCCCCGAGGCCCCCTGAGCACTGAGGGAGGCGTGACAGGGACACTGGGCCTGAGTGTTGGCTTGGGAGGCATTTCTCGCTGGCCCTGTGCTCATGCCTCTCTGGCTTCTCCACCTTCTCTATGGACGCAGCAGCCCCAGGGAGAGTGTGGGGAGGTAGGAATTTATCTGAGGCTTTGGCCATCCTACAAGAAGATACTGACCCCTGTGTCCTACAAGGCTGCCCTACCGGGATGCTGACACCTGCATTTTGGAGAGCTCCTGGCTTGCAGCATTGATGATCAAGTCCTACACCGCAATTAAATGATACAGAGAAATTCTGACTCCTTTGCTGTTTATATCGATTAGGAATCCTTTGATTTCAGTTAATAGAAAATATCAACCCACGATAACGGCGTGTGTGGTGTCCAATCTCTCTTCTCCGATACGGTGTAACTTCATGACAGCTGACACTAAGTTGATCTTGTTTACCTGCAGCCTGAAAGCCTTCACAGGGCTTTGTGTGTATCAGGATTAATACCTTCTTTTATATTAAAACAGTCTGGGGTTACTCTAGGCAGTATATCATGTGGAATACTTTCTTCTAGAGATGAGTGAATATTAGCTCTGAACCAAGCCCTGTTAGGTTTTGAGCTAAAATGCAGACAAGATCCCCAAGAACTTCCCACGGAGCTCCCAATCTAGAGGCGGTGGGATGGCCGAGTTTGAGCGGGAAAACCCCATGTTATGGTGGACGGAGGGCAAGTGGGGGCTGCTGGGCACCGAGAGCCACTGAAGGGTTTGGAAGTGTGCTCGCTTGGGCAGTGCATATGCTGAAGGGTTTGGAAGTGAGTGATGACAAGCCTGGGTTTGAATGAGAGAGAAGTTTCTACAGCCTCACTGGAGAAGAGGAGCTCTTGGAGCAGAGACACTGAGCTCAGAGCCGTCTAGCTGGGAGGCAGCCCGACCCCCTGAGCTGGGCCGGGGACATAGGGACAAGGAGGAGCAGTGATGGGAGACAGAGGCTGAGAAGGGGGTTTCTTGGGCGGGGGATGGAGGAGGGGGTGGTCTCTGGGGTCTGGTTGAGGCGGTGCCGTGAGCTCACTGATACCTCATGACCACTCCAGCGGCAGGCAGACCTCGCCCATGACCCGGACTCCCCACGTATGGGTTGATGGGGGGCAGAGGGGTGCCTCCTCATCTGTTTGCATGGGGTGTGCCTGCTGGGGTGGCTGCCGCTGTGGTTCCACACAGAAAGCAGTGCCAGCCGCCGTGACCGGGTGAGGAGGCAACAGCCCCACTGCGGGTTTAACTTCACGCCCCTAACAAGGACCTTCCTCTGGTAAGAGACACACGGCGCCGCTGGACATGGAGCATTTGCTAAGCAGCCCAGATAACGGAATCACTCTGGTATTTCGTGGGACATGACCATCTCACAGGTCTGGGGCCACCTCATTTCATCATGAGAAATCAGGCAGCGGGAGGGATTCCCCCGTTTCTAGAACCAGCAGCTTTTCTGGGGCCACTGCTCACCTTGGCAGAGACGTACGGCCCGGGAGGGAGAGGGTACGTCCTCCGCTCGCCCGGCTCAGCCGCCTCCTTCGGCTGCCCTCCGTCGGGGGGGGAGGAGTGACTCGTCACCGTGAACATCACCTTCAGCCAAGTTGAAGCTTAAGTCCTAGTGAACGTTCCCTGACGTTTCTTCAGAGACAAGCGGTCTGCCCTGCCCTCCTGTGTTCTCCGCAACGGGAGCGTTGACTCTTTCTCCCAAGGCCGGTGCACTCAGCCCTGAGAGCAGACGGAAGACGACACTTAGGAACATCCCAGCACTGACCCCGGCCGCCGCGCACAGCGGCTTTCTGTACTCACACTGACTGGTCCTGCCTCCCAAAATACGTCGAAATTCATCGGACGCGAATAAAGCTCCACATGATGATTGAGTAAGGCAGGGAGATTTCAGGTTATTTGCTGTTTGTAACAATTAAGAATGCTTTTATTTCAAGCAATAGAAACCCACAGCACATGTGACATGGAGTCACATTGGGTCCTAGAGAGGAGGGGCCCCTCCAGAGCATCATCTCCCCCCACCATCAGCGCGGCTCGCTCTGTGACAACACCCTCACTCGGTCTCTCACCCACCATGGTCACCAGGGAACTGCCAGGCTCTCTGGGGCCATTGCTCCAACGCCCAGGCAGAGGGAAGACAGGTTTTTTGTTTTTTTAACCAAAGTTTAAATATAATGCACTCCGTGTTAATGAGGCAGTGGCTGTGCCCAAGAACAGCCGAGTCCCATGCTACGGTACTAGGCTTCGGGCTGGGATCCAGAGTCCCCACTGCACATGGACCAGCAGAGGACGGACGGGGAGCCATGAGGGTTGATGTGCTCTAATCCAGGATGTCCAAGCCAGCAAGTGTCCACCACAAAGGACGATTAATAAACATGTTTGTGTCGGCATCACTTAGGAGATACGGTCACCACTAGGGACCACGCAGCTTTCCTTCTCCTAACTCGGAAGGAGGGTTTACCCACCAGGGAAAGCAGATTGCTTCAAGTACTCGGTGTCCGGTGTTGCAAAACGGGGCTCCTCTGCCCTTTCACGTTGTCTTCTAATTGTGTCTCCACTTTCAAAGCAGAAGACAAAGCAGAAGGTCATAGACATACAGGGATCCTAGACGCGTCTTGGCAGAATTCACAGAATTCACAAAATCTGTTCTTTGATGATGATCCTCCCCAGGGTCTCCCTTCTACTTGAAAGAGAACCAGGAATTCGGAGGGGGTCTTCCGAAGGGGCAGTAATGGGTAGCGAACTAGTGGGCTCTTCTTTACGAGGGACTCTGAATGGGGAAGGTGCACGGAGCAGATGGGTTTATAAGCAAAGTTACCACGCCTTGTTCATGGGGTTTTTCAAATCCTTCCATTTGATCTGTCTGCTCCTGGAGACCATAATGCCGAAATCTCCTCCATCACGTTTTGGGTTCACCAGTTTCTCCTCCCAACTCCGACAATGTTTTCTTTGTTATTGTAAGACTGGCTTCCTCGCTGCAAACAAACTGCTTCTTCGCTCTTCTGCCCTTCTGCTGAATCTGCTCCATCTCAGAAATCCCTGGGCAATCCCCCACAATCGCACAATGGGAAGTAGCCGTCCACAGACAAAACCCTATTTGTGTCCGAAAGGGAAGAGGAATGAAATGGCTTAAAAAATAGCTATGGGGCAGACAGTATCTGTACACGCCAGATCATGGAATTTTCTGGGATTTTAGAAATGTCTCTATTTGGACCTTTGGGTTTGGTCAAAACACATATTTTCTCACTTTTTTCTTACTATTTGTCAGTAGTCTGTGGCTTGTCACTGAATCCCCACAAGTAGATTAAATATTGGCCGGACGGGGGGAGCACAAGTGCAGGGAGTCTGTAGTCCTGGCTCATTCTGAAGATGTGCTCTCCTTCCTCCTCGGGAGTCCGCTTGTGATCCGCGGTGCGCACTTGCTAAGCATCGACGCCTGCGATCGTCCCCCCGCGCCCCGGGCCGCGCATGCATCCCCGCGTGTCCTGCTCTGTCTTGCGTCTCCCACCCTGACTTCGAATCTCCCGGAGAGAGTTTTCCGTAACATCTGCTCTGTCGCATTCCTTTTCCTGCTTTCCACGGCCGACACGTACCTGTTTTATGTCTCACCGGAATCTTACCATTCCTCCCATGGGCATTCTAGATTGGTCTCCTTCTAACAGCTCATGGAGGAAATTTTGAATCCAGTCTGGAACCCCTCAGTATTGCAAGAAATTCCTTGTATACCATCTGGTTTGTGTGCTTTTATTTTTCATAAATTTCTAAGACATATATTCAATATTTTTAATCCGATTGAACTTGTGATTGTTTCTGCTTCTGCTCTCTGCTAGGCGGAAAATGATATGGTCTCTTTTTAATCCAAATGTGGTTGTCATTTTATTTTATTTTATATTTTGCCATTATGTTTAAACAAGTGTGTTTGACCCCACAAAAATCTAAAGTTACTTAATTTTAGTATAAACCCCCCAAAATCAAGAAATTAAAATAACAAAGAACAAAAATAAAATGACAGAAAACAATAAATAAAAGTGAATTATGGACTCTGAAAAACAATCTGAGGGCTTTGAAGGGGCGGGGGGTGGGAGGTTGGGGAACCAGGTGGTGGGTATCGGAGAGGGCACGGATTGCACGGAGCACTGGGTGTGGTGCAAAAACAAGGAATACTGTTACGCTGAAAATAAATAAAAGAAAAAAAATTTTTAAAGTGAATTACGGTATACAAAGAAATGATCGAAGACATCAGAAACAGTTTTTCTGTGATTAAATTAAAAAAGAAACCTGTGGGGAGTTTGATCACAAAAAAGAGAGAAAAGCACAATCAACCAAATTAAGGAAACCAGCAAAATAAGGAGATGGAAAATTAGGAACAGTAGTCATGTTACATGAATTAATTTGAAAAGCAGTATGAAAATTGCCTAAAGAGAGTCAAGAAGGGAAACAGAACGAAATCTATCTAACCTCCTAACAGAGAAGAAACAGTTTCTTAAAATGCCAAAGAGAAACAGCCACGGAGGGTGGAAATATCTTACTGACAAATCCACGAACCCTTACAGCAGCGGGTGTTCGTGTCCTGGGGCAGCGGTAGCGAATCCCTGTGAGGAGTTTCCAGTCCTGCCCTCTGGGGGTCAGCGGTGCGGAGAGGGGCTCCCTGGGCTGCGGTCTGTGGGGACAGGGCCACCTTCTCCTGGAGCTCCGGGAGGTATTTGCTTCCTGCCTGTTGCAGTTTCCTTCAAAGCCAGCAAGGTTGGGCCACACTCCTTCCCGCACTGCCTCTTTGTGGGCCCCCGGATCACTCAGCACAGTCTCCCTTTTTTGAGGTCCGCTGATCGCCAACCTCAATTCCACCCAAATCCTTAATTCCATTTGCCACGTAAGCGAGCAGGCACGGGCACGGGTCCCAGGATGAGGGTCAAACAGTGATGGGGCCGTCATTCTTCCAAATAAAACACATGTTTCAAAATTAGAGAAACTGAGAGAAAATGGGAAAGCTATGGGACTGGAATAACTTAATGTGACAGATTAAAATCGCAAGTGAGGGCGCCTGGGTGGCTCAGTCCGTGAAGCGTTTACCTTCTGCTCCGGTCATGATCTCAGAGTCCCGGGATCGAGTCCCGCATCCGCTCCGGCTCAGCGGGGACCCTGCTTCTCTCTCGGCCCCTCCCCCACGTGTCTGTCTCTGTCTCTCTGTCTCTCTCCATTGCTCTCGCTCTCTCAAATAAATAAACAAAATCTCTTTAAAAAATAAAACTAAAATCACAAGTGAAAAAAATCAAAGCACTCATCCTTTATAAACACAGACGTAAAAACATGTATGCAGACATGTATGTACACACACACACACACATATATATATAAATTAACTATATATATATTTCTCTTTTGTGTGATACTTTTTAAAATATTTTATTTTATTTATTTATTTGACAGAGAGAGCGCAAGCAGGAGGAGCCGCAGAGGGAGAGGGAGAAGCAGGCTCCCCACGGAGCAGGGAGCCCGATGCAGGGCTCAATGCAGGACCCCAAGATCATGACCTGAGCCGAAGGCAGAGGCATCAGTGACTGAGCCACCCAGGCGCCCATCTTATGTGTGGTATTTATATCATAATTTGACAATCAACATTAAAATATTTAATCCCAAATTAAGAGAAAAAAATAATATTGAAATGTTTGTTCAATTAAAGGGGAAAAGGAAAGGTTTAACCTGTGGCCATCGTGGTGGCCCCTCCCCCGAGCGAGCCTTGTGAGCACACAGGGTGGCCAGGGCCCCTGTGCCGATGGGCACCCATGGCTCTGTTGTCCCTGTTGGGTTGGCCAGGCTCGGTCACGCCTGCACAGGTCTGGGGCTCTCTCCTGCTCAAGGGGCCCTCGGCCTCCTGCCTTTCACGTGCCCCCATCTCTGCACCTGGCTTGCCGAGGCCCGGCCCACTCTGGCCTCTGAGCCCTTTATGGACAGACAGCCCCTTCCTTCAGGGCTAGCCCGCTGTGTTTCATGTCTGTCACAGCGTGTGTTTCCTGGGGGACCCATGCAGCACTCGTCCACAGCGGGCTGTTGGACGAGGGACCTGCATGGCTTCCTGTGCTGGGCCCCCACATGAGGCAGCCAGGCCCACATGGGCTTCCGTGGAGTAAATCCTGAACCCCAAGCCAGGCACGTGATGTGTCCCCGAGACAGTGTCGGGTTGATGGATCAGAGGGTCACGGCTCTGCCAAACAGCTTCTAGAGCGTCACCCCCAAACTTCTCGGTTTTCATTCCCGTGATGATCTTTCTTATCAATCTTCCTTTCAGTAATCACTCACTCCTGCCTTCCTTCATTTATGTTCTAGCGCAGGTCCTGGGTCAGTTCCACAGGCAGCTCACTTCATGAAGAAACCTAGATTCTTCCGTCTTTACTTAGAAGAAAGAAAGAAACTTCAGGTTGTGGGGGGCTGCCCTGGTATGAAGCACACATATTTCCGGAGGAACGCCGAGACCCTGCGTTCACTGCAGAGGGACTGAGAAACTGTCGGACATGACAAGGGAAAGCCACTGGGTGCAGAAGGGCAAGGACTTCCACGCTGTGCAGGAGCCGTGAAGCAGCGCAGGAACGACTCACACTGTATTGCCGCACTGCCCTCCGAGCCCCAGGAGGATGCTGGCTTTCCATCATGGGGCTCCTTGTAGCCTGTGTCTCTGTTTGCATTCTTGATTTTTTACTTTCTAACAAACTGCAAAACGTTCAAGGCCCCTTGGGTTGTCACAGTTTCCCTCTTGGTAATGGGACCTTTTCTAACAATGAGAACGACCACCACGGTCATGGGCTACTCTAGGCCCAGCTTCGCATTGGGTGTTGGGGTCTGGCTTCCTCCCAGAAACCCACCACAAAGCTCCATGTGGGTCAGATGTCCACGCCTCTGACCGTTCCTTGTGTTAGAAGCAGCGAGAAGCTGCCTCCTTGGTTCTAGGGAAAGGTTTTCTAACAAATTGGTGAATAAAGAACAGATATGGAAGACATATTTTGTGAGGGAAGGGCAGAAGGGGTTTGGGGAGGCATTGTGCGTTTTCCCTCTTGCTTTGCTAAACTCAACTCATCATTCCTGGGAGGTCGGGCTAGAATTCATGCTGGGAAAGACAGCAGGAACTCGCCCACCCATGGTGACTGCGCTTTCACACTCTTGTAGCTTGACACACATTTTTCCCTCTCAGTATCCTTCTTTCAATGGGAAAAAAAAATAATTTCTATGTGACGGAGCTATTTAGCTCAAGTACACCGACCGTGAATTTTAGCTTCTCTGCTCACACGACATCATGTGACTTTTCAGGTTATTGCATAGACTTTTCTGCAGACGACGGAGTCCGTGGGTATTCTGATCACTGCTCTATTTTTGTTCTGCGATCTTATTTTCGGGGCCACAAGCTGCATTGCCAAGGAAACGATGCGCCGGGGGGAGAGTCCTTGCAGGCCGCTCAGGACACCCTCTTGCTGCTCATGCGTGCTAAGTAAATGCCCTCAGACAGAGCGCAGGGTGGGGGCGTTCCTTTGAACATCTCCTTTGCCCAATGTACGAAGCTGTCTCTGTCCTTTCTCTTGCTTTTTTTTTTTTTTTCTTTTCTTTTCTCTCTTATTTTTTTGTTTTGTTTTGGCTTGGTTTGGTTTGATTCTTGTTTTTTTGTTTGTTTTTTTGCTTTTTGTTATTGTTGTTGTTGTTCTAGTTCCTGTTCTTGTCTGTTTTGTTTCGTTTCTGTTCTTGTTCGTTGTTTGCTGGTTTGCTGGTTTGCTGTTTGGTCATGACTCTTGTTTCCGGCAGGTGCCCCGGATCACAGCCAGCTCTTTCTCACCGACCGCACGTAAATGCTGACCCCTTGCCTTGTGCTCGAGGGCAGGCAGACCCGGCTGTTTTTCCAATAGGAAGATCATCCTGGCATTTTCAGCAGAAACGTGCTGAGTGGTCGTGTTTCCATCGCGGTGGCTGCATCACAGTCGGGGAGGGATTTCCTCCCAGGGCTTGAGGATGTCCGACTTCATGGTCACGAGTGTTGGTCACCCCGTGGGGGCACCAGGTTGGTGTCAGGTACAGGGGCCTTGCGTGGCTCCCGTGGAAGCTCCCATCCCTGTGCTGCCGCATCCACGTGACGCTTGTCTAAAATGTCACTGTTGGGCACTTATTTCTTAAGGATTTGACCCCAGACGTACACATCCTTGCCGTCAGGCCGCGAGTCTGCACCGGCAGGACAAAGCGTCCGGGCCCTTCTTTCCTCCCAGGTGCCTTTGGCTGCTCGGGATGATGCCTGCTCGTGGCCCCAGGTCCCGGCAAAGGGCCTCCCCCACCCAGATCTGGCTTGGGGGGCCGGGGAACGTCGCAGCAGGTATGCCAGTGGGTTCACTCCTACCATGAACACCCATGACCCCCCGCAGGTTTCCCCCCGTCGCTCCTCCCCTGGCACTCACCCCCCCCAGGGCCCCCCTAGGCCAGGCTGCAGCCAGCTGTATGCGCACTGTGTTTCTGAGATGCGTGCGGCTCGGGAGGCTGGATGTGCTCCTTGACAGCTGGCATTGCGATGTCAGAAACCAGGCCTGCTGGACGGGGGCTGGAGCTTCGCTCTGTCCCCGGGAGCAGAGAGGGCGCCTTTCACCCAGACGCCCAGCAACACTGTCACCCTGTCCTCACGCTCTGGCCCTGCAACAGGCAGCACTGACATGAAAGCTTTGTTTCAAATGTTATTTGTTTATTTATCTTTTTAAATTAAATAGTCTCCATGCCCAGTGTGGGGCTTGGACTCCACAACTTTGAGATCAAGAGTCGCGGGCTCTGCAGGGGGAGCCAGCCAGATCCCTAACATTAATGCTTTTAATCAGCATTTCTAAAATGAAGAGTTCAGTTAAGCAGATTATAAACTTACTGGCCAATCAGCTTTCCCCTCTTTGTTGCTTTGGGCCAATACCTACCGAGTTATCTACAATTGGATCCGTGAACACGCAGTCACTCTGGGGGTGTGGCAGAGTGTCTTTTGCCTTTGGAAGCAGAGTCCAGACACAAGTGGGGTCCACTAGCGAGGGGCTTCCTGCTGTGTCCCTGCAGTGACGTCCTGGGGAGCTGTGTCATCCCCGTGGTGCTGGTATCATCTAACAACGGGGATCTTCTTTTCTCCTCCCAAGGAGGAAGCAACCTGGGTTATGGGAGCAGCTCATGTTTCGGGAACGGTACTTGTGAACCATTTTACTCCAACAGGTACCAAGCTCGAGGCTGATTGCTCGCAAGGGCACCTGCTCTCAGTCTGTAGAACTAAGCTGTTGGCAGACCAAGTCGGTGCCCAATAGTCTACAGGCTAAGAGATGGCACTCTGTTTAATTTTGCTACTTAGCCAGATAGCCACACTCCTCTGTGTACTGATCTCTAGTATATCTGTTCTCTAGGCTTGGGTTCCGTTTCCTAACAGATTTATTTATTTTTTTAGGATTTGTTCCATCCATAATGTTAACAGGTCAAATCATAGCAACACAATTATGATTATTGATACGTTCTGCCAAATTACATCCAGGTTACATCCACGTAGAGACGGCGTCAGCCGATGGCGGCCTCACCAGCTCTGCGAGGCGGGCCGACCGCTTACTCCAGTGGGACCGGCGTGCAGCCACACCCCACACACGGACTCGTGACTATTTCCCTGCCCTCTTATTTCTGTCATGTTCCAGTTAAGACAGTCAGCTCCTTCTCTTCATTCCTACAGTGACTATTGAATGCCAATGCATTTCATGAATACATAATACATGATAATCTTCGAGCCATCACCGGCAAAGTATTGCTGGGATGTGACTAATGTCTAAGAACATAAATATGTTCTCATTATTTTTCTGAGAAATTTTCAACAGGCATGTATATAAACTTGAGGCAAAGTGCTGAGGTTCAGGTCTTATTTTTATTTGATTTCAGATTTGTCACTACACTCTGTGACTCAAATACAGTAGTGAGAGAAAGCAGATCCGTTTTCCTTCCTGTAACTCGAAACCAATATGTCAGTGGTTACAAGGCCTGTTTCTGAAACGGACGTTGTGACAGCGACAACGACATATGTTTGATTTTTCCACAAGCCGTTCAATTGCTCTCTGAGTAATAAAAGCCATGTGCCAAAACAGTTAAATATTCACAGAGGCATACACTATATGATGCCCCTCCATTCTTCCTTCCCCCAAAACATCTGCTTGGGTCTTTGAGGCACACACAGGGGCACACACACACACACACACACACACACACACACAATTTCCCCAGAACAATAGGAAAGGGAAAAGGTGACTTCAGTGTAAATCATTTTCCCCAATAAAAGCTTATTTGTGTGTATTTCTGTCTTGTGGTAAGATAGAACTGAATTACCACTACTTTACTCATAAATAAATTTAACTCAGTTAGTAAGTACATGTATGCATCAACCTGTTTTTTTCCTAAGTGCCTTTTTGTATTAAGGCCTCAAAATAACAAAACAGGGAGGGACAGGGAGTACAATAATTAAGAGATCCTGGCTATGATGCAGAATGGCTGAGTGCAGAAGAAGTCGTCCATCCTACTGAGAGTCATGGGGTCCGGTTTCTACTGCGAGAGGCAAACATGTGGTGATCATTTATTCATTCTCAAGGGGAAAGTGTTTTGAAGCAATTCATCTCCTATATTTTTAATTACCACCAAAACACACAAGATAATTGGGAAATTTTTGACTCTCCCCAGATGACGAATCATAAGGAAGCTGAAAAATTGCATTTTGTTTTTCTAGCTTCCTTTGTGTCTGTGGGTCTTGTGAGCTAAAAATGGAAGTTTGTTGAAAGAAGTGGGGAAGTGGGAAGATTATTGTGATATTTTTTTTCTTTTTGCCTTCTTGATATTAAAGAATGTGACTGCTATCAGGTTTTCCCTACTTCACACATTGAGAATTTCTGCCTTTAACCTGGTTGTGATGACTGGAGCAATGGCAGCCAGTCTGCAGTCATGAGGGCAAGGGTAAGCATAGCAGGAAAATTGATCCCTTACTTAGATGGGCCATTAATGAATAATAGCAGTTTCCAGAGGAGTCAAGAAA
This sequence comes from Mustela lutreola, assembly GCF_030435805.1. Classification (NCBI taxonomy): domain Eukaryota; kingdom Metazoa; phylum Chordata; class Mammalia; order Carnivora; family Mustelidae; genus Mustela; species Mustela lutreola. The sequence continues at coordinate 39,923,834 of NC_081307.1, read as the reverse complement.
TATCACAAAACATGTGAAATGGAAGACCTTGGAAACATATGGAAGGCAAGCTCTAGGGATGATCAGGACTAATGAGCTGGAAATTTGCAAAGGAGAGCCATTGAGCCAATAGAATACTGATAATGTGACTTCAGTTTTCTTCACCTACTAAGGAGACACGGAGACATTAGGGTTATAATAAGTCACCATAGTCTCAGGGTTATAAGGTTGCAGTCACAACTCCTAGAAGAGCTTTCCTTGAGAATCTCTTCACCTATTCTTCTTCCAAATTGTTCAGGCATCTTTTTCTGCTGATCCTGTAACACATGACTCTGTTCCAGTGTGGAAAGGTGCAATTATGGCACTCCACTGTCAGCATTTGTCTGTGCACTTGCCTCTCTGCTTGGACTATAATTTCTGAGGGAGCCTGGGCTCTGCTTTATTAAGCTCTCCGAACCTAATGTAAGTCTTGACATTTTGTATGGATTCCATAAATGCTTGTAAAATAAGTTAACTTTATAACCTTCAGAAATACTAAACCTATCTGCTGTACAGAACTGGCCAAGCTGACTTACGGCTAGCTGGGAACGTTCCTCAGATAAAATGCATCAAAAACCAATAGAGTACAAAGCTTGTGTATGTGTTATTTCCTTACATTTTCAACTGGATCAACTTTTGTTTCTGATAACTGTGGTTGACTAGCTTTCTTTTCTTTTTTATTACTATCTTTAGCTTTCTGGTGTGTAGCCTGTCAGGCAGAAAAATTCTATTAGTTTAGCTATACTTTTCCAATGACCATGAAATTCTAGGAATGAGGGAAGACTGAGGCATGATAATATAGGGAATACCGAGATCCTTAAAGGAATCCAGGCCCCCTCATCTAAGGGGTGAATGACTTTCCATGAGGAACCATTTACTGCTCGAGTGCGTGGTGATGGGGAGTCTGTTTCCCCCCCTCTCTCTGCCCCTCCGCTTGTCCGGGCTCTTTCTCTATTTCTCTCCTGATCAAATAAGAAAATAAAATCTTTTTTTAAAAAAAGAACCATTTAGTGTCTAAAATTTACTGTTTCAAAATTTAACACTACCCTGCTAGTTTCAGAGAGCAAAGACAAGACGGAGTATGTGGATTTACGATCAGGATTATTGGTCCTCCTGCACTGGTCGTCAAACCAGGTCTGAGGCTAAAACAGCAATCTTACAACAGATCTGCATTTATATATTTATTTTTAATTTAAAAATATGCTTTCAGCTGTGTAAATGGGTAACGCACCCAGTTTTAAGTCATCAAATGCTACAGAGTGAAGTGTGAATCTCCTACATATCCTCCCCCGATTCTGTCAGAGGTCCTCAGTAGCCCTCCGCCGTCTCGTAAAGGTCTGCAGATAAAACACGCGTGCTCAGGGATGTATGTGCCTGTAGCCTAGCGCTCATAGACATCAACGCACATCAGAAATTCAGCTCTCTGAAAAACAATCTGAGGGTTTTGAAGGGGTGGGGGGTGGGAGGTTGGGAGAACCAGGTGGTGGGTATTGGAGAGGGCACGGATTGCATGGAGCACTGGGTGTGGTGCAAAAGTAATGAATACTCTTATGCTGAAAATAAATTTAAAAAATTTTAAAAAAGAAATTCAGCTCTCCATGATACTTATATACTTCTTTATTTATTTTTTATATTTTTTAGAGGTGGAGAAGGGCAGAGGGAGAGAGAATCCCAAGCAGGCTCCACACCCAACCCAGAAACCGGCTTGGGCTTGATCTCATGACCATGAGATCATGACCTGAGCCAAAACCAAGAGTCAGAGGCTTAACTGCTGAGTCACCCAAGTGCCCTAATTTTTTTTTTTTTTTTTTTTTTTTTTACTTTAAATAAGTCTAGTACATCATTAGATACTAGTATACCTTAGAGTGCCTTCTTTTCCCCCTAGCTCCTTTGTATTCCACTACACAGATGGACAATAATTAAATTTCTTCCCTGACAGGGGGCTTTTATCTCACCTCTGACATGTTACTTTTGGAAACTGCTGGAGCTCTAGCCTCACTTCCTTCCTGGGACTGGAGAGCTATGGCTACACATGCTACTTCCTGTGGAATTGCTACGTTAACTGGAATTTTTGTTTGTTTGTTTGTTTCCCAGCTCGCTGGGATACGATCGGCGTGTAACAGCATGTCAGTGTAAAATGTACAATATATGATCTGACCCACTGATGGATTGCAAAGTCATTAGCAAGGGGCTCGGCAAACGGCACGGTCCTGGTTGGCGATGACCTTTCTCACCTGTGCTGAGAAACTTAGAGAGCTCCTCTTTTCCTAGCTGCTGTCTGCAAAGGTCTGAACTCCCCCCAGCCAAGTGTGGGAGTTCCTACTACCACGGACGCTTCTCCCCTGCACTCTGTCTCCAAAATCTATTTTCACCAACCAAGTAAAAAGTAGGATAAACTCGATCTTTAAATCTTTCATCTGCTTGGCATGTTTTAAAAGCTCATCACTGCGTGCAGCTCTAGAAACACAACAACCGTGAATGCTTGACAGAGCTGCTTCTACTCTCCCAGAGCGGCCTGGGCCTCCTGGGATGAGCGCCAGGGAACCGTGTTCATCTTTCCTTGAAGTTTGGAGATGGGCTGCCTTCCAGCAGCTGATGAGGGCCCCCGCCCTGGGCCTTGGTGCCAGCGGGAGGAAGGGAAAGGAGAGAGGCAGTGCGTGCGGTCCCGGAGCCCGAGCCCTCGGCAGTAAAGGATCGGACAGCTGGAGGCCGACATAACCTCAGGCGAGACCCGGGAGCCAGTGCACAAAGCGATGCTCGTTTCCAAGTTTTCTATCCCTTGGCTCATAATTAGCCATTTTTACTAAATCCATAATGATTTAATAATGTCACTTAGCTGTGCATTGCTTATCAAAATGTTCAATTAAGTGTAATATTTACCTGAGGCAAAATAAAGAAAGACACAGCCCGATCGACCCGAGTCACCCAGATTCTGAAGAACACATGTTAGCACAAGTGTTTCTAGATCCCTTTGGAATGAACTGCAAGCTCCTTGCGTCACGCAGGACGGACGGGCTCTAGAGCCCCCAGGACAGCGCTGCCCCTGAGGTCACAGGTGACCTGTGCTTAAAGCTGATGAAGCAGGCAGAGCTCATGTCAGGGTTCTTATGCCAAAAAAAGAAAGAAAAAAATAAATAAATAAAAGGAAGATTAACAGTAATGTAAAATCTTTTACATAAATATAAAATACTTCATTACAATAATTCACTAAATTCATAATCGAATTGAAACAGCACAAACAGCAGCACTCCCACTGACTTTGCCCACGGGGGCCCTTGGGTTCCCACAGCTGTCACCCTCTGAGTACTTTCTGGCAGGCCTCCCACTCTCCTGAAGACTTAAAACAATCGAAGAGAGAGAGCAGAGGCCGCAGCAGACAAACAAATCCCCCGGGGCCACATCATCTGAGCCGTCTTCACACACACCCCAGGCTGCTTCCCTGCAAGGCGGTCACTGTGTGTACCGGGACGCTGCCTGCCTTGTGTGGACTGCAGCTGCCTGGCGCGGGGGTTTGCCTCTGAACACTCCTGCCGCAGCCCCTGCCTCCCAGCCTGTGCTTGAAGGAGTGAGTTTGCAGTCAGATATCCGCCACCGACTCCCGGATGACGGCTCCGTGATTGCCTCTGGTCATAGAAGAAAAATCTGCAGCATTTTTTTTTTTTTTTTAAAGACTAATGGGCGCGGGGGCGCCTGAGTGGTTCAGTCAGTTAAGCATCTGCCTTCCCCTCTGGTTGTGATCCCAGGGTCCTGGGATCGAGTACCCCACCAGGCTCCCTGCTCAGCGAAGGGTCTGCTTCTCCCTTTTCCTGCTGTTCCCCCAGCTTGTGCTCTCTCACTCTGTCAAATAAATAAATAAAATATTAAAAAAAAGAAAAGAAGAGAAAAGAAAAAAGAGTAACGGGCACAATGACACACTGTTGCAAGACTAAAAGCAGAGCTCAGAGCACCTTGCAGTAATCACGGAGTGTGTTGGTTCCCTGCTCTGTGTAACAGTGGGGAGTCTGAAAAGTATTCCGGAATAATGCACCTGCCCCGGGGAAAAACAGGCATGACTTCCATGCAGGAGAAGAAAGAATGGTTCTCTCCAACTCACTCTAAAGCAGGAGTATTTCCCGTGTTTTCCCCAAGTATCCACTGACTAACATTATTTATAGAAGTTCACAGGCTTTGCAAATGAAGCCGGAGATCAGTGTTCCTGATGTAAAACTTTGGGAAACTGGCCAGAAGGAGCGGTTACAGGGCCCCCCAGTCTCAGGGATGGGTGGCGGAGAGCCACATTTGACCTCCACAGGCTGAACTGTCCTGCCTGTTATTTCAAGATTTAGAGTGTAGGGTGCCTGGGGGCTCAGACGGTTCAGCGTCTGCCTTCGGTTCAGGTCGTGATCTCAGGGTCCTGGGTCCGAATCGCGCATCAGGGTCCCGGCTCAGCAGGAAGCCTGTTTCTCCCTCTCCCTCTGCCTGCTGCTCCCCTGCTTTTGCCCTCTCGCTCTGTCTCTCTCTGTCAAATAAATAAATAGAATCTTTAAAAATAAATAAATAAAATTTAGACTGTAAAGCTTTCCAAAACCAACTCAGGCATACTGTGTGATAAAAACAACATGAAGTTACTTGTACAACTTTGTCAATATTAACATTTTCTTTTCTACTTGACTCACATTTCTTAAACAAGTACGTACACAGATTACTTATACAGCGGTAGATAAGTGAGGGCTCATTCATGGATCGCTGGGTGATTGATAGGAAGCTGCGTGATGGGTCAGAGAGATAAGAGGCAGATAAATGGGCACTGCTGTGTCCTCGGCCGCATGTCACGCATCTCACAACCCTCCCACATTCCCCATCCTCTACACCCAGACAAGGGAGAAACTAGGATTTCTCCCATCTTCCACGGCACTAGTAAAAACCTTGCTCAAATTTCCACAGCAGACAGCTCCGCGTACCCCCTCAATTCCAGACCTCTCTTCCCTCCCTAGAAGGAATCCCTAATCTGAATAGGTCGTTAGCCTATCCCAGGCCCTTCTAACACGTTACTATGTGCATATGTATCCATTTACAACATATAGTATCCGTTTGCCTGAATTTAATCATCTTGGTAAACGGGTTACATTGTTCATATCATTTGCTGGTTGGTTTTCTTCGGTTCCAAGGCATGTGCTTGGGATGTGAGCACCTGCACCTCCGCTATGTGCGTCCCTCCCGGGCATGTGCCCCCAGCGGACTAGACCCCCTAAGGGCACCACGTGTCACCCTGGGGCTGTAGCGGTGAGGACCCAGCCAGAAGTAAGCGCTGAGCCTGTCAGGATGGTGACCACAGCGGAGACTCACCCCGGGTCGTGGCTGTCCGTGCACCCCTGACCTGGCGAGTGTATGATACGTGTGGGCGTGCAGGCCTGGCCCCGACCCCAAGGCTGTAGGACGACCCCCTTGTGTTGTGAGAGGGTTGAGCATGCACAGGGGAGAAAAGAGCATCATCTTCACTCTCTTGGTATGTTTCCTCTCCTCACTCGCCCCCTTAAGGACTTTAATTGTGTATAATCCTATCAATTAAGGAGTCCAAGTGGCCTGAAAAATTAAGCTCACTTGTCATCCAGCACCTTTCCTAGAAGTAATCTTGTTTTATTAAGGATTTTATTGATTTATTTGACACATAGAGAGAGAGAGAGAGAGAGAGAGAGAGAGACCATGAGATGGCGGAGGGTCAGAGGGAGAAGCCAGTTTCCCAGCTGAGCCGAGAGCCGGATGCGGGGCTTGACCCCAGGATCCCAGGATCCCAGGGTCATGACCTGAGCTGAAGGCAGGGGCTTCACCCACTGAGCCACCCAGGCTCCTCTCTCAGTAATCTTGTAACAACCTGAAATCTGCTTTAATATCCACAAAAGGATAACATCAAAAGACAAAATAAACAACAACAAACATTGTCTTCTAAAGCAGGACAGCACAGCCATGCTTGCTGCCCCAAAACTCCTTAACCAAAGCTGCGCCGGGCTGCGTCACCCTCCCTTCCTGCCGCGACCGTCGGGACCGCCACGGCCCAGCGACACAGCCGTCCACCTGACCGCATGCGCTTTAAAGCCGGCACAGGAAGCTCTTGCACACTCTCCCGGCCCACCGAGCAGTTTTGTGTCACTTTGTGGTTGGCGCTTCGGTGTCCTGTATGGTCTCGCGAGACCGGGGCTCGGCGGTGGTGTCCTGGGAGCGCCCCGCGGGATTTGGGGTCCGGCCCCGGCGCAGAGCGCAGGCGTCGGGGCGCATCACGGGGACCTGCTCTAAACCCGTCGGGGTGTCTCCACCGCCGGCTCCCCTGGGTGCAGGAATGTGCACCGAGGCCGGAAACCTGACGAACAAAGGGGTCCTGAGAGAGGGCGGACGGGGAACAGCCCGGAGCTGGGGCCGCAGGGAGGAGCGAGGCAGGTGCGCGGCTGGGCTCAGCCCGGGGGCGGCCTGGGCTGGGGTCAGCGTCGGCCCCGGCGGGCGCGTCTCTCACCTGCATCCCGCTTCTCAGGCTCAGTTCCCCGGAGAAGAGTCGTCGGGCTCCGAGGGACACGTGCCACCAAAACCGACGGTCGCGCGGAGCTCCAAGGCCAGGCAGCCGCGCCCCGCCGGGAAGGGGCGACAGCCCGGCCCCGGGCAAAGGCGTGCAGAGGCCAGAGGGCACCGTTCTCGGGCATCCCGCCGCTGCTTGTCGGTCCGGTAACCCAACGGCGCGCGAACGCGCGTCCAGCGCGGGGAAGCGGGAGCCGGGCCGTCCTGGCGGGGGCGCGGGGACCACCTTGGGAGCCGGGGGGCGTCTTCCCGGGAAAGAAGCGCGCAGGCCGGGCTCGGGCCGGGCTCGGGCCGCGCCCCCGCAGGGCCGTCCGCCGCCTGCCGCGAGCCCGGACACGGGGACAGTTTGGGAAGCAGCAGTCCTGCCGGTCACCTTTCAGGAGGCGCGGGTGGAAGGTCAGCGAGAAGAGGCTCCCGCACGGTTTCAGCGTTAGACACGGGCCCGCGGGACGCTGCGAGGCTCCCGCTCCCAGCTTAGCACGTGCGACCTCCGGAGGACGCCTTACGTCGGGGCACCCGGGGGACAGCGACCTGATCCCGAGCCCTGCTCCTGCCCCCGGAATCCCGCACTCGGGGTCCTGTTCAGCTGCGTGAAGCCAAACCAGAACGATGTGCAGCCAGAAAGAGTGCATTCGTTAATTCGGAATAAGAACATGCTGCCGGCGTTAGTAACGCTGTATTTCCAGCCGATGAGGAGGGGGGAGCGAGAGGCGAGGACGCGCCCCGGCCGCCCACCTGGGGGCTCCTGGGGTGAAGCAATCGGCCTCTGGCTCTGTCAGGGGAAAACTGTCACACCTACTGGGCCAGGCTGAAGGATGATGGGAACGGACGGGGGTCACACCGAAAGGTCGCGGCTTCGTAGCAGGTGCTCGATCCAAGGCAGGAGAAGCGTCCGTGGGTCCGTAGAGGCCGATCTACGCGGGATAGAAAACTTCCATTTCTCGGAAGCCCCTGTGGGGTGATTCTTTTTTAATTTTTTTATTATTGGTTGTTTTTCATTTTGTAATAACTTGACTCTCAGGAAAATTAGTATATCATTCTGTTTAACTGCAGGACATTTCAGCTTGATGGACCACATAGGACTTGTAAAGTGCTCTGTTTTCTCTCAGCTCCAAGACGAGCAGAGGACAGCTGGCTCTGAATTTTAAAGGCTGTTTGAAAGGATTTTTTTGAGCCTTCTTCAAGTGTGACATTTGAAATGCTTCGTTAAATATGTGCAGAATGTTCTTATATGTCATTTTTCAGCACTATAAACATTTGCAGAAAGAAGTCCCAATTTTTTTTTTTCAAATTAAAAAAATACTGGGGCACCTGGGGGGCTCAGTGGGTGAAGCCTCTGCCTTCAGCTCAGGTCATGATCCCCGGGTCCTGGACTCAAGCCCTACATCAGGCTCCCTGCCTAGTGGGGCGTCTGCTTCTCTCTCTCCCTCTGCCCCTCCCCCTGCTCGTGCTCCCTGTTTCTCAATCTCTCAAATAAGTAAATTTTAAAAATCTAAAAAAAAGTGTCTATTTCTTCCAAATTGCTGAATTTGTTGACATCTAGTTGCTGGTAATAATTTCTAGTAATTGGTTCCGTTTCATGGGCGCTAGTCATAGAGCACGTGTCAGGAGGAGCACTGGGTGTCACCTACAATAATGAATGGTTGAACGCTACAACCAAAACTTACCATGTACTGTGTTTTGACTAACTGAACATAATAAAAAAAAAATAAATAATATAACAAAATAAAAAGTAAAAACAAACAAACAAACAGACAAAAGAAATCCCCCTGGCTTACAAAAACTGTCCTTAAAGGAATTAAAATTTCCCCGAGATGTGGGTCACCAGCCTTCCTTGCGGGGACCACGCTGAGCAGGAGCCGACCACTTGGGAATCTCTGTTTGAACGGGGGGGGCTCCCTCAGTAAAGGCTACGTTCAAGCACTGGCTTGGAAACATCAAAAAAAAATCTAAGAAAAAAGCTTTACAAATTATTAATATGCAGCTTGGTTTTGGTCTGGAGAAGAGTGAAAGCTTGAAGAAATAAGTCGTCTTCCCCACGGCCATTCCCCGGCCGGGACTCCTCGCAAGGGCGCGGTCTATCCGTCGTCTCTGCGATGCTCACGTCCGCGAAGGTGCTGAGCCCGGCTGCCAGGTCAGAGGAAGCGCCTCACGGACGCCTCCATCCTTATTAGCCTGCCCTGCCACAGACCCACAGGCACATACGAGGCTGAAATAAATCACTCCAAGAAATAGAAATCTAAAATTAAATATTTAATTAGAACTCTGATTTGCTTTAAAGATAGGTGTCATTGCACAGGCTATATTACACTCTCTTTATAATTTTTTTGACAAAAAATGATACTGTTGATTTTAACAGGCCACTTGAATATTAATACATGTGTAATAGGATTGGGACTGAGAATCTGCTAGAGATGGTACACGGTACATTATTGGGAAAATTACAGTTTTGTATCGTAAAAACATTTATTTTTTTAAACAATTTACCTACATTAATCAAAAAATTACAGCATATTTAATAATTTTACAAATTCTTCATAAAAAATATATCTCTGTACAAAAAGGTCGTTTGCACCTACTTCATGTCAGCAGCATGTGGCGAGATGTGACACGGGGCGGCGGAGATGCGGCGGGTTTCCTGACCGGGACACCGGCGTTCGTTCCCCCTGTTTGAGAATCGCTTTTTGTTGTTGTTGTTTACAAAATATCTTACAGAAGAAAAAAATTATTGCAGCTAGCCTGAAGAAAGGCAAAAGATGTGCGAAACAAGCAGCAGTTTCCAACAGCTCTGAAGCACGTGACCTGTGCTGGCTGGGGTCCCGCCCGCGCACGGGCTCCGGCGGCTTCCAGAAGGGGTCCCGCAGCCCCCGCGCGGGCGGCCCGCGTGCCGACGGCCTGCGGGAGACCCTCCGACCCGGCGGGGCGTCTGCGTCCACACCGCACACACCCGAGGAGGAAGTGGGCGGATTCTCGCGGGAGAATCCCGAGGGGTGTCTGCTGTGGCTGTGGAGCGACCTGGGGACGGCTGGCTCCGCACACCGAGGAGCGGGGCATCGCACCGGAGGCCTGGTGTCTGTGTGTGCGTCTGTCCTGTCGGTTCAGGAGTCGGTGGCGGCAGGGCCCGGCAAGCGGGTCCGGGACGGGGCAGGGGAGACATTAATTCAGACTCTGAAGTCAGCGTTTTGCACCTAGTTTGAATGACTCCAACTCCGATATGTACAGTATATTCATAGATAGGTACGTATGTATATATATACACTAATACACATAGGAACCCTGTGCTCCCTGCACACCACGGGCCTCGAGCTCCCCTGGACTTGGCGCTGGTTCAGTGTGCGCGTCGGGAGCCTGGCCTTGGCTGACCTCCTCTGCTCTCAGGAGCGGAACCGCGTCTGCAAGGCAGATCTCCAGTCACGTCACCAGGCTGGCCAGAGAACACGCGGCGGAGAATCCGCATGGGCCTACGGGGTTCAGAATTTGGGTTCAGAAGGCAGAGAAGTCCCTAGGAGAGGTCAGCGATGCGCTCGTCACGCACGCGCCCCTTCACGAGGAAGAGAACGGCGGGCATCGAGACAAGGCCAGAAAACCACGCGTGTCAAAGCACCCGACGGGAAGGAACGCGCTACTCTCCGCGCAGGTTTTTGTCCCCCCCATCTGTCACCTGTGAAGTCCCGCATTAAGTGTTCTGCAGAGCCACGGCTCCATCCGTCCCAAAGCCAGGGAGCGCGTCCACCAGGACCCCGCGAATGGGACCCCCGTGGATGCAGCAGGGCCGGAGGGAGACGTTTCCGCGCGAAGCAGGGGGTGACACCCGAATCATAAAATCAGCAACATCTTCTCCAAATGCTTTTATCAAACCATTTTAAATAAAAATAAACACGATCTCCACGTGGATCCGGGTACAGCCGCATGCCCGGCGCCGCGCCTTCTGCTTCCTCGTGGCTCTCACCCGCCCCGTGGGTCGCCCCGGCCCGACCCACCCCGAGCCTCGCGACGCGCGTCGGGCACACTCGAGACCCGAACGGTCCCCGGGTGGCCTCGGCGTCCAGCGTTCGCGTGACGCGGGAGACCGAGCGCGGCGTGACGCGGGCCACCAGGACGGAGGGGTGTGCGCCGTCTCCCCGCACAGACACACGCGGGAGGGCGGGCCTGGCGGGCCGCGCTGACCACGACCCGCGCCGTCGTTCACCGCGGAGCCCGGGCAGGGCGACGCTGCAGCCCACGAGCTCAAGAGCTTCCAGAGGCAGGTGCTGCGACGTGCGTCGTGGCGGAGACGCGGCCGCCCTGCCGTCCCGGGCCGCGGCCCGCTGCTGCCGGCCAGGGCCGAAGGCGGAACGTGTGTGGGAAGGAAACATAAAAGGCCCCTCTTTCCTCCCCTCCTTCGGCTTCTCCAATGAATTCAACGCACATAACGTAGCTAAAGGCGGCAGAACAGAATACATTTCTCCAAGACCACATTTCCCTGTAAAACCTGCGCCGGGTGGGGATAGGTCCTCTCTCCCGGCCGGGTGGTGCATGTCCAGCTGGACCGCACGGGAAGATGCTTATATACAGTGGATAGTGTGTATAAACCCTGTGCAAATAGTTTATTTTTTTTCTGAATCTTACTCAGTCATTCATAACACACTAGTGCAAAAAATTGTGCATCAAAACTCCTGCACTAGAACAGCTGACTGGGGAGTTTGCCAATGGGCCTGGGAATGGACACCGAAGGGAGCTGTGAGTCCTCAAAGCGTGTCGGGTCTCGGGAAGGACAGTGAAGCGTTGCGGGTGTGTGCGTCTGCCAGAGAGGTGCCTTCTTCAAGAGAGCTTATTTTTTTTTCCAGAGTATTGATATTCATGGGGGTTTAAAAAAAAAGAAAGAAAACTAAAACTAAAACAAAAGACCAGAACAACGTATTGTGGTATATTGTGGTGCTGCCACTTTGCCACCGCACCCGAAGGCCGTATCCACGTGCCCGGAAGATGGCACGGAAAGGCCTCCCAGCCACACAGAAACGCGGGTCCCAGGCGTCGGCCACCAGCTGCGGGCGCACGCGGCGGGCTGCCCGGAGCGCGCCGGGACCCCAGGCAGACGCGGCGAGCCGGCCGGGAATCCGCAGAAGACTCTGGCGCAGGACCGGAGGTTCCCGCCGCCCGACGCCGGCACACGATGGCGCGGTCAGCGCGGCGAAGCCGAGAGGAGGAGGGGGAGGTGGCGTATGGCACCAGAGGACTTGCTGCCCGTCCGTCAGAGGTATGGCTATGAGTCGGTCCTAACGGGGCACTGAGGGCTATACCACCGTACACACTGTGTTCAGAGTCGTGTCAAACCGCACAGCCTTGGCTTCTGTGGGTTTTAAGTTTGTATCATACATGGGGTTTTCAAAGGAAGCTTGTCCATTGCTGTTCTCGTGTCCCGCGTAGCCATTGTATTGAACTTTTGGTCTCGTTCTAAGGGGGAAAGACGGAACACACGGTTAGCACCCAGATTATAGGGACACAGGCACAGCTCCGGGGTCTCAGGGCACCACCTCACTCGCGACTCAGCGGGGTACACACACGAGGGCACAGAGTGACGGGGAAGGGGCCCCTCTAAACATGTTTAGGCCACTTTCTTTTTTAGAGTCAGTGGTTGGGGTGTTGCAGGAGGTTTAAAACACTGAAGCTCTTTCAAAATTATCGGATTCCTGGTAATACTCTCAGAGCCAGAGTCGGGTGGATGTTGGACTAGATATTTGTCACTTTTAAGTTCCATGACCTTGGGGAAGTCACTCCAAGAAAAAAGCAAGACTGCCCGTCAAGACATCGACCCTTCAGGACGGTTCAGATTAAGGAAAAGAGAAGCAGACTTCGGTTCGCCGCATGTAATGTTCACCGAACGCTAGCTCTTTTGTGGCATGACACAGAAACGGCATCGGACTCTTTTTCAAACTATTGGTTACGTTTTCTAATTAAAAGAAACGCCTGTGTGTGACCTAAGGTTAGAGATTGGAGGATCTTTAAAGTAAAAGATATAAATAAAGCTATCTATCTAGTCTGCTTCCCTCTCAACCTTTTCCAGGAGAAATTATGTAAGAAGACTACGCCAAGTATGAAAACGGAACTTTCATGTAAATGCCCACACCAGCAGAAACATCCCTGCGTACTGGATTCGATGATGCTTCTGTTTCAGGGACTTACTAGCAGATTTTCTTAATGGACATTATGCTCACTGAGACAAAGAGAATTCAAACTGTATCAGTTTCAGAGAATTAGGCTTCTGTCCCCAGAAAAGCAGTTTGCAACTGCCCCAAGAATTGGGAAGGTCTTTGACACTGAACTTGAAAATGCTCCAGCATTAAAAGTTAATCAACAATTTCAGCCAAGCGTTAGTGCAGTTGAAAACTGGCTAAAACCCCATGCCACCTTCCAGGTCAGGAGTCACCCCCTGGCACTGCAGGGAAGCCCCACAGAATTGGAGGGGACCCCAGGACCGTGGAGAAGGAGATGTGTACAGAGCAGGTATGTGGGAGTCTGAGTCAGGAGCTTGGCCTTGATTGAGGAGAAAGTCCAAGCAGACAGTAATGAGAGAGCCTCAGAAATGAGTGGGAACAAGCTCTTCACTTGCGAAATGCAGAGCCAATTGGTGAGGGAAACTTGACACCCGTAGAGGGTAAGGAGCCTGTGTAGGGAAAGCTCATAGCTTGGTGTGTTCCCTGGATATCTGGCAGCAACTCAAAAGAAAACGAATTCCTGGCACGCCCAGGTGATGAGGCAGGGCTGGCTTCTGCAGAAATCCCCCAATTCTTCATAGGGCACCAAACCAGAGGACTACAGGAGCCTCCAGACTCAGCAGTCACGGGGCTGAGTGGCTCTCGAGAGCCATGAGGTCAGACAGCCTTCTGTCGCGTTCTAGACACAGCACAGCCTCCTGGGCGAGGAGCCACATCAGGAGCGAGGTAGGCAGAGATGAAACGTCCGCCAGCCCACAGGCGTGGAAACGCAAAGAAGGGATGGATCAAAGTCACAAAACAAGTAAGTGGTACCTCCCTCGCAGAGGCTCCGTGTTCTCAACGCCGTGGGGAAGCATCTGAGGTCGAAAGACCTCGGTGTGATAAATATTGACTATTCCCCAATACTCTGCTGTCTTCAAATTAAGATAGAATCAGGAGAGCTGATTGGTTTACGCAGGTGTACGTACACCTGTGTAGGGTTATCTCCTGAAACGCTCAGAGACATGATGGGGCCAAAGTATAATTTTATCAAGAACCATCAGAGATTCCTTTCATCATTTTTTTTAAGTAAGTACATTACTAACCACAAGAACGTGAAGACGCTACGCAATATGATTTTGAAGTAACATTCTTACTACTTTATATATTTTTAAAAAGCATAAGAAAGTACATATTCAAAACCATTCTCTGATTCATTTAAAAAATTCTTATATCAGTTTTTCTTCTTTTAAACTGGAATTCAATAGAAAAACAGAAATATCTGCATTATATAAATGAACGTTGAACACTTTTAACATACCTTAATCGTATTTTAGGGAATCATAGAGGACTTTTTTTTTTTTTTTTAATCATAGGTAGGGAATGCCACTATTCTAGGTAGTATTTTGGAACACTTTGGCATATGTCATATTCTTCCAGGACATATATTATCCAGATAATGACAAAATGTGTAAGAACTCATAATTCCTCCACAATTTATTTTTGCTTTTCTTGTTGTTGTTTTTGGTGGCGGGGGTGGGGGCATCCACATTAACTCCAAGGAAAGGCCGCTGGAAATGTGCGGCCAGCAAAGCCGGGGACACCGTGTCGCGCAAGCCTCCTTAAGGTCAGCGGGAGTGCGGGTGCGGGTGCGGGTGCAGGGGGTGCGGGGTGCGGGGTGCGGGTGCAGGGGGTGCGGGTGCAGGGGGTGCGGGGTGCGGGGTGCGGGCGCAGGGGGTGCGGGTGCGGGGTGCGGGGTGCGGGCGCAGGGGGTGCGGGGTGCGGGCGCAGGGGGTGCGGGTGCGGGTGCAGGGTGCGGGGTCTGCAGACGCGCAGGGACAGCGAGCCGCGCCCCCGCCCCGCCCCGCCCCGGCCCCCGCGCAGGGTCCCGCCGCGGTACCTGTGTTTGTAGAGGTAAAACGCAAACCCCGACAAGATGAGAGCGAAGAACGGGACGACGATGGCGGCGGCCACAGACCCGCTGCTCGTGCCCTGGGGCTGGTTCGGGGCGTCCTGCTCCGAGCCCGGGGGGTCTGGAAGACAAGAGGAGGCGGCGGTTGCAGGCACCGCACGCACAGTGACACGCAGCACGCGGGGGCTTCGCGAGTGCGTCCGGCTCGGCGGCAGGAGTCGCGACTCCCCAAGCCGGCGCCCTCTCCGCAGGCCGGTCCCATCGGGCTAACGGTCAGGGGACAGGAAACTCCCCCTTAGCGACGTCAGGGTGCTGTAGAGGACTTGGACAGGGGGACTGGGAGGGGGCGAAGGGGGGCGCACACCGGGACCTGGACCAGCAGGTGCGCGAAGCCCCCGCGGCGCCGAGCACAGGCAGACGGGCAAGCGCCGGCCCTTCTCTCCCGTCCCGGACCGAGTCCGCCCGACAGACGCCGCGGAGATCACGTCCACGCCCCGGGTCTCTGCCCGCGGCATCTCGTCTCCGCACGCGCGGACGGCGGTGCGGCCGCCTCTACTGGAGCTGGGCGACAAGACCACAGCTCAGTGTCCCCGGGCAGGCTCCCCCGAGGACACGACCGTGATAAACATGACTTCTGTTCCTTAGAACGGAAGGCAGAGGTCAGCACCGCGGCCGTCCCGGAGAGGACCTGGTCGTGCATCTATAATCCGTGTCTACACGGCAGCAGATGCGTGCGCGACCCGGAGACGCATGCGAACTTCGAAAATTCAAGTTAGAAAACACTGATTAAGCAACTATTGCCAAATAAAAAGGTTTGTTCTAAAGAGCTCACTCATAAGCTCAATTTTGAAATGTGTGTGGCTTAATCGCGCGGCTCACTCAGTGCGCGTGTGTCGGGGATCCTGACCGGGGCCTCCGATTGCGGCAGGATCGCTCCAAGCAAGCGGAGCGCGGCTTGGAAGCATCCGTCGGGAATTTACGGACTGTTCAGTAAAAGAGAAGTTTTCATTCTTTTCTTTTTTTTACCCACAAACCATAATTGTAAATAAACCATCAAATATTACACACATCTAAGTAGGTTTTTACATAAACATTCTCATTTTCACCTTGAAACATGACAATAGTATGATGTCATTCCCTCAGCAGACGTGGGGACCTGCTACTACCTGCCGTCTTGGGGTTTCTGCTGCATTTCTTATATACTTTATCACTGATGTTGGGTCTGTGTATCTTAACTGTATTTCTCTGAGCTCCTGCCTTCTCAGCGGCTGTGAATGAGACGTGATGTTTCACTCTCGGATGCGCCCACCACCCGCCGTGGAGGGGAGCCTCTTCCACCAGATACTGCTTCTCTCTAAATCTCATATCCCATTGGATGTAGCCTGGGCCCTAGTCAGGGTGGCGGAGCACCCGAGGTGGCCGGGAAGCCAGCCCATGGCTGTGGTGCTGGACAGGCTGGAGCACACCACCAAGTGCCGCGGTGACGGGTCCAGCAGCAGCAGGCAGAGGCTCAGGACCAGGGTGAGGCCATCCTGCACAGGGAGCTGAGGTTTACCCTCAGGTGGCAGCAAGTCCACTAATTCCCTGTGATATTTAAGTGTCAGGACACTTCCCCTGCCTGGCACGCAGCCCAAGTTCACAGCCCAACACACGGGGACCTGTGTGTTCTAGAACGGAAGCCCCCATATGTGTACTGGGGAGCCTGGGGCTCACTTTCTGCTTGAATCCCCAGCACCTACAAGAGGACTCCAGACACAGGAGCTGCTCACTCGGGGCCTGTCAAGTGGAAACGGGGCTTATGGTACTTGGGCCCCCAATGGTACTTGAACAAAGCTACCACCCAGCATTCTCTAGGCTGCTGGCATTCCGTGGATCTCTCTGCCTCCTTCTCATGAACGTGTGCTCTGCTTAAATGAACCAAAGTGATTATTATTGTTCGCAGACAAGACTATCGATTTTCACCATCATGGGTATCGGAATTCTCATCATGGATATCCCACAAGAGACTGTGCATCACAACACAGCCATAAAAGAAGGTCTTTGAAACTGTACAGCGAAGCGTCCTTCTACTCTGGAGTTATTGTGCCGTCCGGAGTTGCTGTTAATGTCAGTTATCCACCCCTGCTTCCGTAATCTAATACATGCACATGATATTAATTAAAACAGCACAAAAATACATAAACAAAGAACATACAGGACAACGGAAATAAAGGGTGACTCTCTGCCCTGCGTGCTGGTCTTCCTCTTAAGGTTAACTATGTTTGATGCCCTTCCAGCAACGTGCTATTAATATATATGTTTGTTTCTCTTCCCTAAAAAATAAGAACACTAGATACATTGTTTTGTATTTGGCTTTTTAAACGTAACCATATATCTTTGAAATTTTTCTCAGTACATATGAATTAGATTTATTTTTTCAGATGTATAGTGTTTTATTAATGGGATATGCCAGATTTTTTTTTCAGCCAGTCAACCTTTGAAGGACATTTAGGCCATTTCTCATATTTTTCTAATGCTGCAATGAAATCTTTTTTTTTTTCCCCCTAGAGCGATACATCCGTAGGAGTTGAAACATACAGGATAGATTCTACCAAGTAGAGTCATTGCCTAAAAGAATCTGTACCTGCCATGTTGTTACACCGTACCCCCTAAAGCTGTGATCCGACCTCACTTCAACCGTTCCGTTATGAGGCTAGCACGGAAACACCAGAACAAGGATAGAACGCCCCTTCCCTGCTCTCCCCTTCCCCTCCTCCCTCGGGCCTCCTCTTCACACTCTCAGCGCGACTGCTGCTCCCATGAGTCCCACGCCGTGGGTCCTTCCTTTTTCACTGACCTTCCTCTGCTTAGGGATGGAGAGGGGCATCTCTTCCTGTTTTAAGCTAGTCCACTCAGGTTTTTATTAACATCATTAATGAAAGAAATTCATATACTGTTGATAATTCACCGAAGATATACATAAATCCATGGGTGCAGCAAGAGGATGTGACGTGTGTGTGTGTGTACACGAGTGGGTACCGACGCGAGCGTGGAATATTACTCGGCTATAAAAAAGAAGGAGTTGCTGCCATTCGTGACAGCATGGGTGGACCCAGAGGGTGTGATGCCGAGTGAAGTAAGTCAGACAGAGAAAGACCAACGCCAGATGATTTCACTTCCATGTGCAGCCTAAAACACACGGAAAGCAAACAGACACACTGAGAACAGCCACAGCTGCCGGAAGGGAGGTGGCTGGGGGATGGCGGAAGCAGACAGAGAGGATGAAGAGGGACAGACCTCCGGTCATAAAACAAGTAAGTCACAGCGATGAAAAGCAGAGCATGGAGAATATGGTGACTAATATTGTGATAATGTCGTCTTGGGGCTACATTTATCGTGGTGAGCACCGAGTAATGAACAAGCTTGTGGAAACACTGTGAAACTAATGTAACATTGTGTGTCCATTCTACCTCAATAATAAATACAAACATACATAAAAATAATAATAATAAGGCATATATATCTTCCAAAATTTTGGGTCTATTCACACGGTGTTACAATGATCACTATGGTTGAATTCAAGAACACCGCTGTTCCCCCTAAAAGAAACCCAGTGTCCCTTGGTAGGCATTCCTCACCCTCCCACCTCCAGCTCCCAGCAACCACTGGAGCTGCTGTCTCCTGAGATCTGCCTTTTTCTTCACATAAATGGAATCATACAGTATGTGGGTTTTTCTCTGTGAGTGGTTGCTCCTACTGAGTAGAAGGTCTTTAAGAGTATATAGGGCTGTATGGACACACTGTTTTCTCTTCACCTGCTCATCAGCTGACGGGTATCTGGGTGGTTCCCCGGTGTAGCCCACTAGGAATAATGCTGCTATGTGCCTGGTGTCCATGTTTTCGTGTGAACACATTCTCACACGTGTTCTGTTGGCCATACATGAGTGGAGCGGCGGCACCACATGCTAATTCCATGATCAACTGTTTGACAAGCAGCCAAGACTGTTTCCCACGGTGGCTGGACCACTGGTGCATGCCGTCCGGGAGGTACGGGGGTCCTAATCTCTCCGCACTCTGGCCACGCTTGTCTGTTTGCTCATTGGCATCCTGGTGCTGCTGGGGGAGGGGCGCGTCTCACTGTGGTTTGATTTATGTTCCCCGAAGGACTCGTGATGTTGAGCATCTTTTCAGGTGCTTATCGATCATTCATAGGTGTTTGGAGACATGCCAACTCAAATCCTTTGCCAATTTTTTAGTTAGGTTATTTGTGTCTGTTATTGAACCAGATGAGCCCTTTATATGTTCTGGATACAAGTCCATACTTTGCACTGCTTTTCTTCCATTCTGTATGTGTGTGTGTGTGTGTGTGTGTGTGTGTGTGTGTGTGTGTGAGTGTGCACCTGGAGTTGTGGTTGGAACAATTCGGCTTACCTGGGGAAGCCAGCCTATCGTTTGGTCTCTTACACCTGTTTTTGCTTCGGAGTGTCCTTTCTACCCAACTTGGTTGGTGTCCACTTATTACAAATCTCTTTCTTCCCATTTATCTACTGACTGGAGACAATGAAGACGTTTATTTTTATCCATAAAAAGCGTTTAGCCACATCTGAGATGAATGGTCGCTGGTCTGAGATGAATGGTCGCTGGTGAAGCATACAGAAACATCAACTTTTCTAATTAGCTGAAGGGCAGACTTTCTTGTGATTAAAATGATCCGCGAGGTAAACTGCTTTTCCTGACAACAAACTGCTCATCACATGGGATAGAGATTACTTGTTAAAGCAAGCCGTTGTTTTGTGAGATTAGGAAGAAAGGGTGCCGGGCAAGGGTGTCTGTGACGGCCCAGTGAGAGTGAGCCCAGCCTCCACGGACGAGTGAACCCAGACAGCCACGGGGTACCTCGTACAGCTCACCGGGGCGTCCTTCTGCCGAATTACTAGAGCGTGCGCCCAGGGAGAAAGGGGGACAGAGAACTGCAGGGATTTGGCTCCGAGCAAGAGAGAATTTTACTCGTCATTAGTGTTGGTCCAGTGCATTCATTCTATTTCATTGCCTCAAAATAACGTAACCCAGTTTAAAGTGCCGTCCCCACCATGGCTGACTTATGATTTAAAGCTCTTTACTTAGAAGCACTGCCTTTGGAACGGTGGAATTCGAGTATTTTACGATTATTCTTTTTTGGTCAAGAATTTTTTTATTTTTTAATTTTTTGTAACTTTAAATCCAATTAGCCAACATAGAGTGCATCATTAGTTTCAGATGTGGTGTTTAGTGATTCATCAGTTGCCTATGACAAGTAGTACTCATCACGTCACGTTTTTTTCTACAGAGTAATGTACAGGTTAGGATGCCTTTCCTTTGGGATTGCTCCATATCGTGATAGAAGTCTTACAAAATGAGTAACCGATGACAGCCGCCACAGGATATTACACTCACGTGCCTCTGAAAGGCAGCTCAGGTATCAAAGCCTGTAGGGGCAAACAAGTAAAGCGGTCTACACTGGTCAGAGAGACGTGTGCGAGTCTTCCTACAGAAGGCATTTTCTCATCCCTGTCAGCAGGGACAACAGGGACTTCTGTGAGGGAAGAAGTCCAGACAGCACAAAGCAAAGGCTCACACTGTCTCTTAATCTTGGTGACAAGGCAGAACGGACTTCCCTACTGGGATGTCAGCGGAAGAAGTAGGCCTGAGAAGGCTGCAAGCCATCTTACATTACAGAAGCAGCTGCTGGATGACACAGGAACCTCATCTAGCGATTTCTCTTCAGGCATTGCTCTCTTCGAGAACTAAGGTAAAAATGAAGTTGTAGAGAAAGGTAGAGGGAGGACCCGTCTGTCTATCTATGGTAAACTTCTTTTCTCCTGTAGAGGTCATGGATATCTCTGCACGTCAATACACAGTCCTCACCTCTTAATGAAAAATACGGAATTAAATTTAGCTCCCTACTTAATGGGACATGTTGTGTCAAATTATGTACTTAAGCAACTCTTTGATGATAGAAGAGTGAGATGCACTTTTGATTTTCACGTTCATCTGGTTGAAATCCAAAGGCAGACACGCTCAGTGACAGGTATCATCAAATCACCTGTATCTACTCAAACATCCCTCCAAAATGGAGCAGCCCAGTGGCCATTTCTACTGTTCCCCAGAATAACTGCTTAAAAAGTTTATATTCTAAAAATGAAAAATGGAAAATCGTTGTTGCCATAATACGGATTTTTTTGAAGTTAAAGACTGTTGTGTCGTTTGTTGGCCACTCCTGATTCCTCTGGTACTTTCCTCAGGGCAACGTCATTGGCTTAATTCTTTAACTGAGTTTCTTCGTTGCCTTGTTTTCACACATCTTAACTGTCTCTTTCTCGGGTAAGGGTGTTTATTCCACACGCGGCCTCTTGTTTCCAGACCGGCGTTGCTGGGTTGTGCTGTTCACAGCACTTCTTTCTCCCTCCCCGGAAAGGCCGCTCTCCCCTCCTGCGATTTGCCCATGCGCTTCCCGTTACTTTCCAGCCCCGGCGTGGGAAGACCAAACTGACGATCGATTTCAAACACAGAACGTAAGAGCAGTTACCTTGTCTTTCGAGCCTGAATCTTCCAAAGTCTTTTCCGTGAATATCACCTTGGAAAGTAAATCCCCCTCTTTCCAGTCCTGATGAAACCTGATATGCACGAAAATGAAGAAAACAACATACAGCAAGGATTAATGGCGCGCTCCTCGACCGCCCGGCAGCTGTACCTGTCACGGCGAGACACTACAGTTAGATATTTCTGCCCTCGGTCCCACCTCCCAGGGGTACTGGAGCAGTTAAAACTGGAAAAGACCTACGTGAACCTCAGCTCACATCTACATTCTCAGTATCTCATTTTAACTAGAAATAGTAAAATTTACAACATAGTCATAGGTTACCCATCCTTTGTGCAGGGGACTGTTCGACTGTTACATGAATATAACCCAGATGACATCAAAATCACTTTGTGACCCAGCTCTTGGCCGGTGAACACCACTGAGGCCATATAATGTGTTAGAACACACATGGTTGCCTCGCGGAGAAGGATCTCAATGAGTCTTGGGAAGTCTCTGCATCTAGGAATGAGCTTTTTTTCAGACTTTCAGAGTGGTTACCCGGTGGCTGCGCTCAGACTCCTGCTGGAATGTGCCTTTAAGCACAGGACGTGGGTCTAAGCTCTTGTTCTGTCCCCAGCGGTAACTGCTCATTTGTTTGTCAAGGTTTCTTCCTTCTTAAAACAAAGGGGTAAAAGGACCATGATGTTTGCAAAGCAGAGGGAACAAGGTATTTTCCAAGAGCAGACGCCACCCGGCTCCCCTCGGCAATCCCCTGCTGGTGTCTTCCACGCGCGCGGACAGCAAAGCTCGGCCCCCCGTGCTGAGTGACAGTCCCCACCGAGAGTACTTACATAACCAGCCAGTCCCCAGTTGTCATTTTCAAACTTGCTTACAAAAATATCTGCGGGGCCTTTAATCTGAAAAGCTTTCAGTAGTAAGTGGGCCTCTTCTTTCTTATAAATGCCTATCAAAAAATAAAATAATAATAATAACAGAAATTGTTACTTTTATTCTTAAATTGTTGCTTTAGACCCCCTGTTTCCCTCAAAAGCATTTCCTGTTTAAGGCTTTTCCTAGCTTGGATGGGTACAACCCATTTCATTAGACTCTGCATCTCCATCACCCAGAAATCAAGGTAATACTCATATTCATTTATATTATTATTTTTTTAATCTAGCATTTTTTAAATATTTTATTTACTTATATGACAGAGAGAGAGATCACAAGTAGGCAGAAAGAGAGGGAGAAGCAGGCTCCCCGCTGAAGAGAGAGCCCGATGTGGGGCTCGATCCCAGGACCCTGAGATCATGACCTGAGCCAGAGGCAGAGGCTTAACCCACTGAGCCACCCAGGTGCCCTTAATCTAGCATTTTAAATTCAGATTGCACTCAGTTTTGAGGACAAAGAGATTAAGACCATAAGTATAAATCTTGCTACTTCTGCGGATGAGTGGCAACCCTGAAATGAATAGCGCGGCGGACAAAGTGTGTCGGGCGTGCTTGTGTCACCGGCCGATTCTGGGTCGGAGGGACTCGAAGGTCACAGCTCCAGCCACCTGTGAGGCGGTTGGAGAGAGAGCTTAAGAATGTCGCCCAGAGGGGCGCCTGGGTGGCTCAGTGGGTTAAAGCCGCTGCCTTCGGCTCAGGTCATGATCTCAGGGTCCTGAGATCCAGCCCAGCATTGGGCTCTCTGCTCAGCAGGGAGCCTTCTTCCTCCTCTCTCTGCTGCCTGCCTGCTTGTGGTCTCTGTCTGTCAAATAAATAAATAAAATCTTTAAAAAAAAAAAAGAATGTCACCCGGAGAGGAGAGGTCACGGTGTGGCCCAGGGGGCGGGGAGGGTGTACCGGCAGCCAGAGCGCTGCCCGCCCGTGGAAGGGCACAGATAAATCAGGAAACAAACAAGCAAGCAGTAAATGGATAATAACGCGCCCGAATGTCCTCTCTGCAGAGAAGACAGGTTCAAGGTTCAGGGAGGATCCTGGGTTCGTCTCAGGGAAGAATGGGGGAAGCCGACACGCCATCATTCTTTCTAAAGGTCAAGCCTGCGTCTGTCCAGTGCTGAACGACAGAGCAGGGGCCGTCCGGGGCCTCTTGGCCCTCAGACCCAGGGCCGCCTGGTGGGTAACTCAGGGAAAAGCCCAGCCCTCGTGTACAAAAGGATACATGGTGGTAAGAAGTGACATAAATGAAAAAAATTTTTTTAAAAGACATTTGATGTAGACACAAAGGTGATATGCATCTTAGTGGTTAAGAGTGTCGCCTCAAGATTCAGATTTCTGAAATTCGGTTTCCTGAGTTCACATGGTCCATCTACCGTGTCCCCTTAGGAAGGCCACTAGAGTTTCCTGGGTCTCTCTCTGTTTCTCGTCGCCCAGTTATCAGTAAAGAACGTGACTGATATGGATGCCCATATCAGCGGCTTGAGGTAGGACTGAGGAAGATAATGTATGCAAGTACCCAGGACGGCGTCTGGCATCTGAACCAAAACTGTTGCTGTTTTACTAACAGTGGGATGACCCCTCCCCACCAAAAAAAAAAAGAAAAAGAAAAAGAAAAAAGAAAAGTCTCCTAAGAGGCTGAGAGGCACGTGAGCTGAAGAAAAGGAAACTGTAAGAAGTGTGGAGACAGGCACATCTGGGTATCCACCTCACACCTTTGACTCAGTCTGTCCCGGGCATAATCTAGAGCAATAATGAGATTTTTCTCTACTGGTTTTGTCATCTGCAGAGAGGAGAACACCGACCTACCCGTTACCCAGAGGATCCCAGGAGATGCCACTGGTGCCAAGCCAACGGACTCTTAAGGAGCACGTGATCAACGTCAGCCGCCTCCCGGGTGAGAGGGTCAAGGTGTATTCGTCTACAGTCTGCAGTTCCTAAAAGGGAACGCCCCAGGGCCTACCTGTCAACTTCAGCTCCACCTGCGAGGCCTCCAGGAAGGTCGCGTTCACCTTGCTGCTCGTGGCATTGAACCAGTCCACCGTGAGAGTTGCAGGCTGTCTCTTCCCTAAATATTCATAGTATCCCTTCCACACGGAATTGACAAAAAATACATCGGAAGGAACTGTTGGAGGGGAGAAAAACCAGAGGAACGTTAGCACACACGGAACAATTAAGCCGAGATCTTTTTCACAACACAGAGGCGTACTAAGAGTCAAGTGAGCGACCCCGATCGGGATGGTGATGAGGACAGACATGGCCGATCCGGGGCCCTTCACAGCGTACGTGGGATGGACATGAAATGAGAAGGGGATGTTTGTGAGATGCGTATTCATGTGTGTTCATTGATTTGTTGCAGGAATACTTTACATGTCAAAACTCTCCTGTCTGAGTGGACCTGCCAGGGCCAAAGGGTAGGGTGAATCAGTGCTCCCTCCAGGAGGGTGATTTACCGGGCCATAATGAGCACATGGTGGCTGAGCATGTAGTGATATTTCTTTAACGTCCAGGTGGACTCTCTGGAAGCTTAGAAGGCTCAGAGAGCTGCCATGTACCATCTGCCAGGAGTCCCTGGCCCCAGAAACTTGCACTGAAAGTGCGAGCAGAGGACATCAGCTCAGCTCATGAAGACAGGGCTTCTCTGGGTCCAGAGATCTTGACCTCACAAGGAGAGCCCAACCCACTCACCCACACTTCTCCAAGCTTGTGAAAAACGCTCCCAGATCACTAAGAAGTCAGAGCCACTGTTGTCAAATGTCATGTACATAGAGAAAGATACATCTCTCCCTATGATTTTTGGCAAATCCACTTGCAGCAACTAGTGATGAGCCCACACATAGACTGGGCCTATATTCATGGGCCTCTCTCCATTTCCCTGTCTTCCCAGACCAGCTCCATCCATGAAACCTACCCTAGCCACGTTCAGAAAGAGTGTGTCATCCCTTCCTGTGGCTCTCAGTAGACTCAACTTGTAATAATGATCAATTTGAGAAGTTAAATAGGCTAGAAACTGTGATTATCAGCATAGACATCTAACACATCTGATGACTGATAAGGGATGTTGGACATGTCTACCTATCCACAGGTGGCCCTCCGGGGGCCAAGGTTCAAATGCCAAACCCAAGGACTTTCTTTTCCTTTACCAAAATTAATACCCTTTAGAATAATGTCAAGATTGTGTCCCCTAATTGGAACACGCCCTCTCAGAGAAAGCTATTAATGCACTTGTCCCTGAGGTAAGAGTCTTGGCTGGTGTGCCAGTTGGGTGGGTCATGCCTGACTGGGAAGAGTGAGGGACAACCAGCGTCCCAGAGGCAGCTTGTTTGTATCCAAATAAGGCCGGGGGCAACGTGGCAAAGATGGTCCTTCAGGGCCCTTCTGGTTTGCAGTGTAACACCACATCCAGATGTGGACGCATGTTAGGCTGCATGAGCTCCACAAAGAACCACATTCCATTGGCGAGACCCTCTCTGGGGAATGAGCAGAGGAGCCCTGAAGAGAATGGATGTGCCTTCAACATAAAGCATGTGAGTGTGTCTGGATCTTTAACAAAAAATAAGCAAACAAAAACAGAACAAACACACCACCACCACAACAGATTGTTTCCTTCCCCTGAAGACCATGTTCCTGGGTAAAGAGTACTGATTTCTGTATTTGACTCGAACTTGACATTGGAATAGAATCATTCATAATGATTTTCAGAAGTAGCCTTTATCCTTCATGGTGTACACTGGAAAAAGTCCTTTCATCATGTTGGGACACCTGCCCTCGTCTGAGACAGACATGTGTTACTCAGCGTTGTGATTTATCAAGAGGATTACATAAATGCTCTCCACAGTTGAGGTCAGCATAGACCTTCCTAAGAAATCAGTGTTAAAACCTGAATAAGGAAAACACTAGGGAAATGGCCTTATATATTTATAAGTTTTCTATTTCTGTTAAAAAAAGTTGACTTAAGTTATAATTTGAGGACACACTAAATTATTAAAATAGTCTCTATATTTATAACAGATAGAATGGGCCAGCTGGTTTGGAGTCATGCACGTCTTCCTTGGGAAATGGGACTTCATCTCTCCGATTTTCTGTGTCGTGCACTTAGCAACACACCACATACAACAAATAGTGAACATTTTAGGAGGCAGAGGATGCCTGAATGATGGAGATACTTGGGGGAAAAAAATTGGAGCTCCTCATTTTCACTGCTCAAGCGGACAGGGCGATACTGTCAAAAGGCTTCATTTCTACTAGCTTCCTGTTTAGAAGAAAGAATCGCAACCCTCTTTATAAGGCTCTCCATTATATCACATTCTGTTGTCAACATTTTACGTCCAGTTCTGCCCACAAAATGCTGAGCCCCTCTGCATGAGACGGCATGTGAGAAGGCCAGAGGGGTTCCTCCTAATCAAGTCTTGTTATTCCCTTGACCAACCACCATTATGGAAGAAAGAGAAATCATTATAGACTTGGTGTTTTCCATAATTGAAACATTAACTCCTTCGTGGACTAATGGAATCGGAAATTTGTGTGTTAAAACTTGTTTCGCTGTGCAGAGTAGAGAACAAGTCACTTATCAGATTGAAATCTAGGACTGTTCTGGTATACAAACCTGGAGTTTTAGTAACTGTTTCATTAACTTCTCTCACTCCTTTACCTACAAGTAAAAAGACAAATTATCATTTTCAAAAACATGTATTTTTGAATAAGTCTGAAAAAATGTCAAATTGAAGCAATTTTCCTTTCTCCAGATTTCTTGAGGTTCTACAAAATATGAATGTCATATACATAGCCACTTTAAACCCCTGTATTCACAGCAGAATATCCTTCGTGTTTGTGGAAAAATGGAGATTACTGGTGCAAACCCATGCCGCTGTAAGAGGCGTCGTGTGTTACAACAGAGAGCCTTGCAAACGAGGGTGGGTTATGGCCCTGTGCTCACTCCTGTTTGGGAAGTACTGGCCGCAAAGGGAAGATGGCCTACAAAATCGCTAAGATTTCATAACCCCTCTTAATTTTCCAAGGCCTCGCCCAAACTGATGGAAGTACGAGTCGATAAGGAATCACAGCACACCATTTCCCTTGCAGACTGTTTAATTTGGTCTATCATGTTGGACTGAACTCAAAATCTCTGAGCCTTTACGGTTCTGTGTCAGACTACAAATCACCTTTCTAAAGTTGGTTTTCTTCCATTTCTGAGAGTGAAGGGCGAGTGAAACACAAATGCCTTATGAATTCCTCATTTGATAACTATAAAGAGGCCCCAGGAAAGGAGAACTAAAGTCACAGATTTTATCACACTCCGTCATTTTCCTTCTGCTGTTAGTGTTCGAGGCCCGTATGATCAATGTTTCCTGGAGCATATGAGGTCAGCTGTTGTCAGATCCGACCCTGACTCATTACTCTATTGGTAATTGCACAAATTTGTGAGGAATTAATCCATTTTCATGCTAATTGCTTTCATAATTTAAAGGATCAGAGCTGTAAAGAGTAGGCCGATGTAAACTCCACCAGCAAACAGCTCGTGGTCTTAAAAATGACAGGCAGTTTAGTTTGTATGTCCACCAGTGCTTGGGGATATTTGCCCATTTGCATTTGAAAAATGTACATTTTCCAAAGCTATGGTGCATATTCCTGTCCTTTTAACTCATAATGCTTTTCTAGAGGCAAACAGCTTCTCTCCATGGCTTAAAGTGTGAATAGCAAATACTACTGTGTACAGGTTGGCTCCCACCACCGGGCCTCCGTTGTGCCCAACACTGACTACGCACACGTTCACACACACAGCTCACCACATGAACACAGATTCGGCTGGGGTGACTGACATCACTTCAGTGACGTGGCTTCCTGGTGGACCTCACACCAGGAAGCTAGCCTGGTGGGCTGCCGGCGCTCCTCTGCTCTGCAAGCATGCGGGCTCCCTCCCTCACCGGTGACTTACTTTTGCAGACGGGAGATTTTCCTGTCCATTTCATATCTGCTTTACACGTCCTGTGCTCGGACCCGGCTGCGAGGAAAAATCCCGGATGGCAGGTGTACACCAAGGTGTAACCGAAGGTGGGGAGATCGATCGCTCTCACGTCCGCGTGGGCTGGCGTCTCGGGCTGTCTGCAGGTGTGGGCTGAAACAGCACGGATTCCATTAGAAAACACCGACTGCTGTTTATGATAGACTTAGCACATGCATCTAAAGAAATAAGGAAATATGCCAAAATTTGGAAATGACTGTAAAGTCAAAATTAAAACCCAAAATTCTGAATACGGTAGCTTTAAGTATCCCCCAAATTCTCTGCAATGTTTAAAGTGCTGAGCACTTGGGATGTTCAGCTCGCTCTACTACCCTCCCTGCCGTCCTCTCTCCAACTACCTACCTGTCATCTCTCTGTCTTTCCGCCTATCTACCCATCCGTCCGTCGAATCTCATTCTCTACATTTATGTGCATACGATCAATTATGTGTAGAAATTTAGAATATAAATCACAGCATTGAAACGAATTACTTCTAACATACTATTAAGATAAATAACACATTAATTGCCCTAAAAGACCAGTCCTATCAGCTAAACACAATGGGCAAATATTTAGAAATTTGACTTGATTTTTGTCTGATGGCAGGTAAGAAATCTGTTATTCAGTTAAATGAATAGCCAATTTTGGTAAAAGCTTAATTTGTGTTTAGTAACCTAATTTGAATATTATCAATTCTTATTTCCCTGAAAATCTAATTTAGGAGTGAATAAGTTTGTGATGTTTAAATCTCCAGTAACTTCTCTTTCTTTATAAAGTTCATACCTACGTCTCAAGCAAAGGACTCCACAGATGATTATAAAACAAGCTGACAATATAAAACTTACAGATGCAATTGTTTTCAGTG
Organism: Mustela lutreola; assembly: GCF_030435805.1. NCBI lineage: Eukaryota > Metazoa > Chordata > Mammalia > Carnivora > Mustelidae > Mustela > Mustela lutreola. The sequence continues at coordinate 39,894,846 of NC_081307.1, read as the reverse complement.
TCATGATATTTTACGCTTCCGTAAATTTCCAGCATACGGATACCAGGTACTTGCAAGCGCCAACCTGTCCAGACTCCCGCGTGTGCATATACAGACATATATGCGTGCTGGGTGTGCATGGGATATCACATATGTAACTTGACTAGAGTATTAGCAATGATAATCTTGAAATAAATACACTTCTAATAGTGAGAAATACACAAAACATCATATCTTACATACTATTAAAATAATTTTTCATAACACTCCATTTTTTTTTTTTTTTTTAGGTTTCACACAGTAAGACTAAGATTCTGTATCTCACTAAATGGATAGGGGATGAAATACCGGCTTCGGGAGGATTCCTGTCACATTTCTCCTATTTCTCATGATTAAGTCAAAAAATAAAATTTGATCCAAAGTAATGATTTGAATGACCAATTCATATAGACTTCAAAAATAACATTTAAGATATTTCTATTTAATATTGTGACATATCCCATGATCCATTTTACCCTTCTTTCCTGAGCTGATGTGAACATTCTAGAAGAATGACAGCATGCTGAAGAAAGCTTTCTTTCTGCGAGTGTAACTGATGGCATTCACCTGTCTTCGATTTGGGCCGGTTCTCGGACTTGAGTGCGCCCCGCTACCACCTGGAGGGGCTGCGGAGTTACAGACCGCTGTTCCCGCCCTGTGCTCCCTCCTGCACCCCAGCCCCCGAGTTCCTGATTCTGTAGGTCTGGGGGTGCGGCTTGAGAATTTAAATGCTACCGCACTAGCACGGGCTGCTGATGTTGCCAGTCCTAGGGAATCAAACTCTGAGAAATTCTGGTTTCGGGAATCAAAGAAGATCCAACAAACAAAAATAGGGCAGCTCCTCATTACTTCTCTGGAGGGTAAACACCTCCTAGACACCCGAGAATAAACAGGCCATTTCTGGCTGTGGGGGAAGAAATAACACTTACGTATACACTCTGTCTGAATTCCACTCCAAGTTAAATTTGCGAGGCAAGTGCGGGTCGTAGAACCTTGAATGTGGTAGCCTTTCCTGCACCTGAAAAACACCGTGCTTCCAACCTACAGAGGAAATCCAGCATTAGCTCTGGGGCCGAGCGGACGGAGGCGACCTCAAGCCGTCCTGCTGGCAAGTGCATCCCAGGGTGCACACGCCAGCGGTACTTCTCACCAGCGTTGGGACACTGCCGCTCTCATCGTTCACTGTCCCACGCACGAGGAGACTCCGCTAGACACAGTGACTGATGGCCAGTCACGAGCAGTTTATTTGGGTAACAAAAATGTGGTTTTTCTCTTTCCTTTCAGCCTTCCTCTCGGTTTGTGATGATGATTTTCCCCCTTTTCCAGTCCTTCCCTGCTACTCCAGGTGGTATTGATTAAATAACTACTTTTGCTGATGCTTCTGGGAGCCGGCCAACTCCTGCTCTATTTTAGAATGTCTCAAAACTCAATCTGTTCCCCTGAAGCCTCAGATACATGAACTACTCGTTGCCACCTGCATGCCTAAAATAACTTCCCTCCGGACCTTCGCAAGCTAACCTCCCCCGCCCCTTAATACTCGGTATTTTGGTAAATTTTACTTTCTCTGCACATTCTCTCCTGACTTGCAAGAAGGCATCATACATGGCTTAAGACAGCATTCGGGAAGTGTCTGTATGTTTATCTGCTTTCCTCACCTAACAGGACATGCTTCGAAGGGAAATCTGCAGTGGTCTTTTTTAAAGGCCACTTTAAAGACGTTTTTAAAGGATGAGTTAGGGTCATGTGTTGAAGGGAATCAAACAAGCCCTGATCACTTATGCCTGGGACATGGGACCAGGTTGGGGGAAGAGAAAAGGGCACAGAAATGAGCTCACAGAGAGGCGGTCTGTGCCTGAAAGGCAGCTTTGTACCCTCTGCACTCGTGAGTGGGACCAAGTCTTTTCCTAAGGCATTAATTATGAAGCCAAGTGAGTGTACAGGGGAAGAGTCCATCTGGTCCTTGCTCTGAGGAGACAGACCCACGCTTCATTGCTTGACCTTTGCTTTCTCATCTGGCCCAGTTCACATTTCCCTCACTGGGATTTGGGGAGGAATAACTATGAGTCACACGTGTGGTAATAGTTGCTGCACTGAGCAGTGACTGTCCGAAAAGCATAGCCACTTCTTGCCACTGGTGCCCAAATAGGGATTAGGGTTTATATATAAAAAAAAAAAAAAAAATTCAAATTTATCTAAACGGCCAAGGAATAAGGGATTTAGGATTCAGAGGTAGGAAGAGGTTAGTCTGTCACCTGTCAGGATAGCCTCCACCGAATTTCCTTGTCCGCATGTCACTGACCCCATCAGACCTCCTGCAAACATGCTCAATTATTCACTAGTGGGAAGACAACGGAGAGCGTCTCTCATGGAGGGGTAGGAGGAAGAGACAGTGTCCCTCTCGGTAAAGGATCTCCTAGCAGAAGGTCCCTGACTACTCCAGACTGATCGCTGTAAATTCACCTGGTGTTTAGAACTGATGGGATGTGGAGGGCTAGAGACGAAAGGGTAGTCATTTGAATCGCACAATTAACACAGCAGGACACGAGATATTCTGAGACTAAAATGGCTCACTCTGTGTGAGCATGTTTCAGAATATGGTGCAGAAGGGAACAAACAAAAGTCTGTTATATTCAAAACTTAATGTGTCTGATGAGCAAGAAAGAAAAAAAAATGTTTCGAGGAGATTCCTGACTGTGTCCAGCACCTCTTGAAAAGATGGCATCTGTGTCTGTAACTTGTTAGCAAATCTTGCTTTTGGATACAATGTATCATTCTTTTTGGTGTAACTTTATTTTGTTATAAGGGGCATGAGAAGTTTATCCATCCCTATTCCTGTCTTAAGAGAGACGGCAGGGATAGGTTGGTGAAAGGAGTCCCAACAAATGTTGACTTCACATGGGCTCCTCAGGGTCAGATCTAGAAGTGCCAAAACCAGTGGTGAGTTGGCAAGAGCAAACTCACATGCAGTATCTCCCAGGAACCCCATATATGTGGCATTACAGTTCTACATGCCAGAGAGCATTTACCTGAGGATTCAGCCATATTTGAGACCTGATATCAAATACACTGGATTTAACTCATTAGGCACCCCTGTGACTTTCCTTTGTAGGGTGTAAGAATGCCGTCAGGAAGTAACCAATGTGTGCTAGAGCCAACCAAATGAGAATTTTAGGTTTTAGAATTTTTAGGTTTCAGTGGAGACTAGGGGGAAGGGGCCGAAGAAAGAAGTCTTTTGTTCTGAATTAATGGGGTCCCTAACTTGCAAGCACTATACATATGTCACTGGGGCTTTCAAAGTCATGTCATCATACAGCTCTGAAGTCACTCGATCACTTTAGATGGTGCAAACATTTTATTTCAGGCTTCATTACCTTCCATTTTAGGTATTCCTCTAATAGTACCTAAAGTGTTCATGTACTTTTTTTGTGTGTGTTCATGTACATTTTATTTAAATAGTTAAATGAACATCAAAAGCGATACTGAGCAAGCCACATGGAAGAGAAACATCACAACATAAGTGTACGCTAAAGGGCCCGCACGCATTTTCTCCAGTTTTTTACTCAAAAATATAATACTCCTTTCCCATTATATCAGGTCACTAAGCAGGGGCTTTTTCTGTGTAGCTACTCGGTGACCAGTCACTCCAATTTGAGAATTGCTGTGCCATTTCAGCAGACAAAAAGCACCCAATTATGCATACTTTCAGATAAAAATTAATACGGCAATTGATACTGTGTGAATGAAGATACACCCCGCTATCCCAATTCTGACAGTTAAAATTTCAGGCAGAAATCCTCTCTGGATGTATTTGTTTCAGAAATATACCACGACTCAGACAGGGGGCATAAAAACATGTACAGATGTTCAGGTGTTGTCCCTATTTTATACTAAGAGACAAACACAGTACAATAAAAATGGAATACCTCATATCCTCTGGAACTATTCTGTATCCCAAAGGGTGGAGTACCAGGGTCTGGGCAGGAATTATGAGCAGGGTCTGAATTTCAGGGGAAAAAAGAAAAAAAGAAAGCACACAAGTGCCAGATATTGTTATTATAAGGATTCCAATATTTTTACTAAAAGGTCTTACAAAATTGAGAAAATTGTATTTTGACAAATGTATGAGATTTTTGCACGAAAGTTAAAAATTAAAGTAAATTGCTATTTTCCTCTTCCTTCCACACTGTAGGTATTGCCCCTGAGTCCTTTAGATTCTAAAGTGCTCTGTGTATTATTTTCTGTGTTGGAATGAATATTCCTTCTCATTTTCTGGTCCAACGTACTCTATTGGCTGTTTCCTGATACACTATCTTCAATGATTATGATCCCTTAGATTTAAGGATTCCATTAATGACCATCTCTTTTAGTCATCCATCACCTTATTGCAATTTCTTAATTTTCTTTGAGACTTCCAAATTAGAAATACATTGAATGCTTCAAAATTGAGACACATGGTAGACCCAAAGTCACATTTTGCCCCCTCAATACATGCACAACTTGAGCAGGGAGGAGCATGGAGCTTCAATTATTTGCTGCTCTCTAGCCACCATGGAAACATTTGTTTTCAAGAGAAACATGGGAGGGAGGAACACCTGTCTTAGTATCCAGATAGCAAGCATGTAGCAATGGTTTGGATGAAACAGCAGTAACGTGACTCTTATTAAAAACAAACAGTGTGGGGCGCCTGGGTGGCTCATTGGGTTAAAGACTTCGGCTCAGGTCATGATCTCAGGGTCCTGGGATCGAGCCCTGCATCGGGCTCTCTGCTCAGCAGGGAGCCTGCTTCCTCCTCTCTCTCTGCCTGCTTGATCTCTGTCAAATAAATAAATGAAATCTTAAAAAAAAAAAAAAAAAAAAAAAACCAGTGCTTCAGTGACTTTATTTCTGACCACCGTTGTTTTTAAGTAGAAATCATTCCATTTCTTAGAAAACAATCAGGACTATAGATCATTAATTGTCTCCTGCAAACATGCAGAACATCTCCTCTTCAGCTCAGTACAGCTGGGTGAAAAAAAGTAGCCCATCAGTAAACAAGTCTGCGGCAGTGAGGTCTGAAGAAATCTGCTCTTAGTGAAAATGATCCATTCTGGTATCTATGCCACTAATAATGTGGCTTTTGACAAATACAGTTGTATCTGAATCCTCTGCCTGAGACAGAAATTCCACCTAAACATGTGGGGTTTAAGTCACATGGAAAAGCATCTTCTGACTTGCAAGATTCATTGTCATATTCCTGGGTCACCAGCATGTACGTGCCCCAGGCCTCGCGGCACTGTTGGTGCACAAGAGACAGGCACCGAGGGGACAGGCACCAAGCAACAGCCAGGCTGTCTTTCCCGTGGTGGCTGTTCTGGAACAGGCCAGTCCTAGCATCTTCAACAACACTGTCTTCCCCTGCAAGAATGCACCTGCTGCTGACGTGGGGACACAGAAACAAGAGAACAAAGTCTGGCAGGTGTTTTAACAGCCTCCTAACTTCAATTCCAAATTTGGTCTGTACCATTTAACCAGAGTAGCCGAGGAGAGCTTCCACAGAGAATGATCTATGGGAACATTGTGGGAACAACTATGGGAACAAATGACCAGATATCAGAGAGAAGGTCCGTATTCCCAAGCACCCTTGGGGCTGCCGCTTAGTTCTTACCGATGCAGGTGGGCTGTGTGCCACTCCATGTGCCGTCTGCCTGGCAGGTTCTTCTGGATGACCCCACCAGTACAAAGGGAGATTTGCACTGGAAGAAGACTTCCGACTTATAGGTGAAGCTTTTGCCACTGAGTCGTGCCTCCGCAGGGGTGCCTGGGTCTCCGCAGAAGACAGCTGTGGAAGACAACAAGGAGTCAGCGAATGGTCCGCGTCTCTGGGTCAGATTAACTTCTCCAACTTGTGTACTGGGCATCTGCAAAAATCTTTGGGTTTGAAGTGGTGGGGGGTGGGAGGTTGGGGGAACCAAGTGGTGGGTATTGGAGAGGGCACGGATTGCATGGAGCACTGGGTGTGGTGCAAAAGTAATGAATACTCTTATGCTGAAAATAAAAAATAAATTAAAAAAAATCTTTGGGTATCACTATTCAACCCATCAATGACTGAGGGGTCTGCCTTGAGCAAGGTGGCCTTGAATGAGAGCCCCTGCCTCCCGTGGCAGGGCCAGCAATGACAGGGACTGGAAAGCACTCACATGGGTCCAGCACATGGGACCCCAGGAGCCAGCACTGCCGGAAGACTTACGCAGGCACTGGGGGACCTCTCCTTTCCACACGCCGTGGCCTTCACAGGAGAGGATGGCGGAGTGAGAGGGCTGGAAGCCATCCACGCAGCTGTAGCTTACGCTGGCACCCCAGCGGAAGTCCGTTCCCTCCACTTTTCCATGCAGCACGTGCGGCGGCTGACCGCACATGACAGCTGTTTCCAAAAAACAGACGGGACTGAATGTCCAGGGCCTTCGCCCTGCTGCAACCCTCAGATGACCTACATTTTCATTTCACCCAAATTATAGATGACATCTAGGTCGGGCTGTTTTCTTTCAATAAGAGGAGGACTGAGGAAAACAACAAATGAAAATAATAAAAGTTTTCTCCAGCATTTCTTCATTAATTTAGATCAAGTACAAAAAAGCAAAGCCAAGTCACAGCATACTCCACTGTAAGAGAAAGCAGGATTGAACATGACCTTCTCAGTAGATACAAGGCCAAGAAAGGAAGAGATATTCATATTTAATACGTGTCTTTTCATGGTGGCTCCAGAGGACAAATCACTCATGCAGCATGAGCACAACCTTCTGGATTTATGTGCACAAATGGTAAACTCCCTGAATTTTTCACATCTAAAGACAGCACATAAGATCTAGGAGATATAGACTGTTGAAACTTTGGCTGAATCATTAAAAACCAGGCAGTTACATGGTTACAGAGGTTCTGTGCTATACTCCTAGCCACTGCTGTACAATGTCCCTCAGCCTGACGTTCACTTTGTGAGGGGCCACAGAGATGAGTGCAGTTCTTACGGATGATCAGCAGCTCATGCTGGCCCTACATGGTCCCTCCCAGTTTGGCCATTACAGTGCAGGGCGCTGGGGAACACTGCACACATCTTCCTGGGAGAGCTAGGAGCTTTCCGGATTTCACTCACTCCAGAGGAAGTGTGCCGTGACAGAAGGCAGCAGGGGAAGAGACTCCTCAGCTGTATGTATGTTCTCACCCATGTTTTCTCCTGTGTACTCACACTCACACATCCTCATGTGAAGAAGACACAATCACACACAGAATCACACGTGAACAGCCAGCAACTGGAAACAGGCCTTTCCAGTGCCCTTAATCTCAGGCATGTTTTCAACCAATGTTTCTGAGAATGCACATGGGAGGGGGTGGGAAACATGTTCTCTGGACAGGAGAAGCAAGTGGACAGTGCTCCAGGCGAGAGCAGTGATGAGTCACATGGTTCCACACAGGGCATGAAGGGGGGTCTAGCCTGAGACCAGTTCAGAGGGTGAGAGTGGTCTCATCTGGAAGGGCCTGGTTGGCCATGGAGGTAATGACATCCACCTTGACTATCAGAAAGGGGAACAGAAGTTGATAAAAACACAAGATATCCCAGAGAATGGACAACTGTATGGGCCGTTGTCATCAACATCAACATCAACTGTCATCTACTCATCAACATCAACAGATGAGTAGAGCCCTCCTGACACTACATTGTGAGTTTCAGTCAACATTGTCTAGTGCTGGCTTTGCAATAGCGCCACGTTAATATGGCAGGTGGAAGGACAGGTGACACGGTGATCCTTACCCCCAGTGGGAGGGAAGCAGGGTCTCAGAACATGGCTGCCTCAGAAGGGAGAGGAAGCCGTGTACTTGAGCACTGGGCTCTCACTGAGGCTCACACCAAGCTCTGTCCTTGTGAAACCCAAGTCCATCTGTCTCTTGGAGCCCACTGACGACCACACCACTGCCCAGCATCTAGCGTATGACTCCCATAGCACTGTCTTTGATCCTAGGCTGATACAGAGCCAGGTGCCACACTCGTGTTTGGGGCCAGCCCTGTTCATGTCCCAGCTGTCTCTGTGGCCCTCCTGCTCCACTCTGGCTCAGCAGAGAAGAAAACCTGTGTGTGTTGCTTGCAGTTGCTCGCACAGGGGTCCAAACCATGCAGACCCCTGCCTATGGACAACTTCCACTGGGCCCCTTCCTCCATCACCATCAGAGCCCACCCCTGCTGATCTGCCATTCAGGTCACTAGACTGGCTTCAGCCTTCTCTGCTCTCCCTGGAAAGTCCAACCGCACGAGTCATAAATGTTCTCATACCACCTCCGTATTCCCATGGCAGGTTCGGTCCCAGCAGCTGGACCCAACCAAAACACCATGGTACTTAGGTTCTCTGCCATTATTTGATGATCGGCGTCTCTGTCTAAGCTGACTTGAAAGTCCTATATTTACACTTCCTCATCATCTCTGCTGTAATCCTTAATAGATTCAGGGTTAACATGTGTGTCAGGAGAGAGGAATGTGCGGATATTCAAAACAGACTTAGGGGCACCTGGGTGGCTCAGTTGGTTAAGCATCTGCCTTCAGCTCAGTTCATGACCCCAAGGGTCCTGGGATCAAGTCCCATGTCAGGCTCCCTACACAGTGGGGAGCTGCTTCTCCCTCTCCCCTTGGCGTGTGCTCTCTGTCTGTCAAATAAATAAACAACATCTTAAAACACACACACACACACACACACACACACACACAATTAGTGATAGCATGCTTGTCGTCTGAGTCCCAACACCTCTTGTCTCTGATTTGTGCCCTGACCCTTTACTAACTCTGCGAGTCGGTTTTCCCATCTCTAAAACTGAGATTACCGTATTAAGAAAATGAAGTGATTTTTGTTTGCAAACGAGCTTACAGGAACTTCTAGCACACAGAGGGACTACAAAAATGCTTGCGGATGCCGCCAGTGTAACTCAGTAAACACTTTCGTGTGCATAAGACCAAGAATGTGATGGCGCGCACCTTTGCAGACCGGTTTGCTGCTATTCCACGTACTGTCTTTGGTACAGCGGATGGTGGATGACGTGATGGGCTCCATGAGGTAGCCGGGGTTGCACTGGTAGCTCACGGTCTTATTGAAGGTGAAATCCATTCCAAACTGGATGCCATTCGCCAGGGTGCCTGGGTCCCCACAGCTTATAACTAATGAGCAGAAGACGACCAAAAAAAATTAGAAAAATACAGAATTACCATTAAATAGTCATGGTTTCTGTTCAAGTTACTTCCCTTAAGCGGTAATTCAACATGATCGAGCAGAAAATTGTTACAGGAACACCATTGTCCTCTGACGACACCCCTGACCGACTGTCAGGGACAGTATGTTTGGAATGTGACCAGAGAAGTGAATGTTTTCCTTAGTCCCCTGGAAAATGAATGGTCTACTGACATTTTTTGGGGCCCAGCTTTACAATGTCCAACCAAACTGGCCACTGAACAGAGTTTCAGCCATGTAGATCAGAAAGTGAAGAAAGAGCTCCAACTACCTAATAAATCATCATCGTATCAAACATGCGTATATCCTTTTATCCTCTATGTATTAAAAAAAATAAAATACTTAAAAAAATAAATGACTCTTTCTCAGTCAAGTAGATCTCATGGCCAGGGCCTCAAGCATCCATGACAGTGACCACTAACCTGTGCAGTCAGGGGCCGTGCCCGTCCAGGTCCCGTTGGCCGTGCAGTGCCGCGTCATGAGCCCTGAGGTCTTGTAGCCTTCCCAGCAGGCGTAGATGACCGAGCTGGAGAAGAGCATGCCGTCGCTGCTGACAATCATGCCGTTGGTGGGCGTGCCCGGATTTCCACAGGACACAGCTATGGACAAGGACACAGACAGAGTGAGCTGCCACCAAATGACAAACGCCTGAGACCAAAGGTCATCAGTGTAGCAGATGACATATTGGTTTTTTAAAATAGGCTCTCTTACTATGGAACATGTGTAATATGCATTTTACTTTACGGTTCATGCCATTCTTTTCTCGATGAGTTACAAATGTGAGAGTTATATGGTCATACTATTCCTCCTCGAGTACATTATTCAGAACAAATTAAAAAGCGAATTAAAGCATTGAAAATTCAACGCCTTGCTACTTTTGAGATTTAGCCTGTTTAATAATACAAAAAAAAATGAGGATATTTTTAAAAAGGATCTATATGGTATTAGCGACTCAGAAGGGCCTTCTTCATGTAGGAGCTGATGGATTTTCTTTAATTCTGGACCCATCAGGTCATCCTTCACGACTGTGGGGTAATTCCTGGTGGAACACGACGGATGCCTGAGGAAGATGAATCACGCCTGGACCGCCCGGTAAGTGTCTCCTCGTCTGCTCCCCGCTGCTCTCCAGATCAAACAATGCCACGTACGGGCAGCGAGACGCCGGCTGACCACAGGCAGGCTAACAGCTCCAAACTCCACACGTGTCCCTCGCACATACCTCAATCAGCAAAGCAAACTCAGCAGCTTGTGGGCATGTATCAAGGTGATGATTTTAACCCAGAACAAGGTTTTTTTTTGTTTGTTTGTTTTGTTTTTTTTTGCCTTTGGTAGTTGAGTCTATTTATCACAGAATGTTAAGTTTTTCTCCCACATAATGTGCCGCCGGCAGTCAGAGAAAGAATGTGACCTTTGGCTGGATTTTAATAACAGGAATGTATCCTGAGACCATTTCTGAGAATGACCAAATATTTACAAATGCTGTGGCCTCTCTCATGGTTCCACTCTCAAACTTAGCCTTGAGAACAAAGATAAACTCTTCTTAGAAGTATGGAAGGAAACAGACTATGAAATGTGCATAGCATAGAACCGTCATGTAGCAGACATTTAGGGACTCGCCCACCATTTGATGCCGGCCCTCAGCTCGGACTAGATCCTGTCTGACGAGCACAAAGCATGTGTTCTGGGGCTTCTCCACCTGCACCCACAACAGACAGAGCCACTCCATGACAACCCTTTCTTCTTGAGGGACCTGCTGTGAACTTACAACCCTTCCTCACACAGATCTTTCTACAGTTTCCTGGTTACCATTGAAATGAGATCTAGTTACCAATCATGAAGCAGATGATACTTAACATTCTCTAAAGCTCCAAAGTTCTGCTATGGCTGTAATATCAATTGAAATGTCATACTGCAAACACACCAAGAGGTTGGACTCTCCAAGACAATTATTCATTCAACAAACACTGATTTATCATTTAGTACATGACAGTTATTGGGTAGATGTACTAACAGAAAGCCTGGCATGGAAGATAATTGTATTAATCTAATTCATAATTTAGCAAACCAACAAGACAACCATGTTCTTGTATTTTATTCTAATCATATCTGCTATTAAAATCTGTGTAGCAATTTTTAAAAGTCACCTGTAAAGGATAATGCTAAAATGAGACTAGGGATTGGTGGACATATTCAACTTAATTTATAGACAAGTACATTTTCAGTAAGAGAATACCCATCATGATGATGCCATCTTAATGTTTAGAAAGTCCCTCAAATACTGGATTCTACAAAATCAAATTCGTGGTTACTTTTTTTTCCTCCCTGACAGGGACACTTTCACTTATGGTTATTCCCATGAAGATGAAGACTAGAAAGTACCCTCAATATGTCTGTGTTCATATTAATGCCATCGTGATATAGGAGGACCTCTTAAAGGAAAATGGCAGCTTACATTTATAGTCAGCAGAAGGGAAACAAGATTTTTTATAAGTAAAAAGTTAAAACTCTTTAAATACTTCCTTTCTTTCCAAGTACATTTGGTTAACGTGACTCCTTCCAGTAAAAGATAATTTTCTTTCACTTGATTTATAATAAAAGGCCACTACACTTATGCCGAATCCACTTCCTGTCTACAGACACCAACACTTCACATAGCATGCTGTATTTTGATCATGGCTGTTAAGTTGAGCTAAATAGCTTCAGTATGAGTCTTGGCTCACACAACTTAAGTGAATGTGAATGACCAAGCTCTTGACATGTAGCATCTTCACTCTAAAATGGGTATAATAAAGGTGATTGCTCTCAGTTGTTGGAAGATTAAACACACTGTGTGCAATATGCCTTGAACGCGATCTGGCATCTTAGCAGAAGTACGGGTACACATGGTAGCTGATGTGTTGTCATTTTCATTATAATCACTGTGATCACACATCTATTACCTGTATGAGATGTAGGCTTTATCACAGTCTCATGGGAAAGAGGATTAAGAGTTGTGTAAGGCAACTAAAACCAATGATATATTTAAGCGGTTTCCTAAGATCTATTCATTTGGAAAGTTCAGTCAATGAATCTATAATTAAAAGACTGGATTGCTAACAAAGAAAACATGATTGACATCATGGAACTATATTAGAAATATATTTGTAGGGGCACCTGGGTGGCTCAGTGGGTTAAGCCTCTTCCTTCGACTCAGGTCATGATCTCAGGGTCCTGGGATCGAGTCCCGAGTCAGGCTCTCTGCTCAGCAGGGAGCCTGCTTCCTCCTCTCTCTCTGCCTGCCTCTCTGCCTACTTGTGATCTCTGTCTGTCAAATAAATAAAAAAATCTTTAAAAATAAAAAGAAATATATCTGTACACTCTGAGGAGCAGAAAGAAAAAAGAATGAACAAATGTGAAGATAGCCAGTGGTATCACTGGCTCATCATTAAGTAGAACAATATGTATATTACAGAAATCCCAGAGGAGATTAAAGTGAAAGAGACTGAGAGATCATTTGAATAAAAAATGGCTAAATCTTCTCAAAATTGATGAAATACACAAATATACAATCCAAGAAACTCAACAAACTCCATGTAGGATAACCTCAAAGAGATCAACAAAAACACAATCAAATTATCAAAAGATAGAAAAAATATATTAAAAGCAGCAAGAAAGAAGTAACTTGTTATGTACAAGAGAATGTCTAAGATTATCGTCTGAGTTCTCAAAAAAATTGGTAACTAAACACAATGAGAAATATATTCAAAGTTATGATAAGGGGCACCTGGGTGGTTCAGTCATTAAGCATCTGCCATCAGCGCAGGTCCTGATCCCAGGGTCCTGGGACCAAGGCCTGCATTGGGCTCCCTGCTCGGTGGGGAGCCTGTTTCCCCCTCTCCTACTCCCCCTGCTTGTGCTCCCTCTCTCACTGTTTCTCTGTGTCAGATAAATGAAAAAAATCTTTTTTAATAAAGTTATTTTATAAGAAAAAAAAAGCAATACAAGTTCTTTGATGATTAAAATTTTACAATATTTTTATTTTGTGTTTTATGAAAGCTTCTTTTCTTTTTACCATCTATTCAAGTGTCCCATCAGGTTCTAAGGCTTTTGGTAGATTCAGAAAAGGTGATTCATCAGGAAAGAGATGCTCTCAGTGGGCTGAATGCATGGTCATGGCTATCATTAAGTGGAAATGAGAAAGTCACTGATAACCCCATTTTTATAGGTAATAATATGTGCCCCCCCAATCCAGACCTATAATAACAAGTGAGGGAAAAAAAAAAAACAGAAAGCTACAGATTGTCCAAAATTTTTTAAAGATGTGTGTTGGGGGGGTGTCATTTGTTGTTATAGTGAGAGTCAATTACACTATTATTTACTCAACTTCCCATGATTTCTATACAATGCAGGTTTGGAGGGAGTCGGTTTTGTGAGGAATAGCATAACTATTTGAGAACATCAAAAGTATTTGAGAAATGCTTGCCATATTGAAACATTTCTACTTCTTTCTGTACACAGATTAATGGCCAAGTTTTTAAGGATTTTATAAGAAACACTTGAATTTCTAACTTTAGATAAACCAAATGCTACTCTAAAAATACTTGTATAGTCTGAATCAGGTGTATTATGAAGTGAAATCCAATTAAGCTCTCCTAATCAAATAAATGAATTCACTTGTTTTGCTGGAGTAGAACTCAAGGTGTTATATCACAGCACCAAAGTGAGATTTCTGCAGAAAGACATCATTCACTCTCAGCTGTTCTAATTTTTTTCACCTTTTAAATGTGCAAAGTAAAGGGCTTTTTATATCAGTGAACCTGACATAGAATGTACAGACCCAAGTGAGTGACCATTCTTAACACAATATCAATGTATTTAAATGAGGTTTGTTCTACTTTCAGGAGCTATATTTTCCCAACAAATTTATCAAACTTTGTTTGTGAGGGGCAGGTGTGGAGGGGCAGAGGGAGAGGTAGAGAATCCTAAGCAGGCTCCCAGCATGGAGCCCAACATTGGGCTCGAGCTCCCAGACTTGAGCTCAAGCTCATGACCTGAGCCTAAATCAAGAGTTGGTTGCTTAACCAACTGAGCCACACAGGCACCCCAATTTGGTTAACTTTTAACCAATAATTTTTCAACCATCCTTCTGCTCCATTCTTTCTTTCTTTTTTCTTCTAGAACTCCAATTAAAAGTATGTGGAACTATTTGATATTATCCCATAAGATATCATTGTTTTTTCTTCTTCTTCATTTCTGTTTTCAAATTTTCATTGATCTGTCTTCATGTTAACTGACCCTTCTGCCATTTTTAATCTGCTAAACTCATCTACAAAAGTTTTTATATCAGATACTCTATTTTTTCAATTCCAGAGTTTCCATATGATTGTGTTTTTTTAATTATTTTCATTTCTTGTGAAATTATTTATCTGTTTACGACTCTAACTTCAGTGTGAAAAGATATTTTAAATAACCTCTTCAAGCCCTTGTGCATTATTTTCAACATTTGGTTCATCTCAGGATTGTATTCTCAGGATAAGATTCTTATTTTATTGTCTGTTTTGTTTGTTTGTTTGTCTGACTATGGGTAATATTGTTATGACATCTGCATATGTAGTAATTTTTCATTGTATGCCAGACATTGTGAACAAAATGTTGCCCAGATTATGTCATTCCTTCAAAAGTTGCTGGGATTTGTTCTGGTGGACTTTTAAATTAGTTGTAGGTCTTTGGGGTCCTGCCATCAGTTTCATTCTCTGTTAGAGGACATCTATTCAGACTTAGTCCTAACACGTTTTTGCTCTTAGTTCTAGCATGTTCCACTTATTTTAGGGAAGTGGTACATATTCATAATGTATGAAGTTTTCTGGGCATCTGTGAAATGTCCTAAGCACACAGTGAGAGCTCTGACTGGCCAGATGTCCAGTGTTTCTCAGTAGGGTATGACCTATAATATCATGGGTCCACTCTCAACTCTGCAGCAAAAGTCCTTGCATCACTGGGTCCCACTCATGCTTGTCCCTCTGACCCTCAGACAGTGAATGCTCACCAGACTTATGGGGCTGTCCCATTCTCAGCTGGCCCTATTCTAGGATACCGATACCTAGAATAAGTTCTAGGATACCGATACCTAGAATAATTTCTAGGATATTGATACCTAGAATAATTTCTACTGCATCACCTCATCAAGCTACCTGGGTTTCACTTTTCAACTTCACAACAAGAAAAAAAATACAGAATAATGGGGGGATTATGGGTTCACCTCCCTGATTTCTCCTATGTACTGTCCGTTGTTTAATAAGATAATTGTCTCATATATTTTGTTGGTTTATAGTTGTCCTCAGTAAGAAGGCTAGCCTATTGTCATTCAACATGTCATAGAGTGAAGTGGAGCTCTTATTTAGTTTTCATAATATTTAAACACATTCTGGACCAACAATTCCCAGGTATAGTGTAGAGAGAAAAGATCAGATGGGGTGTAAATGTAGGTTACGAAAGTCACGTATAACTTTGAGGTACCATATTATAGAAGAGAAAACACTCTGTTTTTAGTGAGAAAGAGATTCTATCGTGCAAATTTTAATATGCAAACTCTAAAAAAGGGGAGGAAACAGAGAAAATTGTGTCTGAGTAAGAAAAAGTCTAACAATTTAGAATCCCATATTCCAGGCAATAAAAAGTATCCTTCTGCAACTCACAGTGGCAGGTGGCACCCCATCACCACTATTCAGTCACGTATGATTTCAGTCAACTTCTTTAGGGCCTAATATTAAGATTTATACTAACTTGATTGTCAGGAGGTGATTCAGAATCAAAAAGCACCCTGGATTATTATATATACGTATATCTCTATGTAGGTGTAGAGATCTCCAAGATAATTTTCCACTCAGAAGAGAATATAGACATATATACATAGGCATGATGTATATAAGATATGTATTTATTTTTTCATATATATGATTATATTATTTACATATGATTTTATGAGATTAAAATGTAGTTTGGATACAATATAGTTAGATTATACACATATGTTATTTTCTACTGTTCTATATAATACATATAATACAGTGAGAGAGAGACAGGTACAAGAGAATAAAGAAAGTAAAGATTAAGAAAGTTGACTTAAAAAAAAGTAAAAAAAAATAAAATTAAAAAAAAAAGAAAGTTGACTTATATTTCTGGTATTGATATTATGTAAGTTTATTCAAGTTGGTCAACTAGAAAATGTTTCAGATATGTAAAAATGGATATTTAATGGATATTTATGGATATTTATGCATGTGATATGGTGAATGCTGTGAAATATGTAAGCCTAATGATTCACAGACCCATACCCTGGAGGAAATAATACATTATATGTTAATAAAAATAATAAAGTATAAAAATTGATATTTATCTTCTGTAAACATTTTGGACTCAAATAGTAAATAACTGAGAAGTGTGTATGCTAAATATTTCTAACATTTAAGTCTTATGTATCTGCATTCTAAATCAGTTCCTTTTTGGACGCTAAACAAATTCATGGTATCTCATCACACCTTTGCTTAAGGTGAGCATTTCTAATACACAACACAGTAAGTTATTCATGGTCTTTTACTGTTATTACTAAGGTATCCCACCATGTCCTCTTATGCCTCTCAAATATTAAGATAAAATATATTTGGTCTAAAATATACAGAGAATCACCCTAGGATCTTTGATGATGCAGTGTTTTTGACAAGGGCCACCAACAGCCTGGAAACAGCAGGGGAAGCGAGGCGTACCCCAGCCTGCAGAATTTCCTATCAGCAACTGACACTGCATACGCTCACTGCTCTTTCTTCTCAGCTATGCACTACCGGCAGCCACGAAACACCACCACACCACAGAGAGGCTATTATTAGATCAGCAATCTCTTCTAGGTCATGAACGTTCAAAAGCTAAGGAAGGATCTGTGTTAGATGATCTTTTGAATAGTGAGGCTATCTCCATGTACCCCGTCAGGCATTGTGATGATTCTCTTATACATTTCGGAGGAAAGTAGTTTAGTGATCCAAAGTTCAGTGTCTAGGATTTCTGTAGAACGGTATCCCTCATTTTAGAGAGAAATACATGGTTTCAACTGCAAAGGTTGACCTCGTGACTTGAAGGTACTCACCTTCACACACAGGCTGCAGTCCAGACCACGAGCCATTGAGCAAACACGTCCGCTCGGGAGAGCCTCTCAGCTGGTAGCCCATTTCACAGGAGAAGCGGAGAAGGCTCTTGGCCTTGAGTTCATCTCCAAGCCGGGACCCATGTGCTGGGGTCCCGGGATCACCACAAAATCCAGGGTCGTTTCCTATTGAACAGAAACACAAATGGTGAAACACAATGTTGGTAGATAAGTTTGTAACAGAGCTGTTATGTTTAAAGAGAATGAGAAGTTATTTCTTTTTATTTATGTATTTATTTATTTGTGAGAGAGAGAACTCGTGTGTGCCCAAGCTGGGAGGGGGTGGTCTGGAGGGGCAGAGGGAGAGAATCTTCAAGCAGACTCCCTGCTAAGCATGGAGCCCAATCCGGAGCTTTTGGTGGGTCTTGATCCCACAACCTGTGAGATCACGACCTGAGTGGGAGCCCAGGGTTAGCCACTCGTCCAACCAAGCCACACAGGCACCCCAGAAGGAAAAGTTATTTACATGTGTTATAGTCACACTGCATTCCAGAAATCTCATGAGAAAGACTTTCTTTATCATAGCACAAAAGTGACAAACATGAAAAAATTGTTCCTGTATAACTAAACACAACCTAGCTTATCAAAATATGTCGACAACAGAAAACTGACCCCCTCTGGAAGAAACAAGACTCTGGGAATCATAAACACATTTTTCCACTGCATCAGGACAGATAATAAAAGGGAAACAGGGTTGAAGTGTATTGGGGAATAGAAAATCCCACGAGCAGATGCTGGTGAGGATGCAGAGAGAGGGGAACCCTCCTACACTGTTGGTGGGAATGCAAGCTGGTGCAGCCACTCTGGAAAACAGCATGGAGGTTCCTCAAAATGTTGAAAATAGAACTTCTCTATGACCCAGCAATCGCACTACTTGGTATTTACCCTAAAGATACAAACGTAGTGATCCGAAGGGGCACGTGCACCCGAATGTTTATAGCAGCAATGTCCACAACAGCCAAACTATGGAAAGAACCTAGATGTCGATCAACATATGAATGGATCAAGAAGATGTGGTATATATACACAGTGGACTACTATGCAGCCATCAAAAGAAATGAAATCTTGCCATTTGCGACAACATGGATGGAACTAGAGCGTATCATGCTTAGCGAAATAAGTCAAGCGGAGAAAGACAACTATCATATGATCTCCCTGATATGAGGAAGTGGTGATGCAACATGGGGGCTTAAGTGGGTAGGAGAAGAATCAATGAAACAAGATGGGATTGGGAGGGAAACAAACCATAAGTGACTCTTAATCTCACTAAACAAACTGAGGGTTGCTGGGTGGAGGGGGGTCGGGAGAGGGGGGTGGGGTTATGGACATTGGGGAGGGTATGTGCTTTGGTGAGTGCTGTGAAGTGTGTAAACCTGGCGATTCACAGACCTGTACCCCTGGGAATGAAAATACATTATATGTTTATTAAAAAATATAATAAAGAGAAAAGAAAAGAAAATCCCGTGAGAAGTCTGATACCTCTCAATTACGTCCAGATTGCTGATTCACTGAGTTTAATTTATTTAAGAACTATTCATGAAAAAAATTAAGATTTTTTTGAAGGGTGTTTCCGAGACAGGAAAGATGTGGAGGAAATGAGAGGAGGCACAGACAAGGGACCAAAAAAGGGCAGGGAGAAACTGAGCAAAAGGAGGCCGGGCTCCTGGCCGGACGATGGCCTTGCAGGGCTCCCACAGGAGGCAGTGTGAAGCGACGGGAGCTCCACGGTGTTGATGACGATGAAGACGGCCACGGAGAACACGGACGTATGTGGCTGGACACGGAAAAACAACTTCAAATAACTGTGACGCTCTACAGCCTGACAAGTCACTATGTACCGGTGTCACTGCTCACCCGTGCAGTGGGGAAGCGTTCCACTCCAGTGACTGTCGTCTTGACAAACCCGGGTGCTGTTGCCCACAAGGTCCCGGCTCCCTTTGCACGCGTAGTGAACTACGGCACCGTATGTGAACAGCTCTCCGGTCAGGATAGCATTGGCAGGAACCCCTGGGTGGCCGCATGATATGACTACAGGAAAAGTTAAAACAAATGAGCACGTCAGGCTTGTAGAACTGCTTTACCTTGTAGGCCTCGCACACAGACACCCATACACACATCACTATTAATGAAAAGCAACTGAACACACTGGCCAATTCCTGCAGTGCCCTGTGGATAACCAACATCATTTTCCAGGTGACTCTCCTCAGATGTTCTCCTTAGACAGTCACGTGCTACTGAGGACCAGACGAGGGTCTGCCAGGGATGTCTGCTTTTGTTTCCTTTTCTTCTATCTTGAGGTGGTTTTGCTTAAGAGAGAATCATACAGCGAGGCTTTCAAAGAGAAAGTCCCCCTACCTATGGTTTTTCCATTTGTCCTTAACTGTAATCCCAAAAAGCAGTAAGATATACAAAGTCAGAAACTCCATCAAGTCAGGAAAGCCATTTCCATGATCTCGTCAGCTAATACGACAATCACGCACTGGCTGGGCTCAAAACTCTTCTCATATCCACTTACTCTTCCGTTTGTTCGTGGATCCATGATGACCCTTCTAACAATTTTTCTTTGAGCATATGGCAGTTTAAAATGTTTAAGTAATAATAATAAATAATAAATCAGTGATTAAGTTTTTCCTCGAGTTATCTCCATATTCCCATATATTTCTTCAAAATGATGCCAAATCAGGCCTATAATCTAATCGTAAGTTCTCTTTCAAAGAGGAAACTCTGGAATCAAGATAAGTGTAGGACAGTGCAGTCCTACACGGACATGCACTCATTGGTGAACAAGATTTTACCTCGACAGCATCCCAAAAGGAAGCTAACTAGAGCCAAGTCAATAAGCGATTGGTAAATGGCCAGTTCCAGCTCAAATTAACAGAGGGGAAAAAAACCTGTGAAACCGTAACCCCAAAACCAGAGGCGAGGCTTGGCTGCTCTAGAATGTGCACGAGCAAAGGGCTCCTCTGCGAACCAGTATTCCCAGACGCATGGTGATTCCAAGTGTTAATGAGCCTGAGGGGCGGAGACCAGTCACCCAGGAGAAGGAGAGTCACTTACAACCTAGTTCCTGGAAACGTGGGGCACTCTGGGATCATTACAAAAACTAATGGGAGTCTCACATCAGCCCGGACCGATGCAAAAGACATATTTGGGGAGACAAAGAAAGAAAAACTAATTTCTCTGAAAAATTCCCACGTGTGAAGGCCTAGAAAACCAGAAAGCAGATAAAATGTGATGAACATTCTAATATTCACAGATGAGTTTTTTGTCATACGAGGCTGTGCGTTTGCTTTTGAAAGCAGTCGCTCTTTCTCCGTAGAAATTAATCATGTTGTTATAATTATAATTTGAGACAAGTGTCTATGTAGATTGGGAGGGGTTATGAGGGACACTGAATCACAGGGAAAAAAAGAGTCTCTGGGACTAATTTATTCTGAAAATGTACCAATAATGCTGAAATTCCAAGAGGTAAGATAACCACTTTTTTTTTTCCCAGTAAATTCAACTTAATAGGCAGTGGTCATTCCACATTCTTGATGCACACGAAATGGATACAAAGAAGATAACATTTCGCTTTTAGTTTTGTTTTGTTTCTTTAGTTTTGTTTTTTTAGTTTTGTTTTGTTTCTGAATGATTTTTAAAAGGCCAGGGAGAGTCACCCCTTTCCCTAAGCTGTCAGATGCCGTAACAGGTGATGCCTTCAAGCTAAAGGACAGAGTGCTTTTTCAAGTTGAAAGAAGGTAAGACTAGAGCTAGCAGTTGGGGAAAAGTGTATTCTTGTTAGTCTGTGTGGTCTAAAAGACCGACGTGTTTAGAGTGGGGCCAGAGTGATGATGTAGAACTTGTCGGCCCCGAATAGGACCTCCATGCTCAGGGTAATCTGCCTTCCTCTTACGTAATCATATGGATCAGGAGGAAGATACTGGCAAGGTACTATCTTTTCTATCGTATTAACCCCTTGGTATCAGAACCGCTCATGAGACCTGTATTAGGTCCTTCGGGTTAACTCGACCCTTCTGGCCACAGACTGTAGGTCAACAGACAGACACTCCCTAAAAGAGCCCTTTGCCAATATTTCTAAATCTGGGTCCAGACAGAGTGAAGCTGAGAGGGGCAAGGTGTTGAGGTCACTGGGTGCTATGTTTGAGCCGTGTAGGGTGAACGTTTCTGCCAGGTCCGAGTAGAGGACCAGCTGTCGCAAGCAGAGACAAACTCAGGAGGGGTCTGAGCGCTGCCCCATACACCCGGGTCCGTTTCTCTCCGAAGCCAGGTCGGAGACATGCCAGTGTCCCTCTCCTTTGTGACTCTGAAGCTAGTCTGAGTTGTAATTTGTGATTTCTGGCTAGTCGATAAAGACACCATAGAACTTATATAACTCGTAAAGACTTAAAATGTTGTTGTCGTTGCTCTCTTGGTAGTCTTATGGGCTCAGAGGCACAAGAATCCGAAACTACCCGCACTTACCCAGACACTTGGGTAGAGAACGATCCCACAGGCCGTTAGCCATGCAGGTTAAGGCAGAAGACCCCAGCAGGTAAAACCCCTTCTTGCAATGGTACATGACACTCATCCCGTATTCAAAGCTCTCGGGGAAATTCTGCTGCCCGAGACGAATGGCGTTTTCCACAAAGCCTGGATCCGAGCAGTTCACCACTAGAGGGAAGAGAAGGAGAAGTCATTTAGCTGCGCCAGACACGAAACAGAACTGCGGAGAGGGCCGCTCCTCGCTCCCTGGGGAGACGGTCGTAAGACGACAGCATCAGAGCGATGGCTGTCATCGGCCAGGCCTCCCTGCTTCCTGCTCTGGGCCACCAAGCTTCAAAAGCTGCCCAGCGGTCTCTCTGCTACCCTGGCAATTTTAAGGACGCGAGGCTCATTTCCTCTACTTATTTCTTAAGCAGAGACGTCAATGTAAAGTCTAACATTCGTTTCCCTGGTTCAGGTTTTATGCTATAAAAATGTTGAACTAGAACCTGTTTAAGTTCATCTCCTTGCCATATTTTTCCTGGGGGGAGGGTATTTAAGGCCTTGGGTAGCAGGGTCTTAATCACCCCATGGATTAATTAATGCTTCAGTATGTGTGCCTAGAGTCATTTCTGCTGCTTGAGGCATGCAAATAAAATGACAATTCTCCCACCCACCCTCAATAGAAATGGAAATCAAGCCAGTCTCAGATGGAAGCCCCTTCCTCCTTTAGAGAGGGCCCGCAGAGGAAGGGTCTGCTGTGGCACTGGGCCAGGGACATGCTCTGGTGAATCTGGACGGCGCTCTATAGCCTGAATGTGTCTTGGCTTCTGTGAGGGAATTAGCAATGAGCTTTTGCAGGTGCAGAGGAACAGAAAGAACCCCTGATTATCTCGTGCTTCGACCCCCACACCCGTGAATGACACAGCTGCTGGGAAAGCTGCACTCTCTCCAGATATTTCTGGCTCAGAAAGGGGCCGTTCAGCTAATTCTCAGGCAGTCCCAGCAAGTCACAGGGTCCCAGCGGCTCCGGGGCAAATCTTTTACCCTATCTGTGCGTCTGATTTCGTCTTTGTAGTGAGGAGGAAGGTGTGGGGCCGAAGAGAGGATTACAAAGACCCCTTTTAGCACTGGGAAGTATATTCTGTGCTCTTCAGAACAACTCTGAGCTTGTAGAAGAAAGACTCAAGTTCTTTTGAGCCAAAACAAAACAAAAAAATGTTTCTGGAGCACAGACAGAGAGTTGTAAGGCTCCCTTATGCGTCACATCCACAATAAAATGATCACCAAACCCACTGAAATAGCAGGAATTCCCCACCTGAAGAACATCTCGTGCCCGGGAATGATTAATGATTTCTTATATTCTGAAAAACAACTTCCTGGGTGGGTTCTGGCACTTGGCCTTGTGCGTCTTGCCCAGGAGATGGAAACGGCTTCCTAGTGTTACACCTTCTGAGGCTTATGCTCCCCTCGGGACACTGTCCAGAACCCAGTATGAGAGCCTTCGGCTGTGAGGGCAGAGGTGACCTGCAGGGATAGTACTGAGCTGGTTCTCAGACGCCTCTGCCCGGACGCCCGGCAGAGTCCCGGCCCTGCTCAGGAATCTGCACGGCCCTGCTGAGCTCCTGCATTTCTTTCTTTGTACTGGAACGGTTTGCCCCAGGAATCCTGTGGTGGGCGAGGAGGAGGAGATGCACAAAGCAAGGGCCATAATGGGTTCGGAGCTTGAAAGAAGGATCCAGCTGGCGATGCACGGAGCAGAGGAGTCCGCGCACAGAGGCCCAGCCGCATCCTTCTCTCTGTAGGCCGCAGGAGGCAAGGTGGTCGGAGTTCCTCTGTGGCCAGAGGAAGAGGGTTATGATAGCTGGTTTCCTGCCTGGCTGCTCGGAAACCCTGGGCTGGGGTCTCCCTGGTGGCCCCTCTTGCCCCTGGCGGAGGAGAGGTGCATCCCGGACAGGAACACCCTCACTGCCGGCGGCCCCTCCAGGACCGTAGGTCACACAGAACCTCCTGGAAGGAGCGCTGGAGCGCTGAGTCCCAGGTGTCTCCCTGTCCTTCACCTAGTCCAGCCCCTTAAATGAGTGAGCAGTGACGGTGCTGGACAGTGATCAACAGCCCATGAGCATCAATGGGGGAAACCGAATCCTTCCTCTGGTCGAAAGACTGTGTCTACACAGTCCCTATATCTGCCTGCTTTGTTTGTTTGTTTGTTTGTTTTTGAACCCTGTCCTATCAGATCAGTCCTGTGCAGTGGCGGTCAGACACGTCCACCTGGATTCCTTCCCTTTCACTGTGGAGGCTCTGCTAGGAGATCGGCTGTAGCTCTCTGCTGGGGACTAGAGTAACCTGATTTATTTGTCCACAACCACAGGCCCTCTGAGCATCGGTATTGTGTGGTATTGTGTGGTGCATGGGTGTGTCGCGTCGTGCGTGGGTGTGTCGCGTTGTGCGTGGGTGTGTTGTGTCGTGCGTGGGTGTGCCTGCCACTTTTTTTGGGGGGGGGGGAGCGTGCCTCCTGCTGGAAGTCTTAGCTTCCAATTTTAATTTATGGGCGATGTACGGAGCCTCTTCTCTACATACACTCCTTACTCTTGGAGAAGTTCCCTTTAAAAACACTCAAGCTAGGGGCGCCTGGGTGGCTCCGTTGGTTAAGCGTCTGCCTTTGGCTCAGGTCATGATCTCAGGGTCCTGGGACCCGCCCCGCATCAGGCTGCCTGCTTGTGGCAGCTGGTTTCTCCCTCTCCTGCGCTCTCTCTCTCTTTCAGATAAGCCAACAAAATCTTTAAAAAAAATACTCATGCCGACAAATAGAGATAAAAACATTTTACACCTTCTAACTTACACTTTTAAAAATATATTCCTTGTTTAAGTTTCCTAAGTTTCTAATTGTCCGTTTTATCTCCTGTTGGCCTAAATCTGCTCGTGCGTGTTTCGGCGCTGTCCTGTCGAATTATTCTTACACAGCTGCAGTCGGACACAGCTTATCCACAAATGCTCTAGTCTGATGATCGAGTGTGTGGATAATCTGACTCATGAAACAGGAGAACGCCAGTTTTTGAAATGCGATTTGCTAATTATTGGATCTGATTTACTCTGTGCTTAGTCTCTAGGAGGGATTCTCTTTCCCTTGGCATGGTGCACCCCGTGGGGCGCCGCCAAACACTCTGACTCCAGGCCCGGTTCTAACCCGTCTGGATCGGTCACCTGCCGCGCAGCATCTCGTTAGACACCAGCGACGTTCACGGGCTCTAGCTTGCCCCGCTCTGCTCCCGCCTCAGGCCTTGGGATCAACACCTGACCCAGGTCCCCGGTTCTGTGTGTGCCTCAAAGCAAAAACCGTGTTTTCATGGCAAAGCTCTCTGACGACGAGGGGAAATGACAGAGCTCAGTCCCAGAACTCTCCCCAGCGTTTGAAAAATAGAAATGAGGCCACTCATTCCTGACGGGGTGTGGAAATGAAAAGTAAAAAGCAGCAACCACGTGTGCAGGCGAGCTGGCCTCAGCCACGAAGAGCATGGACCCGGGTCGTCTGGACAGTGAAACTCCTGCGCTACTTCCCTAGGGTTGCTGTGGATTTGGTCCCAGCCTGTGGTTTGGCTGGGACAATCTGAAAATCTCAATTGCTTCTGAGCTGACTAAAGCTGTTCTGAGCTCCATCTCCTGGTTCTCAGAAACAATTTTCATAATAAATTCTTACGTTGCACACAACACATTTCCTTGCATGCTTTTTACATCATTTATCTACTCATTTAAATGTATTAATTCATCATTAATAAAAATTGATAAAAGTTTATAAGGTGGGACTGGGCAAGAAGACAAGCCGGAAGAGACTCTTACTACCAGGAAACAAACGGAAGGTTGCTGGGGGGAGGGGGCAGGGACCCTGGGCAGGGCACGTGCTATGGTGAGCGCTGGGAGCTGTGTAAGCCTGACGACTCACAGACCTGTCCGCCTGAAACAAATAATACATTGTATGTTAATAAAAAAATAATAACAATAAATTAAAATAGCACCAAAAAAAAAAGTTTGTAAGGTTTTACTTGGCAGGTGTCTGAGATGATGATAACAGAGTCTGGTGATTTTACTTGTATATCCAGAATCTGGTTGGAAATTGGAAACCCAGAACAGAATCCAAAGTGCCTCTCAGTCTTTGGTGTCAACGCTCATTCCTACAGATCTAGTGCTCTCACTCTCGGCCCGTTCCCGGAAGGACGGCTGGCTTGGATGAGGCTGCACATATCTGACTTAAAGCCGTGTGATTCGGGGATAAGTGTATATCCAGGAAACCATCACCACCAAATGGGCCATGAACATCCATCTCCTCCCAAAGTTTAGTTGTTGAAAAACTAGAAATGAGTAGCCCTGACTTCTTAGATGACAGGTTCCTTTTGTGGAAGATATATATATATATATATTTTTTTTTTTTTTAACTTCAACATAATTCCTCTGAATATCTGTCTTTCTATTTCTAACTGGTTTTTACTCCTGCTTTTTCTGTTATCTTTTACAGCTCATAAAAACCTGTTTGTGAGCAGGAAAATAAGAAAATGATGCTTCTTAACCTAAGAATAGCTATTTAATTTCAGTGGTAGTGGGAAAAGGGAGTAAGAGTGAGTTTATTAATTTTTTAAGGCACTCATTATTGATTAGAGTTCTGCATAGTATGTTTTTAAAATGTCTATAATAGGGACGCCTGGGTGGCTCAGTCAACTGTGCGTCCTGCTCTCGGTTTCCGCTCAGGTCACGATCTCACAGTAGTGCGATGGAGCCCAGAGTCTGGCTCTGCCCTCAGCGGGGAGTCGGCTTGAGGGTGTCTCTCCCTCTGCCCCTCCTCCCTCTCTCTCTCTCTTTCTCTCTCTCAAATAAATAAGTCTTTAAAAAAAATAAAATGTTTTCCATAGAAAGAATAGGACAAGGACAAAATGTGCGATATTCCGTGCATTGCACAGAATAGACATTTTTGGATTTGTTTACTAACTGGATGAATCAACATTTTAAAAATGGGATTACTGGTCAGAGAGAAAAAAAAAATGCTAAAAAGCAACAGCCTTTGAGGACTGTTGTCCAAATACATGAGAGTTACATTTTCATTTTAATCAGTACCTGATGAAGTAAGTTTTAGCTGCAATTCAGGCACTCTGGGGTGATAAAAAATAAGCACTAATTATCATGGATTACAATCGGCTGACTTTTCTGAGCGAAGAGAGATTTCTGAGGGATGTGGACACGGAGGAGGACTGAGGACCTACTGTGCGCCGCGCACTTGGTGGAGAATTTCTCAAACACCGGTTGCTCGAGAACTCAGGAACACGCCAGGACTGTGTGGAATAAAGCCACAAACATGGAACTGGTTCTTATGTTTCCCTTAATTCGAAAACTTCACCCTCTTGAATTTTGGAAAATAGGAGATTATATGATACGACATGATAGTATAATACATACAGTTTTTCATAGATATATAAATGCAACCATATGCATTGTGGTTTACTAGTAAGTTTTTTTTTTTTTACTGCTTCCTTTTTTTATTCCTCTCTAACCATAACCAAAACTTCACTAACTCTATATTTTCTTAATTTTCTTTATCTTCATGTGTGTAATCTCACAGGGACATATATTTTATCATATATATTTGAACTTAAATACCCGATCCTATAAAACCACAGGTAGAAAGGAATAAAATGTCTAAGGTTTATATGCAATATGAAGATTATTTCATTAAAAAAGGAAATATTGGGGCGCCTGGGTGGCTCAGTGGGTTAAGCCGCTGCCTTTGGCTCGGGTCGTGATCTCGGGGTCCTGGGATCGAGTCCCATATCGGGCTCTCTGCTCAGCAGGGAGCCTGCTTCCTCCTCTCTCTCTGCCTGCCTCTCCATCTACTTGTCATTTCTCTCTGTCAAATAAATAAATAAAATCTTAAAAAAAAAAAAAAAGGAAATATTAAGTGAACTATCTGACACTCTGTCAAACTTGGTGTTCTCACTGAATTGACAGAACCTTTGAGCTTACTGACACCTGTTTTGGAATTTAGGACTTGAAGGCACAAAGAAGCTTGCATACAGAAACAGGGGTCTCCAGGACAGTGTAAGGACATCCTTTTATTTTTTTTTTTTTTAATGATCTGATTCTTAAAACGGATGTGAGACACCTGTTTTCACGCCTTCTCATGAAATCTGCAACCATATCCTGTGGTATTTCTCCCAGAGAGCTAGAACTACTGACACAAAGCAGCCTTTTTTCACTTCCTAGTCCTCTTGGCAAAGAAAGCGTTAGTGGCTGAGTATTAAGCATCGTAGCTAGCGTCCTGGGTGTGAGGCTTCTGACTGACCCCAGATGCTGCAGGCTCAGGCACAGCTTGTCCCTGTGAAGGCCTGAGTCTGAGTACAATGAGGGGCCCCAGAGTGTCCACAGACACTAGAAATGTCTATGTCTCTGTAATGTGGCCTCACGTCAGATTTACTCGTAGTTCCCCTCCAAAGTTCTGGGTGGGATTTCTCTTTCACATCAGGAACTAACTAAATGTTGTAGGATGACCCCAAATTCCACAATTCACTGACCACAATCAGACACTTGAGAACCAGATATGATCCGGAACTTGGGAGAAGAAATCATGCCCAAGAGCAGGCTTGCATGAGCTGAGACATCCTAAAACTTCCGTGGACTTACTCCAGAGGAACCGCGTAAGAGAAGAATCGGGTTGTATTGCAATATACAGTACAAATCCCTGGAAATTTTGTTTAAAAAGTAGCTATTTTTGTTACCTTCAACTTTTTGAGCTTTATGCTATTTTTTTTTTTTATTCCTAAGGCTTCACCACCTTTATGAGCCCGTCCTTTTTGAAATTAGGCTTTTTCCTGGTTTTATACTAAACATGTAAATTCTGTACCTTAGATCCTATCTCTTAGCTTGTAAAGGAAGAAAACAAAACAATAGAGAACAAGAAGCAATATGCAAGGCATCTTGGAGGTGTTCTAGTGACTCCCAGTGCACTCACCACCCAGAGGACACCATCTACCAGCGACCCCCCTGCCCCCGCCTGCATCAAAGGCCATAGATGTAGCAGATTTCCAAATGGACCACACATTTAACAGTTCTATGCTGTAAAGGCAGTGCCAAGAGAATGAGAAAACAAGCCACAGCGTAGGAGAAAGTATTAGCAAAGGAGGTAATGAATGAAGACGATTAATTGGAAATATACAAAGAACTCTTAAAACTCAGTGATAAGACATTAAGCAACCCACGCACAAACTGGACCACAGACCTTAACAGACACCTGCCTAAGGAAGGTACCCGGCAGGCAGGGAAGCACAGGGCACAGGCCCTACAAGGTACGTGGTCAGGGAAACGCAAATTAGAATTACAAGGAGAGCCACAACACACCTATGAGAAGGGCCAAAGTCCAGTAGACTGAGAACACCCAGAGCTGACAAGGACAGGAGCCACGGGGACCCTCCCCCATCGCTGGCAGGAATGCACCACGGTGCGGCTACACTGGAAGACCCTTGGTGATTTCTCACAAAATTAAACATGCTCTTACCCCACAGTCTAGTAGTCATGCTTCTGGGTATTTACCCAAAGGAGTTGAAAAGTCATGTCCACACAAAAACCACTCTGTTTCCTCTATTTACCGAAACTTGAAGCAACCAAGATGTCTTTCAGTAGGTGATGGGCAAACAAACCACTGTCCGTCCAGACAGCGGAGGATCATTCAGCACGAGAAAGAAATGAGCTACCCAGCACGGAGAGGTGTCTCGGACCCTTCAGTGCATATCGCTAAGTGAAAGAAGCCCGTCTAATCTAATCCATTCCAGCCTAATTTCAACCCTATGACCTTCTCCATTGGGCCAAACTATGGAGACGGTAGAAAGATCGGTCGTTGCCAACAGTTAATCGGGGAGAGAGGGATGAACAGGTGGGGCGGTGCGGGTTTTTAGGGGGGTCAGTCTACGGTGTATGCTACTCTCAGAGGGGATACAGGTTATTATGTACTGGTCCAAATCTATACAGTGAATGACACCAACAGTGACCCTGCTGTAGACTGTGGGCTCTGGACGAAGACGACGTGTCCCTAGGGGTTCATGAACTGTAGCACACTCCGTCTGGTGTAGACACCGAAAGTGGGGGAGGCTGTGCACCTGCGTGGGGAGGGGGCACATGGGAAATCCACTTCTTCTGCTTAATTTTTCTATTAGTTATCACATTTATTTTCTGCACTCTGAAAAATAAAGTCTGCTAAAAAATTAAGTACCTCCCTATTTGTTAAAAAAAAGGAGAAAGGTAAGAAAAGGCAAAACGAAGACTGAAGAGGTGACTGTGCATTCCAGGGCAGCATCTAAAACCCTGAAAACAATTAACAAATGATAGCATTTAATTCCTGGTCCTCTTCATCAGTACAGGTTAGAGGAAAACAGAATATAGATCCCAAAAAAGGTCTGATCGTGAAAAGCCCCCAACTGGAGTTCATTCTGTCTTTCGTCCAGCAAGAAGATGTCATGTGTCCAATGGACAATGTCTCAGCATCGGTGGATGGCATGCCCCCCCCCGCCCCCCGCTGCCAACTAGCTCACTGCCCTGGTCCTCTTCACTGTGTCTCGTTAAAGCTGTGAAATCCCGTCACCTGTCTCGGTACTGACAGTGTGCAGAACAGCATTTCGACTACAGCACAAGCTTCACAGACGTTATAATCAGCTGCATAGGAGGGCTCTGGGGAGCAGACGGAGAGTCCGACGGACCTACACCCTCGGCACACACTCCGTCTGTACCCCCACATGAGGATAAGTCGGGCCCACACTTATGGGCATTCATCTTTAATCCTTGTTTCCGTTGTGCTGTATTTTTCCTGCTCTAGAGGTGGAGAAAACAGTCTGATTCAAACTGGTTCATCTTTTTCTAAATCCCTACAGCCATGCAGACACACGGCCGGCATCACAGCTCTGGCTTCCTGCTGCTGCTCGCGTCCTGGCCAGTTCTTGCCCCATAGGTGTGAGTCCGGCTTCCCTGGGAGAGGTGAGAGGTGAGGCGTTCTTCCCCTCAAGATGTTCAGAGCTGAGGGGTGAGATGCCACAGAGAAGCCAGCCTTAGGGGACAAAGGTGCCCCCTAACCCCACTCAGCCTTCACCCTGGCCCCTGGCTCAGGCGGTTGATGGTAAGAGTGATGAAGGTAAACTTGCTAGTTTTCCAGCCGACCATACCAACCACACTGTCAGCAGAGCAGCGAGGGGCTCTCCTGTAAGAGCCTCAGGGAGAAAGTGCACCCCATGCCCGACTGTGTCACAGACCAAAGCCTGATTTCTGGGGACAGTGGGGACCAGGGGACCAGGGAGCTCTCTCTTTCCTCTACACTGAAATAGGGTGAATCGAACGCTAGGGTTTGAGGGAGGTGCAATTAGGAGACTTCGCTTCGTTTAGACTTCAAGCCCGGCACGTCACCCAAAACTTGTACCAGGACCCCACAGCTTGTTGCCAAGCTCACATAATGATTTTTATAAAAATGGCTTAGATCCTTTGTGCTGCCGTCTTATCTGGATGTGGCCTCCTTGGGAGACTGGCGGGCAGGAGGGTGCTGTCAGCGAGAGGAAAGCGCGCTAAGTGTCTGGCTTTCATAGCACAGCTGCCATAAACACCCCCTCACCCTTACATTTGAGTCCGACTGACTCCCCGTCAGTGCATGAGACATTTTAATGGAAAGCACCGAAGCAGAAACTTACATGTGATGAGCTCAAGCATCTAGAAATACAGAAGCTCCAAAATAGCATTTTCTGGAAAATTCAGGTTTTAGCCTACATCTGTGTGGCAATTAAAATAAGAAAAGAATGGAAAAAAAAAAAAAAAAAGATTTGGAAACAATGAGAACTTCCTAGTGGATCTGTACGTCTAGAAGCTCCAAATGCAGAGGTGCCATCTGGATGAGTGGGCGGTCAAAGAGACAGGCCGTCTTGCTTGAGCCCCTGGCCAGAGCCGGCAAGACCATGGAGGGATTTTTGCTTTATTGTCACAAATGTCCCCGACCCCAGCAGTGAAAGTGTCTGTGGCATCTTGTGCCTTGACATGAAGCCTCATGCCCGCGGGTACCTTCGTCGGTCGTGACCCTCAGCCTCGGGGAGCCTCTCCTACCTCGACAGGTGGGCAGAGCGCTGCTCCACTGGCCGTTGCTCCGACACTGGGCTCGGGCGGCGCCCTGCAGCAGGTAGCCGGTGCTACAGGTGAAGTTCACCACGTCGTTCAGGTTGAACTCGCTGCCGTTGGTGAACCCGTGCGTGGGGTTCCCGGGGTGGCCACAGGTGATGGCTGCAGAAGAACACAGGTCCTCGTCAGGGTCAGAAAATACCCAGGCCGTCGGCCTCCCCTGGACTTCCTCCTCCACAGACATACAAGCACGTTACAGATCCCACCTATGTCTGGAAGGGGAAACCACGAGGAAGCACTGTACGCGGACCCACCGGTTTTTAACGTAAATGTGGAAAACTACCAACACTGGCAAATGAGTGCACTTTCTCAGCGTGATAATTATTCTCACATCAGGACAGAGTAGTACTGAATGACTCAGTGAAAGCAGTGACAAACAAGAGGCGCTAAAATTCTTAAATTAATGACAAATTTTGAATACCTCTCTTTAGAACTCACCAGCCAATTTTGTGGAGCCCTTGTTTTGAAACATTATAGGGGCTTGGCTGATGATTTAAGTTGCATATGCATAAGTTATGCCAATGTCAACTGAAACACCATGAAATTAGCAAAATAAGTGTGTGTGTTCAAAGAGCATTTCCTCTGACAATCCTAATCCTAGGGTCTTTTGACATGTAGTGAACTGTCATTAATGTCACAACCTAAATAACAGCCATACAAATCCCAAACATATCCTTCTGTGGCCCTTTCAAAAGAAACACATCACATAAAACTGGTGATTTCCTCCTCACTTATCTTGTCAATGGCTCTTTCTCCTAAGCCAAGCTCTCACCCTTGAACTCCGCACAGTCCCCACTGCACCATCCCAGAGAATTTCTGTCATTATACTAGAACTATATCAACATTTCCTTTGTTTAATTCACAGGAAAATAAAGACTATACTAGAGGAAAAAAACCAATGGGCTTAAAATAAATTTTGCACTAGAGCGTACACCGTCTTCTAAAAATACAGGTCCATATTTACGTTGGATGGTATAAAATTTGAAGACAGTCATTAAGTAGTTGCACCTCTTCCTGTTAAAGGAGGGACTGCCTACAAACTCTGTGTTCTTGATGAAACAATGACAAAAACAGAAAAGAACACAGAAGAGGAAGGGCGTGAGGCTATTCTGGGGACTCAGCAAAGCCAGCCTGCAGACAGACTCAGCGTCTCTGCCTCCCATAATTAGCTTCTGTTTCCACCTTGTTGATCCTGGGATAAAATCAGCAAAATGAGTGCATGACATCACTCGTCCTGGGCCCTGTTTGTGAAGAGTTAGGGAGCACATCCACTGTGCACAGCCGTCTGGAGACACAGAAGGAAACCGAACTGGGAAGTGGATGGGACAGAAGGGGGAAGTTGTGGCCACAGCAGGTCTCTCAGCACAGGTGAGAGGGACGCCTCTCCACTCTCCTTCCCTCCGGAGGCTGCACACGTGTGCGCTAAGACTTCACACCAAGAGAAAACACCACTGAAGGAAGCACCTGCTGAACTGGTTCCCAGCGTACTTACGGACACAGACCGGGGTCTGTCCCGACCACTTGTGGTCCTGCAGGCATATCCGAACCGACGTCCCCACCAGCCTGAAGCCGGGAGTGCACTGGTAAACCACAGTGTCCCTGTAACTGAAGCCGTCCCCGCTGATGTGACCGTTCACAATCGGATCCGGGGAGCCGCAGTGGCCAGCTGCAAACACCAGTAAAACCAATAAACACATTCTGGAGATTTTGTCTCTTATAAAAGTACTGCAGTCACCATTTGTTTACCTGTACTGATAAGTGAATAACACCACTGAGTGCCTAACTTAGTGGAATTTCTTCCATTTCCATTTATTTTTGTTTGATATGATTTTTTTTCTTTGTAACTTGTATCCATTTTTTTCTGAACAATCATGTGTAGTGACTAATATTTCAAATAATGAAATTGCTAACAAATATGAGTTGCTAATGAAATTATTTCCTCAATTATGGTTTCCCAATGCATTTATTTTACTTCTTTTTCTTATTGAGATTTTATGTCATTTGTCCTGTTATAGTATTTCCAAATAAAAGCTATAAAAGGGGAAGAGACGTTTGGGGTGAACAGGGATCCATCTCATAGCCTATTAAATGTGGAAGGTCAGGAGAAGGATGCTAAGGACTTCAGTGTCTGACGGTGGATGTTAAACTACTTGTGAAGTTTCAAAGGCAAGACGAACACCAGAAACTATGCTTGGTTTCAAACAACATAGACCAGTGGAACAGAGTAGAGAGCCCAGATATGGACCCTCAACTCTACGGTCAAATATCTTCGACAAAACAGGAGAAAATATACAGTGGAAAAAAGACAGTCTCTTCAATAAATGGTGCTGGGAAAACTGGACAGCTATATGTAGAAGAATGAAACTCAACCATTCTCTTACACCATACACAAAGATAAACTCAAAATGGATAAAAGGCCTCAACGTGAGACAAGAATCCATCAGAATCCTAGAGGAGAACATAGGCAGTAATCTCTTTCATATCAGCCACAGCAACTTCTTTCAAGATATGTCTCCAAAGGCACAGGAAACAAAAGCAAAAATAAACTTTTGGGACTTCATCAAAATCAAAAGCTTCTGCACAGCAAAGGAAACAGTCAAGAAAACAAAGAAGCAATCCAGGGAATGGGAGAAGATATTTGCAAATGACAGCACAGACAAAAGGTTGATATCCAGGATCTATAATGAACTCCTCAAACTCAACACACACAAAACAGACAATTATGTCAAAAAATGGGCAGAAGATATGAACAGACACTTCTCCAATGAAGACATACAAATGGCTATCAGACACATGAAAAAATGTTCATCATCACTAGCCATCAGGGAGATTCAAATTAAAACATTGAGATACCACCTTACACCAGTTAGGGTGGCCAAAATTAGCAAGACAGGAAATAACATGTGTTGGAGGGGATGTGGAGAAAGGGGAACCCTCTTCCACTGTTGGTGGGAAAGCAAGTTGGTGCAGCAACTTTGGAAAACAGTGTGGAGATTCTTCAAGAAATTAAAAATAGAGCTTCCCTATGTGCAATATGTGCAATATGCCATTGCACTACTGGGTATTTACCCCAAAGATCCAGATGGAGTGAAAAGAAGGGTCATCCATACCCCAATGTTTATAGCAGCAATGGCCATGGTCACCAAACTGTGGAAAGAACCAAGATGCCCTTCAACAGACGAATGGATAAGGAAGATGTGGCCCATATACACTATGGAGTATGATGCCTCCATCAGAAAGGATGAATACCCAACTTCTGTAGCAACATGGACGGGACTGGAAGAGATTATGCTGAGTGAAATAAGTCAAGCAGAGAGAGTCAATGATCATATGGTTTCAGTTATTTGTGGAGCATAAGAGATAACACGGAGGAAGGACATGGGGAGATGGAGAGGAGAAGGGAGTTGGGGGAAATTGGAAGGGGAGGTGAACCATGAGAGACTATGGACTCTGAAAAACAATCTGAGGGTTTTGAAGGGGCGGGGGGTGGGAGGTTGGGGGAACCAGGTGGTGGGTATTAGAGAGGGCACAGATTGCATGGAGCACTGGGTGTGGTGCAAAAACAAAGAATACTATTATGCTGAAAATAAAAAAAATAAATAAAAACAAAAACAACAACAACAAAAAACAAACCATGTGCTCCTGCTCCAGCGTCAAGGTGGACCGGGCCTGTGAGTGGTTGAAAGAAGAGTCTAGCCACAGGGAAGGGATCCTGAAGACAGAGTAGAATTAGGGGAAGCGGGACTGTAGATGTTACTGAAGCCCAATGTGCCTAGGCTTGAGGATGAACCGTGCACAGAGTGGGAACAGAGATGGTGGGACGATGGATGGGGTGGACGTTCACACTTAAAGGGAGGAGAACAGCACGGAGGGGAAGGAATCTGGACTCTAAGAAGATGATCACTTGGCGAAGCTGGTGTGAGATAAGCTTCTTAACACACAACAGCCATGTGGAGAAGGAAGTAAAGTGACAGTCGGTTCTTTGTGAGAGAAGGTTGGAATGGTGATGGAGATGCTTGGCTTGACTCGACTTTTGCCTAGGTCCTGAACCTTCTCATAGGCCCATCCATGCCCCATCCTGGAACATCCAGTTCTAGCAAACACTCTGCTGAGTCAGGTTACTAAGAAGCCCCCACCCCCCATATCTGATGGGCTTTTTCCTCTGCCACCTCCAACCCCCAGGTGAGGTCTGCTCACTTGCCCCAACTTTAGCAAGGTCCTGCTAGGTCACTTAACAATAACCCTTACCCCTGACATTCCCTGCTGGAGATTTCCCAGCCGAGACCCCAGCTCTCCTTGGCTGTAACCCTCACTCCCTAGGCAACATTCAGAGCTGAGGCGCATTTCTCCCTTCCACTGGAAAATCCACTGTGACTCTGACCCTATGGCAGTGGTCCAGAACACGGTCCGTCTTCCCATTCTCATCTAGTGTCCTCACCCTTTCTTCCCCTTCAAACCATAAGGTGCCGCATGGCACAGAGGAAACATGGACGGGCAGGGCTAGGTGTTTCTCCTTTCCAAGTTCTTTCTTTCCCTTCTGTTCTGTCCTCCTTCCTCTTCACCTGTCTCCCTTCCCTCCCCTTTCCCTCCTAATCTCTCCCTTCCTCTCCTATGGAGAGAGTATCTTACTAATCAACAAAATATGAAGCGTCGGGAGTACCCAACATTACCCATGTTACACATGGGCTTAGGATAGACAAGAGGAGAAAGTCATTCACCATCAGTTCCTAAAGATCCATTCAAACCTCAAAGTTTACATGGGCAGGGCATGATACAGTTTGGAGTACATGGAGAGTAGTTTGCTGTAGACTTCCCTTGGCCATTTACTTCCCAAATAGAGCACACAGCTATCAAAGGTTTACACAAAACAGACAACCTACTCCACCACCCCAAGACAGAGAAAGTTGGAAGTTGTTGCCATGCAACTATTAGAGTTAACTTCACCATTCTGGAACAATTTAAAATAATAATCTATATTTCTGCTTAAGACACTGTTCAGCAGCACTGCGTTCTCCTGGGCTTTGAGCTAAGTTTATTATCAGCAAGGGGACTTTGCAGAGCAGAGAGGGAGAAAACCAGATCGATGGCTAGGCCTTCCTGCTTGACCAACGTTTGGAAGAGGTCAGGTCAAAGAAGTCATGCTAGCTTTGGCTGGTTCTTTGTAGCCTTGACAGGCTCTTTCCACTTGGCCAGATCAATTGAGTCGATTCTGGCAAGGGTCCAGATCACCTCTTCCAAACAGAGACTTGATGCATGCAGAGAACTCAGAGGAGGAAGAATATGCTCTGGGGGTTGGAGAATGAGACTCTGGCGTGGTGAGGGTTACCACAGAACACTGGCCTTGGCTCCAAAGCCCTCCCCCATCCAGAGGAGGTCACACGCACAGCATGCACACTGTTGGGTAGACTGATGGAGCTGATTTCCAACCCCAGTGACAGTGATGAGAAAGGCAGCCAGAGGGGCGGCACATAGGCTTGCACAGACTGGGAGGAACGCAGTCATGGTGGGGTGACCAGTGAAAGATCTGCTTTCTAGAAATGTGCACCAAAAAACACAGTTCAATCTTCAAGACAGAGTAGGTCACCTGACTCTCCGCTATTGTTCTAGATCATGTATGTACTCTGGGGTTACCTCTGAAGCCTGCCACCACTCCAGCAGAAGCGGGCATGGACCCCATGGCTACTGGATGATGAGAAGGGTACATTGCGATGGAAAGTCCACATCATTCATAATACCTGCCCACCTTGATTTGGACAATACCCCTGGCTACACTCACCTTCAAACCTTCAAAAATATTCCCTTCTCTATTGTGTATTTTAGTAAGACCGCATAGTTAGGGCTGCACTGTCTTTTGAAAGCCTGGCACAGAGCTACTCTTAGAAGTCAGGGAGGTGCCCGTCTTCTTTCGAAATCAAAGGGTTGACAGCCATGTGGGGAAACAGCAATTCTGAACAGCAACTCTTCCGGAACACCTGGCCATGTCAGTTCTCTGAGGAACTGGGCTTCAATACCCAAAGAAAAGAGAGGATGCCTCCCGAAACTCTCCGTTTCAGCTCAGGGCCTGAGGGGAGCATCAACCACATCTCCTGCTAATTCTGCCTTCTGATTTGAATGAACGTAGACCATGTGACAGCCTGATCTGAAGCTAAGACGGACCAATCTGATTTTCCTTTCTATGATATTCCAGCCCTCTACTGAATTCCATTTCAAAACATTCAAAGTCAAGAACCAATTCTAGGCTATCCACAAATATACAATGTTCACACAATTTCACTTAGAAGATTTAACAAGAAATGTCAACATTACGTAAAAATGTTGAATGGGGAAAAAAAACTATATGTAGAATTTGAACTCAGGGTACTCAGAAGTCTCTTTTAAGTGTAAGATTCTATGAATTTATGATAATATTGCGCTAAATCCTCTGTGAGTTCTTCTAACCTTGATGCAGCTCCAGCTTTGTTCTATACGCTCTGTGGAAAGTGCGTTTCTGCATCTACCATGGAATGCTTTGTAACTGCCTTCACGCTCTTCAAGGTATGAGTCACTCATCGAATACTCGCGCCAGCAAACGGAAATGAAGCAACCTCACAGTTGATAGTGATGTTCTTTCCATTGTCAAAGTGTATCCAAAAATGTCTGCTAGGCGATTTCCACTTACTTGACAATAATTTCACAACCATTTCCTACCAGCCAGCAAGGTTCCTGGGCTTGAGATTACACAGAGGGTAAGATACAACTGCAGACAGTACGAGTGAAAAAGAGAGTTGGGGCAGACTACGGAAAGGCCCAAGGTCATGAGCACTTTGTGGGCTGTGGGGCAGGGAGGGACATGGTGCCATTAGTGCGCAGGGGAAGGAAAGCCTGACACAGTCAACGTTTAAGGCTCAACGATGTCCACTCATTAGCCAGGTAAGGATGATGGACAGGCAGTCTAGTTGCTGAAATGAGAAATTCTATTTACGTTTCCGTCTCTGTTCAAGTATGAAGAATATGGAGTTATATGGGCAAATGGTCCATTTACTACAAGGGTATCATCTTTCGCCTTCTCAGCTTCGGAGCCGCGCGCACCGTACTTCACTCCATGCGCCTGCCACGACTGGGATGGGTTTAGTTATCGCAGGTCCACGGAGTATAAACAAGAGCAAAGGATAAGAAAATCCATCAACAGCAAAATATAACACGTAATTGAAATGAGGGCAGCCCTACGTATTTCAGAACAAAATATCGACTCATTGAGACACTGTGATCATACAGGAAGCCCCATGCCATGGCCCCAAGGTTCCGTGTTGTTGGTGTTTTTCTTCATTTCTATTTTGTTTCATTTGGCTTCAGTTTAAACACGAATCACGGAACTTATTTTTCTCTTTTTAACAGACAATTCTGTGGCCAGTAGAATCACACCAGGACGTCAGTTCTTGAGAAGTGCTGGTCGGAAGTGCTTTCAGTGACGCATAGACAGGAGTCGCTGGGAGAGAGGAGCCTCAGCTGGCCTTGTTTTATGCCAGTCCTACGAATGAGCCTCGTAATTGGCCACTAAGCTGACCCCGATGCCACCGGCTGACAGCAGGCTGAGGGAGGCACAATGCTAAGAAAACTGCAATTCCATATGGTTTGTCATTCAGAAGAGAGAGAGAAGTGTAGAGCCACGGCCTGAAGAAACGACCAGATTTCCTTCTGCTTCAAACGTGGAGGAGCGGTTCCACTTCTCCCTGCGTCTGGCCATCTGCCTTTTCCCCACATGCACACTGGGTACGACTCTGCAGGGGGGGTTCACCAACTCTGAAAACAGATTCTGAATCATCGGGAGAATCAAGAATTCAGTGCCAGACCGGCTATTGCCCAGCTCTGAGGTCCGGTGTGTCTCTGTACCCCACAAGCTATGACATAAAAGAGGTCATTCAAATTGGTCTATAAAGACAAAAGGAACGATGGACAAGGAGGTCCACGAAACCCCAACACTGCTGAGATTCCATTTGTTCTGTCGAAGAATGAGCCAGGTCGGAGGAATCTGGATGTTTCCCCTTGTTTAACAGCCGGCGCTTCTTACCACGAGCTCAGACCATCACTGCCTCGGAAGTGCATGCTGCTCTCTGCAGAATGAGAGCTACGTTGCTGTTTTCATGTATAAACTGTTACTGTAGATATATATTTTGGTTAGATGCCCTAATATCAAAAAGATAATTGCTTTTCATAATCTTTCTCTGAAGTTGGATTAGGAGGGATAAAAATCTGCCAAACAAATTTAACTAAAACAGACTGGGAGCAAAGTTGACTGAAGCTGCCAGTTGACATCAGAGCTCACAAGGCAGGGACAGGAGTGCCTTGTTGTCAGAGGGGCTGGCTTTGCTTCTTGGTGTCCCCCTGGGTCAATGTTCCCTACAAACTGGGTTGGAGGTAGGACTCCACGGCTGGGGAGTGGCCACACTCCCCAGGAACCCAGGTTGCTGTCTGACATCTCAGGGGCCAGCACACGGGGACCACGCAGGTCGGTAAGGGAGGTTCTACACACTACCCTGAAGCCTGCAGCAGGAAACACCCCCACCAAACAGGTATTTCAAGTCCATCTAAATTCTACATTTTAGCAGTTCTTGTCCAAGATTTATGAGAGGACAGAGGTGGTTTCCTGAGCTTGTTCCTGGCAGAGTGGATCTTCTGAACACGCACTGGTGAATGAAGCGGGTGCCTTCCGTTTGGGCAAGGATTTTATCCTGGCTCTCTGGAATGTGGATGCGGAGCTCCATGTTGGAGCAGGAGCCATCTCCAGACAGAGGCTGTGAGTACTGCTTAGCTTCTCACCATGTGTCATGATCCACTTCTCATCCTGTAACCTCCTGAAAATAACCTCCCAGAAACAGACGGGGCTTCTCTGACTGACAGACCCTGGGCCTCGGGTGTCAGAGGGCAGACTGACCTTAATATCACGACACAGGCAGAAGCTGAACACTTCCAACTTTGGAGTCCTTTCAAGTGATGTATGTTAGATCTTCCACAATTACACACGCTCGTGGGATTGTAGAAATGGATTCTGGGATTTGGAAATTTAACAAAGTTCTGTGTTTTCTTTTATTCCATAGAAACCCAATCTACCAAGCAGAAATGTGGGACACCGGGGGCGCCTGGGTGGCTCAGGTGGTTAAAGGTCCGACTCCCGATTTTGGTTCCAATCGTGATCTCAGGGTTGTGAGACTGAGCCCCAGGTCAAGCTCTGCGCGGGGCACGGAGTCTGTTTGGAGATCTCTCCCTCTCCCTCTCCTTCTGGCCCTCTACCCCGACCCCGCTCTTTCTGCTTTTCTCTCTCTATAAAAACAGAAAAGGAAAAAGAAATGTTGGACACGATATCTTCCATGGTGTAGGTGTGCCATGCACAGACCTGGAGCCCTGCATTCTTTGGCATGGAATCATGCGTTAGCAGGAACTAAGCTGGATCACTCTCCCCCCATGGGGTCACACACACACACACATGCACACACAGCCGGCTGCCCCCCATACTTAGAGCTCACTACCGTAAGATCACCTTTTCTCTGTGTCGGCTTGTATCTGCACTAATGCTAATATTGACCTGGGGATTAAAACAGAATACAGGTATACATTTTTTGAAAATCTACAAAACAAATATTCAACCTTTGCACAAATCACAGCTTTGTGATTACTGGTACTCATTGCTGAAAATAAAATAATCATTATAAATGGCCGGGACCTAATCTAATTCTATACAAATTAGACACGCAATTTGTTTCATTCTGTCCATTCCACGTACTAACACTGGCTTTGGGCTAAGGGCAAGGTTATTTGACAGTGGATTCCAAAGCCTGTTTATAAGCTCTTCTTGAGTATTAGCAGTCACGAAATGTCAGGTGGCTCTGATTCACTTAAATGCAGGGAAAACCAGCTGGCATTAAACATCACTGGATGGATGCATTTAAATCTTCAGATCTGTACATATTAAAGGAACACATCTGAATACTGGCAGATGAAATTCTTATCTTCTGCAAGTGTGACTTCTAGGGACAGTGCTCAGCAACTTTGCCTGAGTAAGAGAACATGTGGCACCTGGGACAGCACACACGTATTTCCGTTGGTGACCCAGTACGGCACTTGCATGGGCCAAAGAGCACTTCGTGCATTAGTACATCAAAGGAGGGTCCGCCACACACCACAAAAAAATGTGCATCAAATCTTTGTTGACACGTCTTAGTCAAGGGCAATTAATTAAGCCATGCTTAATGTAAATAAAATTTCAGGATTTGGGTAGGCTCTGGGGCTTCCAGAAATTCTTCATCCATCCCTTTTTGTGTACCCCCCAAACAATCACTCCGTCACTTCCCACTATGCCTTAAATTTCCTTCCCAAACTTGTCTGCCTAGAATACATCTATGCACTCTGACTCAGACTATGGATTCTGAAAAGCAATCTGAGTGTTTGGGAGGGGCGGGGGGCGGGAAGCTGGGTGAGCCTGGTGGTGGTATTAAGGAAGGCACGGATCGCATGGAGCACTGGGTGTGGTGCATAAACAATGAATTCTGGTACACTGAAAAGAAATGTAAAAGATTAAAAAAAAAACCTCCCTTATTTTAGGTTTCCCTGAAATAGGAGAGTCTATTTCTATTACCATGCATTTATAATATCCATACTTCTGGATTTTTTTTGCTGTTTCGTGGTGTTGTGAATTCAGCAAGCAAAACCATGATTTTTCTCGCCCATTTAGCGCCACTGTTAGATCATGAGCTCTGAGAGCAGGTCTTGCTCCAGCATCCCCTAGAGGCCGAGTCTGTGGGAGCACATAGCCTCATTTCCCTGACTGTGCTGCCATATGAGGGCAGACCCTCATCGCCCTGTGACCACAAGGACTGCTTCCCGTGACATGGTCTGTGCCGGTAGACCAAGCGCCCCGTGGCATCTAGGTCACCTCCTGCACGGCTCTGCGTCCTTGGATGAATCAACTCCCCTCTGCGTGCGGAGACTCCTCCTGTCCCTCGGTGTGGCTCCCTCCATGACGCTGCCTCTACCAGCCCCTCCCGTTCCTGCCCTAAGGTGCTCTCCACGGCCACTCATTCATCTCAGATTTTATCAAAGGTATTTGGTATTTATCTTATTTATTCCTCTGATTATAAATTCCTGAAAAAAGAAGACTTGCATCCTATTAACCTTTACATCCTACGGCATATTTCCTGAGGAATTAAGTGAGTATAGTTAAATATTCAGAAATATAGACAGAAGTGCTTGTGGCTCGCGAGGGTCTCGGGACATTTCTCCCCCAGCCTCTGATGGCGCATACGTAACACGTGACGATTAGCACGGGCTGTTCCCACACTTTCCCTTCCCTGGTGTCCTATGGCCTCGTTTTACATGGGAGATAGTATAGCTAAGATCATGGACGGGGGGCATGAACTTTCTACTCTGACACCATCTTTGTGCTATAATGGAACTAAGCATTCCCATAATCAGCTGTAAAAATATTTTACATGGATCTATCACAAAATACCAGGCATTTGAAGAATACGTTCCCATTTTGTTCTCTAAGAACTGAAAAAAAATGTGGTCTAACATTATTTTGAATCATGTCATCTAGTCATTTTACCCATACGAATGTCACCATGACATTATCCGTACAAAGAACTCATATGCTCACAGGTCACTCTAATATAGCAAGGCAAACGTATTTCAAATACTAGCAAAACAATCTAACACAAAAAACAGATCACGCTCTTCTGTGTGAGAGACATCTCCATCTATCACTGACATCTCACAGGCTACACATTAAAACGGTGGCAAAGTGAGGGAGATGATGCCTTATGATGTGTGAAATAATCTAAATGATGTAAATGTTATCAGAAGATTAATGTCAGTTCCTACCGCAGGAGACCTGTGTTACAGACGTACCACCTCATCTAGTCTGTGTGCTCTCTGCTGGGTTCAGTGCAAACTACCACAGGGAAGATAAACAGAAGAAAATAATTAAGGGAGCCAGGGGATCATCAGGCTTCCCTGACGGATTATGAGGCATGTGATGAGTAGACATGGGGTCAGTACTCTCGCTGCTGAATTCTCCAGCCCAGGGAGATGTGTAGCATCTCGCAGCACAGATGGTGAATTAGAACAAGTCCTTGGCAATTTGTGGAGCCTGGGGAGACCCCAGTAGTAATATAACAATGGTAATTAAGTGTGGGCTAAGCTTTATAAAAAAAAAATGCTCTGGTGCACAGGGGCCTCCCTTCCCATGGCG
Source organism: Mustela lutreola (assembly GCF_030435805.1). Lineage (NCBI taxonomy): Eukaryota > Metazoa > Chordata > Mammalia > Carnivora > Mustelidae > Mustela > Mustela lutreola. Next base: position 39,850,544 of record NC_081307.1, on the reverse strand, counting down.
TCTAGTCGGCATGATGTCTGCACACAGAGTCGTCCAGCCCCCTTCATGGGATCCGGTCTCCAGGGTTCTGGCAGAGAATTCAGACCAGCAGGCTCCAGCACAGCATGGTTCAGGCCGGGATGTTTGGCAAAGATCACCCTTCATCTCCTGAAACCCAGCTCTTGTGCAGGTGGAGTCTCAGGCCTCACGCTGTGGAAGTGCTGCCCATCCATGTGCTTAGCCATTTCTGCTGCACTGATCATCAGGGCAGTCTGGCACGGGCTTCCCTGCTGGAAATCCCTGGAAATAACCACAGGGCTACAACTGGAAATATGGTCCATGGTCCATAGGAAATAGAAGCAACATCTCATTTCTAGTAACCATGAAAATCAATGAGCTACCTCACCCCCAGATTGGAAAAATGCTCTCATCAAAGTATTCTGCATTATAACAACAAGCACCAGCCACAGGGACTCCGGTAAGCTCAGAGGTTGCAGGATCCCGTGTAAAAACCTACCAGGCCGGCAGTGCCCAACTCTTCTTTGCATTCTGGGGCAGAACTAACACATCGACAAATAATTAAAGGGAAGGTATTTCTTATATGGGGCCTGAAAACTATTTTTCTGCACATTGCTTGCTATTACAAACAAATTATGGAACTAGACATCACTAATGACATTAGCAAGCCTGGCCCCTGCTTTTGGAAGATGCATTTAATTAATTTTACTATTGTTTCTTTCCTTTTTTTTTTTTCTTCTCCTGTCCCTACCAACTGAGGCCTGATTAAAACGTGGAGATCTCAGTTCAGGTCCTTATGGTTGGTGTCAATCAGGGCTGACGTGTGTGTGTGTGTGTGTGTGTGTGTGTGTGTGTGTGTACAGAGAGAGAGAGAGAGAAAGAGAGACAAAGAAAGAAAGAAAGAAAGAAAGAAAGAAAGAAAGAAAGAAAGAAAGAAAATGACCAAAATTTGTTTACTCCATCTTCACTCAATAGCATCTAAAATAGTTGAAAATAGCTGTTATTTGCTTCCTAACTTTTCTCTCTGCCACACTGATGATCAGGAGTCTTTCAAACATTTGTCAACTCTTACGGTTACCAGACCCTTTACCTCGGGACCATGCCAATTGCTCGTCCACACTTAAATTATTTCACTGAAGTGAAACCATTGTTCTGATGTAGGCTTCCTAGACACACAGAGAAGGGGGTGGAACCTGTTCATGAGGCCTGGTCATCAGCCTCTGGCACAGCTGGGTGCCTATGAACCTTCTGTTATCCAAAACACCAAGTCCTTCCTTGTGTGCCAAGATTTCCTAATTTTCTTGCCATCACGTACATGAGAAGGTACCTATTTTTCACTTTGACTGAAATTTTCCATTAATTCCATTATTTTTGTATGTGATTTATCTATCATTCAAATTGAAAAGATCCTGAATATGCTGTTAATTATGTATTTTCACTCTCACAGCTAATATTATTATGCCCCTAGATCTGACCCAAGATATGAACAAAAGTCTTAGAATGGTCCAGAATGAGGGAGAAAACCAGACTACCAGAAACTTTCCAATAACTTCAACCCAGTGATCAACACCGTCGTGGCTCGCCCCACCAGCAATTGTGAAAAGACAACGCACAGCCCATGTTACACTTTCTCAACTGTAAGAGCCATCATAGAAAATCTTGATCTACACCTTGCTGAGAACTTAGAAGCACCATTTCTAAAGAGTATTTCTATCGAAGAGCAATGTTGGACCGGGATGGACCCAGGCTTGAAAGTTATTTTGTGAAACTGTAGTAGCTCTTCATAAACACATCACCAAAGACCTTACGAACAACAGAGTCCATGATCAGCTGGGCGTGTCATCCAGTTAACAGAGCCACAGTTTCTGCCAGCTTGCTTCCTTCCCTTTCCCGTGAACGCCGCAGGAGACATTCCTCTAACTGCAGTACTTCCTTTTACTAACGTCCCACAGGGGCACCGCCAGTGACTCAGCCACCACCCCGGGTCCTCTCAGCCACCCGCCTGAAGCTCTCACGTGCTCTTGGACAGACTGCTTTCTCTGCTCGCACCCTGATTTCTAATACAAGCGCATGCTGTAACCTTAGTGCACCAAAACCATTTCTGACATGGAAGACAGAAGGAAGAGTTCGCTGAACGTTCTACCTTACGTGGACCATCCGCTATTTTGATAGCAATCACAATGAGTGAATTTGGTTCTTATTTCAAACATAACTTGCCCATGGTCCTTCTATTTTCATGGTCCTGGATCTTTTCACATTTCCTGCTCGTGGCGGACCATCTTTCACCTCCGTGACCTTCACGTTGCTGCATTGGCTCACTGCCGCTGGGGCGCGGCGTGGCCAGCGCACTGAGTTCCTTGGAGGACGTCTTGTGTAACCACCTTGGCTTCTTTGGGCAGTTTCCTATTTTCTCCTCATTGGAGCGATTTGTTTCTCAAAGTCAGAGTTTTGAGGGGTTGCTTCATTTAGAGGATGTCTCTTTTTTAAAGTTGAAGCCAGGGGATTATATCAATTATTTTCTGGATGTTTTGGAAAATATTCTTATTGGTTGTCTTCATTGTCATTATAAGTCATTTTCCCTGTCCAATTTACCCTCATAGGGTCCAGAGGAACCTGAAAGTCACGTAAGGTCATTCTGCTTGGTAAAAAGCCAGATCCATCACCATAGGAAGGGACAGAGGAATAACTGAGATGACAAGAAATGGGAGAAAATACTGGCAAGACTGGTAAGCAAGAGGTCTGGGAGCAGCAGAGAATGGACAAGGTTAGCCGTGTGTAACAAAGGCAGAAAACCCCCTTTGATGGTGTGTACTTTGGGGTGAGGTCTCATCTAGTCCCTGGGCTTGTTTAACTTCTAGTTGACCAGACAATTCTACCTTAGTGGTCAGAATTAGCCCATAGCCCATGGCCTTTTTTATTTCTTCTTGATTTTGAGAAATATAATTATTGGCAAAATAATATATCATATTTGCTGAAATATACTATATTCCCTAATGTCCAGAAGTCTGTGTTCTATGGTCGAACTGCCTAGGTTTAAATTCCATTTGTGATACTATTGATTTTATAATGTTGGACAAATTCCTCATTGTTCTAAGTTATTTCTTATCTATAAATAGGAGTGATAAGCACTCCCCATACCTTCAGTTGAAGATTCAATAAAACTGAAAAATGCATTGTACATTTTTCATCATCATTAAACAATATCATTCAAACTATTACATCCAAGTGAGGCATCGAGGTAATTTTTAGACTATGGTGGTATCCGCTAGCTAGTTTATCTCCTTCCTGTGCCAGACGAAGGACTGGTGCCTGGACTCCCTTGGTCCATCTGACCACTGTAGAATTTCCTCCAGCGCTGACTTTATGTCTGTTCTCCTGTTTACCTCAGCTGCGTTTCTGTGGGTCCCAGGACGTCCGTTCTTCCTGAGTTACGCTGTTATCGACACATCGACAGTCTGCGGCTCGGGAGAAGAGCCGCTGCACGGCCGTGTTCCGCGCACAGGCACCTCTCTTCCCTTGTGCTTCGCAGACACTGCGTGATCACAGAAGGAAGGTTTGTGACGACCCCGCACCGCTACGCACTTCAGGCGTCTGGTGAAGCGTCTGCCTCCAGCTCAGGTCGTGGTCCCAGGGTCCTGGGACGGAGCCCCACGCCGGGCTCAGGCTCCTCGTTCTGCAGGGAGTCTGCTTCTCCCTCTGCTTCTCCCCCTGCTGGTGCTCTCCCCCCCACTCCCCCTCTTTCTCAAATAAATAAATAAAAGCTTTAAAAAATAAAAAGAAAATAAAAGAAATTGCTCGCTTCATGTCTCCAAGTCTCATTTTAACAATTCTGACCATCGTTCGGGTTCTGTTTGTTAGGCGGTTCTGGCCAGGGTTCTCGGCTTTCAGCACTGCCACTGGGTTGCAGCACACCGAGCCATGCCCGCGTGAGACGGGGACTCCACTGACATGGGCGCGTGCTGACCGCGCCACTGACCAGCCACCCTCCCGTCACTCTCCTGCAGCCGTCCTGCTCCCTCAGGCACAGCAATATCGAAATCGGCCGAGTAGTAACTCTGCAGTGAGCTCCAAGACTGTGAGTGGAAGAGTCACTTGTCTCTCACTTTGAACCAAAACCGAGAAATGATTACGCTTACTGAGGAAGACATGAGGCCTATCGTGCTGAACAGTTGGCCACATTGTGAATGCAAATGAAAATCCTTGAAGAAAATTAAAAATGCTACTCCAATGAGCACACAAGTGATAATAATAATGTGAACCAGCCTTATTATTGCTTATGTGGAAAAGGTTGAGTGATCTGGACAGAAGAATAAAGCAGCTACAATGTTCCCTTAAGCCAAAGCCTGATCCAGAACAAGGCCCGATTCTCAGTTCTGTGAAGGCTGAGAGAGGTAAGGAAGCTGCGGAAGAAACATCTGAAGCAGCAGAGGCGTGTTAGTGGGATTAAGGAAAGAAGCCGACTCTGTAAGATGCAAGAACCAGGTGAGGCCGCAGGTGCCCACGGAGACGCTGCAGCAAGTCACCCAGGAGATCCAGCTCAGAGAACTCAGGAAGGCAGCTGCACTCAACAACGGACTGCCGGTGTAGACGAAACAGCCTTCTGTCGGGAGACAACGCCATCTCAGACTTGCACAGCCACAGACAAGTCAATGCCCGGCTTCAGAGCTGCGAAGGACAGGCCGGCTCCCCTGTGAGGGGCTGATGCAGCCGGTGACTCTAAGTGGAACCCAGCGCGCACGTCCCATTCTCAAAATCCTAGTGTCCTTCAGCATCGCGCTGAATCTACTCTGCATGGGCCCTACACACGGATTGACACGGCCTGGATGACGGCGCGTCTGTCTACAACACGGTTCACTGAATATGGTAAACCCAACTTTGGGACCAAATGCTCAGAGAAAAAGATTTCTTTCAAAACACTGCTGCTTGCCGACAAGGCACCCGGTCACCCAAGAGCTCTGATGGAGACGGACCCTGAGAGTGACGTGGTTTTCACGCCGCTAATGCAGCGTCCGTCCTGCAGCCCATGATCAAGGAGTCATTTCAACTCTCAAGTCTTCTCGCTGAAGGAATGCGTTTCGTAAGGTCACAGCTGCCGTAGATGGTGATTCCTCTCAGGGATCTGGGCAGAGTAAAACCCTTCCAGAAACGATTCACCATTCTAGATGCCACTGAGAACATCTGTGATTCCTGGGAAGAGATCAGAACATCAGCACAAAGAGGAGGTTGGAAGAAGGGATCCAACCCGCACGGATGACTTGGAGGGTCCGAGACTCGGTGGAGGAGGGACCCACAGATGGGGCGGAAGGGGCCGGAGAATGGGCATCCGAAGAGGAGCCTGCAGACGGGGCTGTACCGCTGTGCTCTCGGGGTCACACTCGGACAGACGAGGAGCTGCTTCTCGCGCAGGAGCCCAGAAAGTGGGCTCTTGAGATGGACTCCATTCCTGGTGAAGATGCTGGGAAGACTGTTGAAATGACGACCGAGGATTTAGAACATTCCGTAAACATACCCAGTGGCAGGGTTTGAAGGTCTAATTCCAGTCTGAATAAAGTTCTACAGGGGGTAAAGGCCATCAAACAGTACTTTATGCTACAGACAAACTGTGAAAAGAAGAGTCCATCAATGCAGCAAACGTCAATGTTCTTATTTTAAGAAATTGCCGCAGCCATCCCGATGTAAGCATCCACACCCTCATCAGCCAGCGGCTACCAACACTGAGGCAAGTCCCTCCACGAGCAAAAAGATGACAAGTCATTGAAAGCTCAGGTGGTAGTTATTGTTTTTGAGCAGCTAAGCTATTTATTTATTTATTTATTTATTTGACAGATCACAAGTAGGCAGAGAGGCAGGCAGAGAGGGTGGGGGGAAGCAGGCTCCCTGCTGAGCAGAAAGCCAGATGCGGGGCTCGATCCCAGGACCCTGAGATCATGACCTGAGCCGAAGGCAGAGGCTTTAACCCACTGAGTCACCCAGGTGCCCCAGATAAGTATTTTTAAATTAAGGTATATATTGTTTTCAGACAATGTTATTGTACATTAATAGACTACAGTACAGTGTATACACAACCTCTATATGCATGGGAAACCAAAACAATCATTAGATCACTTTATTGTGATATTTGCTTTATCGTGGTGGTCTGGAACCAGATCCACAATATCTCCAAGGCAGGCCTATATTATGAATTAAACTTTCAAGTCTCAGTCGTAATTGTGAAAGCGTATCTACTGACTTTTAAACATCTTTACACTAAGTTTATTACCCATTCTAAACTCACTGCTTCATAAAAAGACATGACGGTGTCATATCTAATATTGTTTAAGTAGTTTTTCTTTAAGATTCTCTGTCTCTTCTAATTTCAATATTCCTTATATTCTGATCCAGGTTCTAGAATGCTAATTTTTATATACTATTTTATATAGTATACATTCGCTCTTCATTTCCAGTTTAAATTTCTTCTGAACACTCCCTCTCCCAGAAGCTTCTAAGATATACTGCATCACACCAAAGCCACACTTTTGGGCACCCTGTCCCGGCCAACCATGCAGGATGTGCCCAACCTTACTACCTCAAAGTCTTTAGTCAGAAGATCCCACAGGAAAGGTGAAGGCTTGTTTGGGATCAGACTCCAGCAGGCTCCCTAATAGAACAGTTCCAGAAATTGGACGTGCCACTCAAACTCCCCAAGGCCACAATGACCCTCTTACTCAATGAGATTTTCGTCAGTAATCAGCCCTAATCAAACGTAAATTACCATTGCTCTCCGTCATCGCAGTCATAGCAGGAATGCAGATTTTTTAGATTTCCTGCTTCCCCTCTACGGTGTTGATGTCACAGACGAGAACCAAGAAGACCGACCCCAACGCAAGCTGCCTTGAAGAGGGTGGTGTTCAGTGAACAAGACACCCCAGAAGAATGGTCAGGGAGACAGATAATCTCAGAAGCATTAGCAACTCTGAACACAAAGCATCACCCATAGTCCAAGGGGGTTCTGCAGTCCACGGAAAACCACACTGACCACACCAACGAGAATATACATGCACACACACAGTAGAATGCTAGCAGCTTCCCTGGAGGGGTCACAGTGATTTCAAGAAAGCAGGTACCATTTTTTGGATAACAGTGAGAAACTCCCTTTGCTGGTTTTCTCTGGAATTACTACTTTAGTTTCATTATCTCTGGTTTTTTTTTTCTCCCCAATTTTCCTGAGTATTTCTTCAAATCACCTCAAGTAAAAAGATCAGATTTTTACTATTCAAAATTTACTGGTTCTTGCTTTGGTTCTGACGTGATTTCCAGCCCACAGAGAGTCAGAAGCTTAAACTGTCCAGCTTCTATAGCTTTTGAGTGACTACAAAATTCCTGAGATCCCAGAAAGAAGTCGAAAGGGCGAAACGCAGTTAACATGTTTTACAAATTACTTGGAGACCTACAGGAGCATTATAAATCAGTATACATTGAAGCTGCCTGTTCAACAATTTCCTTATGTTTATTCACAAAAGATTTTTCCAATGAATAAAATTTTCGACTCAATTTTTTAAAACAAGCGAGCATCACATTTTCATCTTGGAGGAAAGGAAGAACCGGTTCTGTACACACGTTCCATCTGAAATGATTCATCGCGCTTGACGTTGACCGATCTTACTACTTACTGACATATTTTTAAAAGTTTTAAAAGATAAAGTGCATCGTATTTCTGAATATCATGTTTGTGTGTCCTAAAATCCTGGCGACATTAAGGGCAGTGATGTCCTCAGCACTTTGTAAAATAGTGTTTAAGTCACTTAAGGCAATATGTGACCTTCATTTATTGGTCAGATTAAAAAAAAAAAAAATCCCTTTAGGTCCTTACAGAGGAAGTCCCGGGGTGAAGTGGAGTGTTAACACCAGAGGGAGGATTTAGTAGCTCAGTGGGAACATTTACAGCAAGAAGTGCCATGCTTTGCCCAACCGTACTGAATTTTTAAGGCTTATGTGAATGAAAGACGTGCCAGAGGCTAGATGAATTTACCCAGACATCGCGTTTCCGTGCCACTCCAGAGTCCGTTGGCTAAGCACTCTCGGACATGAGACCCCACAAGGGTGTAGCCCGTGTTGCACGTAAATATGGCCGTGGCCCCGTAGACCGTCAGTGTGCCGATCTTGTTACCGTTTGGGGGGAAGGAGAGGCTTCCACAGGAGATCACTGGAAGGAAAACAAAAAGTGAAAATTGTTTCAAGTCCACAGATTATTCTTTTGCTTAAAAATGACAAAATCAGGGGCGTGTGGGTGGTTCAGTCATTAAGCAGCTGCTTTTGGCTCCAGTCATCATCCCAAGGTCCTGGGATCAAGCCCCGCATTGGGCTCTGCCCAGCGGGAAGGCTGCTTCTCCCTCTCCCACTCCCCTTGCTTCTGTTCCCTCTCTCGCTGTGTCTCTCTCTGTCAAATAAATACATAAAACCTTACAAATAAATAAATAAGACTGAATATTTGGTAAAAATATTTATTAGGGACGGGGATATCTGCTTAGGGATGGTAGGTCAACCACATAGAAAGCTTAATTTTCCTTCTTACACCCTTGAAACGAAAATGTGAGCATTTCGAGCGGATTCCAAAACCGTGCGGTGTATATACATCATTTCACAAGGAGGCTGGTCAGACGCATGGGTTGCCCACCTGCCCTCCTGGGGGCCCAGCCGGAGAACCGCCAGGCAGTGACTGGACCTGGGAGTGCAGGAAGGCGGGAAGGAGAGAGAGCTTGCGCGGGCCAGCGACGGCGGCACACAACTGAGCGCACTTGCTCCAGTGCAAGGCCGCCGTTCACCGTTTCTTTCACTGACCGCGTGACTCACTGGGACGGAGAGCTCCATACAGACTGTGGGGACGCCTGGCTGGCTCAGTGGGTTAAAGCCTCTGCCTTTGGCTCAGGTCATGATCCTGGGATCCTGGGATCGAGCCCCGAATCTCTGCTCTGCAGGGAGCCTGCTTCCTCCTTTCTCTGCCTGCCTCTCTGACTACTTGTGATCTCTGTCTGTCAAATAAATAAATAAAATCTTTAAAAAAATACTGACTTTGTGGCCATGTGGAGTCTCTCTTTATTTATTTATTTATTTATTTATTAAATAAAGTGCTGAACTGACTGAGCCACCCAGGGGCCCCTGAGCCTTCCTGAAAACTAAAATATACAAAATCCAGGCCTCCAGGTTTTGTAGCTGGGGTCCCATTAGCCCCCGATGAACACCTGCTTTCCCAGCAGGATCATTATCAGGGTCTACTTTCAAGCACAGGGTGATCGGGGTTGGGGAGATACAGTCAATGGTCACCTTCATTGTTGATCCTTATGGCACCACCCAACTCCCTGCACGCGGAACCCTGAAACGTCGGAGCACAAAAGGTCAGTGGAATCTCAGGGAAAGAAGAAACCACAAGGTCATCAAGGCCGACGGTTCTTCAGGGACTTACATGTGTCCCACACACCAAGGCGTTGAAGGCCACTGTCAGAGGAGCACAGAGAGCTCCCACGGCACTCAGTGAGTCACTGTGCACAAGGGGCTCAGAGCAAAGGTGGCGCGTGGCCAACAATTCCCGAGTCCCTGTGAACAGTACACAGATCAGAGAAGGTAAGACGGTGAGTAAGAACAGATTCTGCCTTCAGGCTACTCAGGTTCAACGCCAGCTCTGCCAAGATCTCCTCCAGCTTCTGGGCTCTCATTAGCTCTTCTCCCCAGGGCTGACAGCAGCACCTGCTGCGCAGAACCGTGCGCTGTATTCAGAGAGAGGACACCGGCAAACAGCAAAACAACACCGTGCGTGGGACCAGGGCTCGGTCAGGGTTAGCCAGGGCAAAGCAGACCTGGGACCCATCCTGTGAGCTGCATCAGTGGACCCCTTTACTGACAGTTCAAGTGAAGACGAGTTTGCGGGTGTGGTCTTCACCGTCTCCTGCACCGGGCCGACCTTACTCGGAGGGGTCATAACCGTACTTCTGCTTCACACAGACAGACACAGGCTGGTGGTGTGTGTTCCGGGGGGACCGCTCACCGGGTTTTCTGGCCGTTCAGCTCCAGAAGAGGTCATGAGCAGAAGGTTGTTGGTTGACTGGTTTCTGGGGTCCCTGAACTCTTACGGCGTTATGTTTCATGCATTTAGTAACGTTGTTAACATGTGTGCTGTACCAAATGTGAACGAAATCCTGTATAATTTATTTTTTTACATTTATTATGAACTTTTCATTAAGCCTTTCCCAAACATGCTATGAACTTCACCTTGAATTATGGTATTTAAAGACCCACGTGGAGTCACTTAGTATAACCGGACGGTGTTTAGAAACTTCTGCAAGGGTCAGGAAAGTGCTGACCAGCTGTGAGGTCTGAGCGCATGACCTCAGAGGTCACCCCCGCCTTCTGCAGACGCCCAGCAGCAAGGCTCGCTCTGCCCTGCTTCTGCACCATTCTTTCTGCCTCTGTTAGAAATATCCCGGAACGCACATATTTTAGGTCTGTCCTCCACTAAGGTTCACTAGACTGTAAAGAAGAACTAATGGAGCAAACTTGTAGCTTTTCAGCAGCTGGATAATGGGGCTTCAGATGGCGCAGTCTCCGCTGGCAGCAAACCCATACATTAATGAGCACGGCTGCACTCATCTGGGAAAGCTACTGTAATTGAACTGGAGCACTCCCCAACACTCTCTCTCACACACACACACACACACACACTCACTCTCTCACACACACACACACTCACTCTCATACACACTCACACACACTCACTCTCACACACACTCACACACACACACACTCACTCTCACACACACTCACACACACACACACTCACACACACACACACACACACACACACACACTCACACACAGTTTGTCAAACACCCCAGGTAAGGCCTCATTTCCACGTTCTTCTCTCCCTCCAGTTTTCAAAATGAATCGTTTGCCTTCTCCCTTTCCATTAAAGACATATTCACGCCCCCAGTCTAAAGCCCGGCCTCTGAGCTGTCAGAGCGCGAATCGCACACAGAGGGGGACCCGCTGGAGAGCCCCGCCTGCCCGCACTCTGCCCCAACGTGCCGTCCATGCGGGGTCCCCTCACTTTCCCAGGAATGACAAGCCACCTGTCTCCCCTTCCCCCAGCAGGGAAGCCTCCTTCCCCCGGACTTCAGTCCCAAGAGTACCTTCATATCGAAATCCCCAACTCTGGAAAAAAAAATCCTATTGTGACACAAGGTTTTCATGCCTGCCAGGCCAGCAGTGCCATCAGAACTTTGGCTATTATTAGTGAGGGGGCAAAGAGCGTAAGGTCAAGAGAAGGGACTGCCAACGATGTTCTCTCTGGAAGAGGCCTACACACAGAGAAGGACGGCAGACACAGGAGGTGGCGTGCATACATATGGGGGGCTGCTTGTCACGCAGAAAGGTCAAAGGATACATGATCCTTTGTGCGTGTGCGAAGGCAGGCTTGTAGGCCACAGTCTGAGGTCATTGTATTCGGCCTGAAGAAAGGAAGCCAAGAAGCCTGGCTCGGAGTCGACAAGAAGGCCTGGCTCGGAGTGAAAACATTCCCACATGCCGTCCCTGCTCCTGGGCTCAAGCGCGCCCCGAGAGTTATTTAATGCCACTCAGACAAGTACTTGTGAGTCCGTGATCGGAAAATTCAACTTCAGGTTGCTCTGAATGGTCAACGTCCGCTCCTTCATGGAAGGGAGGGAGAACGTTCCTTCTGTAGTTTCCTAGGACAGACGGAGCAGGCGGATGGACACATACTCCCTTGTGCTTGCTGTGTGCGTGAACCCGCTGGTAATGGAGGGGGCAGAGGCCAATAACGAATTTATTTTAGAAACGTAATGATCACCCAGGTGCACCCCCAGTTACAAATGGGAGGTTATCAAAGACCCACCCGCCTACGTCCTCATTTGATCCAGGTCTAATTTAACTCTTTAAATTAGCACTTAGGAAGGAGCCACAGTCCAGAGTTCAGGCTGTGTTTTCTGAATATCTACAATATGATGAACTCCCAGTGTAAGGCTCTCTGTGAGTTACGTGTAAAATTAAGAATGCAAAGATGGTTTCTTCCTGTTTTACAGATTTCTGTGATAAATGTTTTTCTTTCTTTTCTTGGATAATTTTTAAAATTTTTTTTACTTTTTTTTTTAAAGATTTTATTTATTTATTTGACAGAGAGAGATCACAAGTAGATGGAGAGGCAGGCAGAGAGAGAGAGAGAGAGAGAGAGAGAAGCAGGCTCCCTGCTGAGCAGAGACCCGATGCGGGACTTGATCCCAGGACCCTGGGATCATGACCTGAGGCGCAGGCAGCGGCTTAACCCAATGAGCCACCCAGGTGCCCTATTATTTTTACTTTTTAAAGCAATAAGTCAAACAAAGAAATGCAACAAGAAGAAGTCAATAGCCTCCCACTTGGATGTAGTCCTTGTGCTAGGGAGCTACACGACAGTCTGGAGAAGGAACTTTAATCTGGCGATCTTGTCTCTTTAGGGGTAACCACTGGAAGTTGGTTCTCCTGAAAGAGAGTGACTGCAAAGCTCAAAGTTTCAAGGTGGGACTAGGTCTCCTGTTCTTTTCACCTGGGTTTGGTCTCAGGTAGCCTGGAGTTACGATAACACAGCCCCTTCAAAAAGTGGTGACTAAGCACTGCTTTTGTACTCAATACAGATATTCTTAGAAGGTAGTCAAGGATCACTCCTTCATCTGGAGCTAATTGGGCAAGCAAAAGAGGACATCTCCAAGTCCTTAAGCAAGAGGATAACTGAAACAGTTAGGTCCAGGTGATCTTGTGGACAGCAACATTCTAAGATGGACCTCAGACCAACAACATCACACATAAATACAATGTTAGCTCCTTAGTTACAGCAGAGATTAGAAAAATGACACCCTTGAAAATTCTCTTGGTCTGGTTCCATTAGGGTGTAGAGAGTGACTTGGTATTTCTTTTGTGACCATGCTACTATAGAATGGCAAATCAGCCTTACAGATGTGTCATTTTAAATTAATTTTAAGTCAGAACTTAAGTAGCATTTGAACTTCTTGGGGCTTATCAAGCACTTACTTAGTTGCAAAGTATTCTACTACCAGGATGCATATCGGGTTTTCTGAGTGTATGTTGGCAAGGCAGGGAAACAGGAGATAAATGTAACTCACACGTGTTTTAAATATAAAGTAGAATTAAAAGGTATTATGCCAAGAATGAACTAAAACATACCTTTACTTTTATTTTTTATAGAACCAAGAAAATATTACGTACATGTCAAGACTCTAAATTTTTTCCTTTATTTTTGATAATAGTCATTACTATTTATAGAAATATGGTACATGGTAAGGTGTAATTGTATCATTGTTATTTTAAATAAATGAACAATGATGCTTTCCATGTAAATTTGAATGAACTAATATAAACACATTAAAATAATTCTTGATTTGAATTTATGTTAAAAAATTTTACAAAGGTGTTTGGGGTCTGATGGGAAGCACAGTTCAAAGATGGTACCCTGAGATTTCTGCTCCCTGATGTAAAATCCTCTCCCCTTGATGTAGGCACAACCATGATGAGGTTGTGAATGTCTTCTCTGAGCTAATCAACATGGGATTTTCTGTGGGGACTGACCCAGTCGAGGATCCCTTAAAGGAATGGAGGCCTTCCTGGAGCCAGAGATTTGAATCACAGGAGGGCCTGGAGGGATGGGCAGTGCATTGGACAGAGATACACATGGTCCCCTGGAGCTGAGGGCATTTCCCAGTCCAGAATCAGCAACAGTGTGAGGACTCAGCTGTAAATTGCATGGACAGGAATTCCATCAACAAACAAGTGTGGCCCATCTTCCCCCAGTTCTGGCTCCAAATAAGAGCAGCCAACACCTTGATCTCAACCTTCAGCAGAAGACCCAGAAACTGTGACACAACAAGTCTGTGTTGTTTTACATTGTGTTTGTAATGATTCCATGGCAACAGAGGATGAAGATAGGCCCCCAACAACGTTTACCATTATGAGGTGCTTGGGATGAAGGCTCTTGAAAACCACTAGTGTCTAAGAGGCTGGGGTATATATCCCATAGAGGTCTATAGAATGATGTTGTTGATGGAGTTTCTAGGGTTGTGTTCTCTGGAATCACTTCCAAAATATTTCAACCAAAGAGAGAATTGGGGAGGGGGAGGGGAAGACTATTGAGATTTCAGATCACACCCCAATTTGAACACAATGTTGGCACTGTGATATCTCACTGAAACATCAATGTTTTGGCAAAGAGAAGAACATCTTTGATCACCTCTTTGGGTAGGGTAAAGCTTTAAAAAAAATCAGTAGAGATAGAAATTAATTTAAAATATCCATATCAAGTATTTTTGGTGGGAAGAAAACAAAAAACTTTCAGTTTGGTTACAAAAATGATGATAGGCTTGGTGTCAGCTTTCCCTACCCACCAATGACATGAACAACACGATGCATACCCTTGGGCACACAAGTGGGTCTCTAACACCATTATCCACCAAAAGGGCTCCTTGGAGAATGGCTGATTCCATGCTTAGGCAAGGAAAAAAAATCAGGATGAGCATGAAACATCCTGTCTTTATGCAAGAACGGGACAACTTCAAAGACATCAGAAGGACAAGATGGAGTCAAGTAGCAGGGACTCGCTCTGGACACACTGCGATGATGTGATCTAGTAACCTTGATAAAAGATAAATCAAATAAATAAATAAAATGAAAACACACAAATAGCAAGCAATGACTTCATGGACTCTACTGACTCTGGACAAGGTCACATGATCATGATGACACTCAAGAGAGACAAGTCACAAAGTACGGTACAACCACTCATGATAAGCAAGGCCAGTCAATGCACAGCTGACGATGTATGAAATCCATCCACGTGCTGAGTCAGCGGGAGATGTCCCCGCATACACGGATTTCTGAGTGCTGATCCTGCACCAGACTCAGTGTTAGAATCACCAGACTGAAGTCCATTAGAGTCAGGAGGACAGATTTCCTAGGATTTCAGAAGGATGGAGACAAAAATACAATTTGTGGATGGTAGAATCCCAGTGCTGCTTTCTACCCCTCAAAAAGGAGGTGGAAACTTGCTGCTAAGGAGTTTGGTTCAACAATCAGGAAAGCCTGGTCTTGTAAACACTGTTCTAAACATGAGTCTCCTTCAGTGTTGGTTC
Organism: Mustela lutreola; assembly: GCF_030435805.1. Lineage (NCBI taxonomy): Eukaryota > Metazoa > Chordata > Mammalia > Carnivora > Mustelidae > Mustela > Mustela lutreola. The sequence continues at coordinate 39,835,386 of NC_081307.1, read as the reverse complement.
TCCTAGAATGGAGATCTGAGCCTTTAATGTAAAGTGTAGGGCGTAGCAAAGACACAGCAGACACCATCCTACCCCGGTGCCCCAGACAGCTAGAGAGACCAGCCAAAACTACACTGACTGTTGCATTGGCAGAAGCCCTGCATGTGCTCCCCACTCCCAGGAAGTTCACTGGTGCCTATTTTTAACACTGATTCTGGCTTAAAACTGACAGAAAGGTTGTTGTCTAGAAAAGTCTGAGATAGGCCAAAGGTAGAGGCTCCCAAATCTTTCTCCTCCACTCTCCTTGATGACCTTAAGGACTGAGCCTCTGAATCACGATGCTTTGAAGGGGGTTAGGGGTGTGTATGTGGAAAGGAGGGGATCCGCTAACTCAGATGGGGGGAAACCCAGGGGAAATGCACTAGGAGCCCAGTAAGCAGATAATGAGTCAAACCAGGACCTTGTGAGAATGACAAGGGAACCATGAGTAATTTACGTGGAAAACAGGCTTCTGGCAGGGCTGTCTGGGCACCTGGGGTACTGTCCACCTTGACTCCGAGTGAGCTTGTGAAGTTCACTAACCCTCCCTAATTTACCTTCATGTTCTTGGTGAAGAGCTTAATATGTGTTTAATTGCCATTGGTTCTATTAAAGTTGAATTAGAATGGCCATGTCAAAGACAGCAAAGCATTAATTCTTCTGTCCTTTTTGTTTTTATGCTGGTTTATTCTTGCAAAGCTGTGTGTTTTATACATTTGACACTGGTCTAACTATTTGGTTTGTGCATGGTAATTCCCTGTGAACAACTTGCTAACGACTCTGTGTTAAACATATCAGAATCACATAGTGCTCTGAACAACATGAATATTGTCTTATTTCTCTATGTATTCATTTTTATTATGAAACCCACTCAAAAGCTTAACCGCTTATCTTGTACCTTTGAGAATAATAATCGTCCTTTTCACGACAGTCATTATTTAAGCATACAATATCTTCAGCATAAATACTATTTCCCACGCTCCTAATTAGGTTTGACTAGTCAGTGCATGGAATAAGAGATATCTGGCTTTGTTTTTGAGCTGATTTGAAATATCTGAATATTCTATTATTTTACATATATAAAGTGCGATCATTAATTAGAAAAAGACAACATTCAACATTTTATCCAGCAGTCATATGTTTTAAGCATGTCACAAGAAAATCCATATTCATCACTATAATGACAGGAAATACCATTTGGTTATATTATTAATCTATAGACTCGATCACTTACAGGGGTGGGTTAAAGGTGGCTGCCAGTGACATCAATCATTCAGAATGGCTGCGCCATCTGGGAAGGGCACCCGTCACTCACCTCGACATCTGGGCCTCTCTTCCCCGATGCTCCAAGTTCCGTTCGCTTGGCACTGCACCAGCCTCCGGCTCTCCAGGAAATACCCAGGGCTGCAGCTGAGGACTACCTGAGCTCCATACTCATTCAGGGATCCCGAAACCAGTCTCCAGGTGACGTGATCCGAGAGCTGAGCCTCAATGCTGGGACAAGTTACCGCTAGAAGAGAAACATAACAACACCATTTTTTTCTCAAAGGATCAGATCCTGTTTGTTTTTAATGTTAAGGCCCTTCTATATGAAACTGATCTTTCTGTGCAAAACAAAACCCATTATCTACTATTTCAGGTACTTTGCTCTACCACCCACATGGTCACAGCAGGACGATCCTGCATATAAAATGCACTTGACAGCCTCCAGGGCAGGGCCACGGGTGACCTTGCAGTGACATTGTGATGGAAAGGGGGAAAATCACCCACACAACGTTGCATAGTTCATTTGGATGGAAAATCTGCATCAGGTAAACGAGCACATGCATAGAAGAATCTTGCATATAATTTGTCTCCATTTCCTCTGAGGAACTTGGAATAGAGTGGAGTAATTGAAAACCAGCTTGGACACAAGTTATCAGAAAAGCAGGTGTCCTCATGCCCTTCCTCCTTATCAAACACATCTATATTTTACATATATATACACACCTATATTTTATATACCTATATACACCTATATTTTACATATATATTTTTACATATATACATATGTGTGTGTGTGTGTGTGTTATTGGATTTATATGCACACTGCATTAATACTGGGCAGACAAATGTTCAATATATCTCAGAGAAGACAATCTTTTCCTGCTTTTAGGAGAAAGTCTAGAATTACAGTAACTACTTAATAAAGAGCAGTAGCTACGAATATGACAACAGTGATGCTATCAGGAAAGGTGGTAGCTTCCCATTCTGGAGTGGGCTTCAAAGGATCTGCAAAGATGCTAAAATATATGCAAAAGTTAATGTATGTGAGTATATATATTTTCTGAAAGGTACAATAATATTTCAAATGAATTTTACGAAGTTGGGACCCCACTTCCTCAAATATGAATACCTATCACTAAATCACCTTCAAAATTGACCCCACAGATTAATTTGTTGAGCCTGGATGAGGCAGCTAGAAAAACCATAGCTTTTTCAAAATGATACTAATAAATAATTTTACTTATTTAAAAGCAAATTAAATTGAAAAGTAAATTCTGTACAAGTTTAATATAATTTAATTAGGCATATTCAAATGTTACAAAAATCTCATCAAATCTTCTATCAGTAATTTACCAATACTATGTGCAAATAAACTGAAAAAAAGGACTTTCTGATATTGTTATGATAATGTTTCAATGAGGTTTAAAAAGTGAAAAGGACTTGCTAATTAAAAAGTAACCCTAGATTTATTTCCCTTAAATATCTATAAATAAAATGATTATCTAAAATTTATATGCATTCAAAAATGGCTATTCCAAAGTCCTACATGTATGACTTCAAATCATAAAAATCCTAGAAGAAAGGACAGGCAATAATTTTTTTGACATTGGCTGTGGAAACATTTTCCTAGATATGACTTCTTCGGCAAGAGAAGCAAAAGCAAAATTAAACTATCGGGACTGCACCAAAATAAATGCCACCCTGTCTCCTGCCAAAGCTCACCCCCCGCCTCCCACGTGGCCACAAGCAAGCTCTTACTTTTTGTGTAAAACTCTACCTGTGTGCCTTTCAAGGAATTAAAAATATGTATGTATTTCTCTTTGCACTTTTTCATTAAAGACCTAAAAGTTGTCCTTGTAAGTTTAAATAATTGACAGCTTATGACAAGCGAATTATGGTAACGACTTATACCTCAAGTAAAAACAAAAACAAAAACAAAAACAAAACAAAAACACTTTTCCTCAGATCCAAGACAATTAAAAAAAACAACAATTTGATACTTTCAAATGTTCATTTTTATAGAATATATGTCTACCCCCAAATTTATTTCATTCTGTATTCCCTTGAATTGTCCTATTTCATAGTCCCCACAGAAACACATTCTAATGTGATTTTAGGTTTGAAAGCTTTATAACTAGTCCCGTCATATTTAACAACAGCAAAGTTCTGTTGTCATTCTATTAATAATATATAATTGATTACATTAAAGATATAATAATTTTTATGACTATTTTAGAAGAAGAAAGTGGCATTTCATTGACAATATGCTCCGCTATTCATTTTGACATTTAGGACAAATTACTGAGCCTTGTTGACTTATGCATTACTGATCTTTAGAAAGAGACAAACTTTACTTTCAATTTTATTGCTAATTATTACTTTTTACAAGTGTTTTGTTATAACTATTTTATTCCTGTTAAGAAAACTTGGCATAAATCAGAAGGTAAAGGAAATAGGTTCTCAGCGCTTTCTCTCCCAATGCTGTTCACCCTCCTCTCTGGCTGTAACACCAGATACCAGCATCACCAGAAACCAACGGATAGAAAACTCCTTAAATGCCACTGGAAACAAAAAGCCGGAAGCCACTAGACTTCCACAAAGGAAGCCCCTCATTTCCCTGCACTCGAGCCAGCGAGCCAGCGTTCTGTGTTTTCACCCCCGTTTGCTGCTTGGACGGTTTTTAGTCTGTTTGCTTATTTGTCCTTATTATTGTCATTCCGATTGGTGGTTTCTTTCTGCCTCTTAGGCTTCCAGGTAAATTTGTATGGAAACACCCAGATAGAAAATGCACAAATTAGTATTGCACAGTTCAATGGGTTTTTACATTGTAAACACCCCTCATGTGATCGGTGCCAACCTAAAGAATCCGAACGTTAGCTGCACCCAAGAAGCTCACCCGGGCCCCCATCAGCACCACCTGCCCAGGCTTCAGGGACAGGAGGGATGTCATCCGAGCTCGAAGGACAGACACGTGCCCTCTAACCTACACAACCTTTGCTCAGGTCCTTGGATAAGCATTCACACCTGCTACTGAGTCTTCTCTCAAACAATGTATCGGCTCCCCAAGTTCATTAGCAACATATTAGCCCACCAGTTGCTTCACGTTCTTGTCTGCAGTCTTTTGCATTCTAGAAACCTGTAGTCCCCATGTGGGAGGTTAGTGTCGGCTAACAGATCCTCTGCATTCTTCTCACTGAAGTTCAAAAAACTGTGTTTCATACACATCCTTCAAGTATCTTCGCCCTTCCTGGATTTGCCTTGACCAGGCTTGTAAACACGTGATTTGAGAGACGGAATATAAAAATTTAATGGGGCCCCCATGTATCTTCTTTTTCCTTTGGCGCCGGGAATCCACGTGTCGTTTTGACGTCCTTCCCTAAGCCAAGCTCATGCAGGGGGGACAACAGGATCCACGAGGCTGCAGTTTTACAGAAGCTTTAGGTCTGACCTTTCTCACTTACGCCTGTGACCACCTTGCATCAATTTTGTCCACGCCGAGTGCAGGGGCTCAAAATTCGTCTTCTCCATACGTGTTTCCAGTGAGCCACTCGCTCCCAAACCCACCTTCTCCCGCATTGTGCCTTTGCTGGAATTCAACCCCGTGTGTCCTGGACTCTGCATTCTCTGCGCCAGCTCTGGTTGTGCTCCCCTGTCCAGTACCTCCCTGGCTTAATTCCTGTGCCTGCACGATGACCAGACAGCGGGAGCTCTAAGACTATTCCACATGACCTCTGCTCTGCGTGTGGACACAGGAGAAAGTGCAGCGCGCACAGCAGGGCTGCGCTGATGAGTGCAGTTCGGGGAACCCCTGGAAGGTGGGCCTTGAACCTCCAGAAAAGGGGCAGAAGGGAAATAGAGTGGGAGGCATGCAGCGAGTGTGGACGTGGCTGTTGCTGGACGATGAGACTGCACAAGGCTTTGCCTCCTTCTGTCACTTCTTCTGTGGGCCCCAGGCTGCCCACACAGGAGCCACGCCAGAGAAAAGCCCATCACCTGATCGGAGGATTTAGGACTACGAGCCTGATGGCCATAAGAGTACGTTTATTTAAGAAAAATAAGTAAATTTTAGTGAAAAATAGGCTGGAAAAAAATGAAAACTGAAAGTCGTTTTTTTGTTTGTTTGTTTTAGGAAAAAAAACCCTCAAAAGAGTTAAACTAAGAGCCTGTGAAAGAATATGCTGTATTTTGGTACAAAAATACATGTTTACACACAGATGTGTCACACACACACACACCTGTGCACACACACATGCATATATACTGATATAAGCTATGCATGTACACAATATTTATCGTGTAAATTTGACACACACTGTGCAGTTAAATAAGTCAATGAGTAATTATTTAACAAGGGGTCACTTAGAAAAACAATGCTTTTGCTGTATTCTTAATTTTTCATTTCTTCCCACGACATCCCAACCTGGTGGGTAAAAGAGAAAGGAGAACAAACTGCGAGCTCCAGGAGGAAGGCAGACGCACGCCGCGCTAGGACAGGTGCACAAAATGACGCGCGCGCCACTGGATGTTTTGCTCCATGGGGATGTTCCATTCTGGGACAGTAGGTGCAACAGAAGAATGGGGTAAGTGTGACTGAGTATCTGCGGGACGGCAGAGTCAGGGGAGCCGAGCTAAGGGCCCGAGCAAGGAGCCCAGGAAGGAGGAGGAGCGTGCTGAAGTCCCCGAGGTCAGATGCTGTGGTTTTCCACTCTGGCCGCGGGCCGGCCCCCCAGTCAGAAGCCAGCCAGGCGGGGAACGGGGGTCTCTCCTAAGACTTACAAAGACTACGTGGAATTATAGTCACAGGCCAACACAGAGCACTGGGAATGCCACTGCGCTGAGAGTTTGAAAGAAAACGCTTCATTCTCCCTTTGGAGCCTCTTAGACTGGAACTCACTGGGGTTTGGTCCAGGCCCTGCCCGTGCTCCCCGATTACCCGCAGCCACAGACGGCTGCTACGGACGGCCGCCGCTTCTGCAGACTCGCATCCATGTCGTGTTTTCCACAAAGTCCCTTTCCCGTGGTATATGGAATCGTATACACAACCTCACACTCAGCTGATCCTTGTACCAGCACTACGACCAGGACAATGTGTTTTCGCTGTGATAAGGCAGTCAGCTCAGGCTCACCCAAAGCAGGCCAGAATCTTCACCGCTGTCCTGCCTTTTCTCTGACCCGGTCATTTCTTCCACTTCTAGGAACAATACAAGAACGTTGCGTTTACTCCACATGACTAGAACAAGTGATGCCGGACATGGTCTTCAGAATTAAGTCAATGAGGACTCTGGGCACACTAGCCTATGAATGTTGTATAAATAATAACATAATTTAAAAAAAAAAAGTTTTAAAAGGCTAGTTCATCTGGAAAATGTAGCGAGAGAAAGCATCCTCTTTACATAAATCTTATAAATCAGTTTTTATGACAATTTTAAGTGAATAAGTTGCCAGGTCTACTTTAGGGAAATTAAATATTTTCAATAAATAAAGGCTTAAAAAATAAATTTAAAAATGTAGATTTGGCTGGGTGGTATAAAGTACACAGTCTGCCAGTTGACCTTATATTTTTTCCTTTATAAAAGAGGAAATATGGGGGCGCCTGGGTAGCTCAGTCGGTGCAGCATCTGCCTTTGGCTCAGGTCATGATCCTGGGGTCCTGGGCTCGAGTCCCGCTTTGGGCTCCTTGCTGGCATGAAGTCTGCTTCTCCCTCTTCCACTCCCCCTTCTCTTGCTCTATCTCACTCTATCAAATAAATAAATAAAAATCTTCAAAATAGGAAATACAGATTCTCTTCTGTCACCTTAAAGAAAACAACTCTCATGGAACCATTTTCTTGTATTTCGACAAGTTCCAGAGAACATGTGTTCCCAACCATTCCCAAGTATTTGACACAGTTCATAGCATTAAGTGTTGATGAGCTTGACAAAGTAAAAATCCCAGAATGATACTTCTCAGATCAGCTCAGCTGAAAGTGCAGACCATGCAAAGCTCCTGTGCACAAAAAGGGGAAACACATTTCTCTATCTTGTGAACATTTCAGCGACAACACAAAATATTTTGCATTGTACTGGAGAAATCCTAGCTTTTACTCTTACCATGAGTGATTCTGATTTAGGATAGACTCACTCAGCCAGTGGCAAAGCAGGAAGACTAACAGGTGCTTTTGTTTAAGATATTCAGACAATGACAGTATTCCACTATAAATAAAAGCCCTTCAGCCTCCCCACCCTCATAAATTACAGACACATATCATAAATCTTCTGGAATATTCCAATCAGCCCCTGCTTGTCAGGATGCAATTGTGATTTCTCACTTAACAACAGATTCTCCCCCATCATACTCAATGCGGCTAAGTGCTTCTTATTACCAAGTTCAGTTCAAGCACATTTAATTAGATTTGTAAAATTACAATTCGATGCCATTGGAGTAAAATGATTTAAGCAGCCTCATAATGTTCTTCCTACTCACAACTTAAGTGAGCTTTCAGCATGTCAGCAACGATCTGGACTCTCTGGACAGGGGAGGGAGAAGTTGGTTTCTGTTCTGGAGCATTAGAAACTGAAGAACACGCCTGCTTTGGTGTAGGTAAATAATGAATATAGGGTCCTCGGGGGAAGCACCGTACAGGGGCAATGGAAATGCGTTCCACACCCTCCAGTTTCAACATCGCGTGGTAGGAAGCCCCTTGACAAAGACTGGATTGAGAGTATGGGATTCTTAAGGAAATAACTTGGTTTTGGATTTTCGTTATATCAGATTTTAACCAAATGCTTAGTGTGTGTTATTTAGAATAAGAGTGGTGAGGGACGCCTGGGTGGCTCAGTCAGTTAAGCATTGCCTTGCGCTCAAGTCGTGATCCAGGGTCCTGGGATCAAGTCCCACATCGGGCTCTCTGCTCAGGGGGGGGTCCCCTTCTCTCTCCCCCCCACCCTTCCCCTGCTTGTGTTCTTGCTCTCTCTCAATCAATAAATAAATCTTTAAAAATAGAATAAGAGTAGCAAATTAATAAAGAGCAAAATCATGGAGTTTTAAAAGCAAAGTTCTAGCAGGTAATTTATGGGTCACCTGAGAGCAATCAACTTTTCACTCTCAGACCAAAAACGTCCAAACACTTCAGAGCCCCTACCCACCCCCTCTCCAAGGTTCCTGACTAAATCTGAAACCTCTGAACATTCCTATATTCTGACCCTGAATTTGCTGGACTTCTCATTTTGTTGACTACTGCCTTTTTCAGTTATGAACTTCATCCAAAAGCCTCTTGAGATCAGACATTTTCTGTCCCGGTCTTCTTGTGATTTTGCTGCTATGTTAGTCCTAATAAATATATCTTAGTCAAGTCGAACCCTAGAGCATTTACATAACTGACTGTAGCTATGCCAAAAAACTAATATTCCAACTCTACTGTAGCGTAAACACCTTCCAGGAAATCTGTTCTCAATAAGAAAACAAGACCAGTGTTGGATTGACTTAATCCATGTAGTGATAATAGGAAATATGCTTCAGAATTTTTTTGTAATTCTATAATCTAGGTTTGCCAGTAGAGCTATTTTTTCAATTACTGAATGGCTTATTTTTAATTATACTAAATGAGTCTAAACCACCCCCTGGACAGGATGAAATGGTGCTGCTAATCTAAGTGAAGATTAAAAGTACAAAACCTCGGTGTTTCACAATGTCATTGACTGCACTTCCAACAAAGGAATCCACAACACTGATGTCACCGTTTTATTAGCCCCACTTTCTAAGGTCATGGTTTCAGTAGGCACCGACAGTCAACACTGAGCCAGCTACTAGTAAGTTCCTATAATTAGGAACATCTTTAGAGTTTTGGGGGAAAGAAAATTGCTTGCTCAAAAATATTTAATGCATTTGCTTAAATATTCTTTCCCATTTCCCCTAGTGAAAACTGCCTCCTTGCATTGTTTTAAATAGCAGTCTAACAATGTCTCCTGGGTAATTGTAGGTTATGATGAATGTGACCCTAAATCTTAAAATTATTGTATATATAGCACAGTTAGTGCCATGAGAGCAGGCCCAGGACCCTGCCCAAAGACCCCTGAGCTCTATTATGGAGATAAACAGTACAAACTAGGAATTGGTGTCTATGCCCATGGTCATTCAACTAATGTAAGCCACGAGGAAATGCTGTATGAATGGCTGAAGATCCCTGCTTTATTGGTCAGATCCTCAACCATTAATGCTCTGGATACAGGCTGGCAGAGACCTGAAGGAGAAGATAAAAGAAGAGTGGGCAGCCATGGATGCTTCCAGAACGTTGGTGGCACTTTGCTGTTGAAAGGATGAGGAAGGCGCCTGGGAAGCTCGTGTGTAAGAAGGCATGGCCAGTGGGAGTAAAGGGTCAGTTACGTCCTCTGGCTCTGGCACTATGATGATGTCAGTACGGAACAAATCGTGATGTCAGTGCAATAAAGGTGGCACGCACATGCTTTCCTTCCATGAAGACTCCACACACAAAGGATCACGTGTTACATCATGACCACGCTTGAGAAGGGGCTCAACTCGAAAACTTGAGACCTGAAAACTGCCTTCTAGCAATGTTTGAATTGTTTCTAAATTCTTATAATCCAACGCATAATATTGCACATGGCATCTGGTTACATTCTTCTTTAAAAAACTTCAGTACGGGTGACAGATGAATGGAAACATTATTTTTGGTAGGTACGTGATTAAACATTCAGAAGAACCAGCATCACATCATTTTGTGGGGAGATTTAGTTCAAGAACTCAGAGCTAGGGATCTGTGTTATGCTTCCAATCTTCCCAGACTTTAGGTTTAGAATCATCATAGGAAAGTTAAAAAGTCCATATACCTATATTTAGTAAAATTAATAAACTTCATCATTCAATGGAATAGAATAGAATATTAGTTATGTACAGAATATGCAGAATGACCTTTAAAGTGTTGTGTTCAATACATTAATTCCTAAATAAATATATATATATATATATATATATATATGTGTGTGTGTGTGTGTGTGTGTGTGTGTGTGTATAACACACATGCACAAATTCAATGTTTCAGGATTATTTTGCATTTCAATAAGTGCATGCTCTCTCTGTGCGTGAACCAGGTGTAGAAGCATTTTAGAGCAAGACACAAGGAACAGAGCCCTGGTCAGCAGAGAGCAGCCTGCCTGGCCGGGCACACACCTCAGGCTACTTGGCTGGGAAAAGACTCAACTATCCAGCCTGAAAGAGTGGAAACCTCTCCTGCTCATGAGGCGCTCTGGTTACACGGCAGCAATTAAAAAAGAGTCATACACTTCCATTGACCATCTCCACAGGGCGGAATCTACTGTATTTCAAGACTGGTGGCAGGAATTAATTTTATTTAATCCTGACCAAAGTCTCTTGAGGTTGAGACAACCATCAATATGACTGCAGAGAGTTGCTGATGATAAATCAAGTTTCAGAGATTTAAGGATTTCCTGTCTTTGGATTTCCTGTCTTAACATAGATGGTAAATAGATGTAGGTATTTATATATTAAATTTGTATTTAAAAAGAATCTCAACACTAAATATTTTAGACAACAATTATGAAATAAAAATGGTTATTTTTAACTTCTCAAAACTAAATAGAAATTAAAAGAAATATATGAAAGTTATGAATTAAAATGTACTAGAGATGAAACAGAGTCAGGGGTGTATGCAAGTTATTTATGCCTCAATAAATTGGTTTAGTTCTAAAAAAAAAAAAAAAAACAGTCATAAAAACAAAAACAAAAACAAACAGTGTCTTCACACCTTGTCTGACAGGGGCCGTGAGAATCCTCCGACAAGTCATTATGAAGATGCAGCCATGAGCCAAACGGACAGACGCACCTTCTGTGCAGTGTTTATGTCTCTTAAAGATGAAACAATAGTAACTCACATAGCCCAGTTCCTAGGGAAGATAAATGACCTGCACAAAGCAAGACCCAGATTTACCACTGAGCATTAAAGGACAAATTTTTCTTTCTCATGTTTACCAAGGAGCCAAGGGGAACCTGTTCACAACTCTAGTTAAAAGACAAAAAGCTGGACTAAGTCATGTCCAATCTTTGCAAATAAAAGAAGCAGAAAAATCATAGAGTAAAACCCAGCTTGTTCTAAAGAAAAGGACTGAATCTAATCTGAAATGATATCTGAACTCCAGCAGAGCATCAAGATCTCAGAACATGTTCAGCCACAGGGTCAAGGGCGCACGGCCTGCCGTGCAGCCTGAAAACGTTTCATCCCAGCAGAAGGTGCCGTAGCTGAGGTGGGCACTACTTGATGGCCGCCGGGAAGAGGCTTTGCAGGCGGGCCGTGGTGCCTCCTCGCCTCGCACAGAGCTGCACAACCCGCCCCACAAAGCAATGCGTCCCGACATCGAGGAGCAGAAACCAGCCAAGCTTCTAGTAGACGTTTCTCAACTGTGTGTAGGCTCACCCGACACATCAGAACCCTGCCAGACCGACTCCCATGCACCTGCCGGCTCTGTTCCCCTGCAGCAGACCCGGGCCCAAACAGGGCGGGCTCGACGTGGGACAGTGCAGCACTACGGGGCGCTGCAGGGGAGTCTGGCTCTGATCCGACCTCCTGGTCCGGCCATCTTTCCGAATCTGGTAACAAACACACTTGGAAGACAAGGATAGATTTATACCTCCCAACTCACACACAGACATTTCCTTTGCTTTTCCTTTTAGCTTTGTATGTATTTTTTAAATACATATGCACACAAAGGTTATGTATTTAGATCAGGTGGGAACTGGACTGTTCTTCATCAAGTTTGCTAAGATCTTAACCAAAGTTCCCTTGTAAATGCACAGTGTAGGCAGGACAGGCTCTTCATGGCAGCCACACGTGCATACCCAGCCCGGCGACAAGCATGGAAGGGCCTATGCCAGACGGACGCCCTCACCCTCAGTCCCGACTCCGCCAAGGTCCAACTGTGCAACCCTGGGGAGGTTTCCACTTCTCAGGGTCCCCAGTTGCCATCTGCGTGATGGGGATAATAATAGTGCCTCAAATGTCTGTTAAATTTAGGACTCAAAGATCGAAAGCATATCAAATGTTTATGACAGTGCCTGACACACAGTGGAAACTCAATGATGCCAGACAGAGAACTGATTACACAACACAGGGCTTCAGGGACATGATTTAGGATACCACGATGTTATCAAGGTGTAATATGTGAAGTATAACATGCATTCTACTCTGAAAATGAGGGTAACCAATAGAGACAACATGTAAGCAATTTTTAGTCCATTTTTTAAGGGACTAAACAAAACATTTTATATAAAATATTATTTTATATTTATGAGCATTACAGATATATATATACATTTATTTAATATAAATATATACATATAAAATATGCACATATATTACATACCTCTATTTTTAAGTGTGTGATACACATGCATGAATACACATGCTTGCATTTTGCATGTACATACAGGTGTGTAATTTTTTATAATTTTTTACACAAGTGTATATTTGATTATATGTGCATATATAGTTATAAAATGGATTATATACAGATGGATGTATTTACCTACATATATGCTGATGCATACCCAGATAACTAGCCAAGTAACTAGATAATTTGTTTATATCTAATCTTAGTTTTTCTATGTTTGAGCTATTTACAGGTCATATAAAGCTATTTGGTATGGCTTTAACTTATTGTTCCTTTCCCAAAACACACAGGCATTGCATTTGATCAGGTAACATGCTCATAGTGCCTGTAGGTCTGCATAGTCGGTCTCTGACAAATTATCCATGATGAAATTGCTTCATTGACTAACACCAGTGGTTAACAAAAGAAAACCTATACACTAGGACTAGGACTTCAAATTCATTTCTCCTTAGAAGGCAGTTTTAATGGTTTTGCTTTCTCCTAAATGCAGAGTATATTATGCACGCCTATTCATCATTCCGCCAAACTGTTAAACCCACACATTAATACCAAGAGCCTCCCTCATTCTATTATGCCACTGGCATGAATCATATCTTCAATGATCCAAATTCAGTCTCAGTAAATAATTAAAATGAAAAGAAATGAGCCTCAGGCACTTGCCTGGGAGATCTGCCTGATCGGGAGATGTGCAAACGGAAAAAGCGATTTATTACAGCCTTCCTTTCAGTAAACCTGTGGGCCACACCAACCCATTTTATTTACCATTTACATTTACTGTGTATCAAAGCAGAAGTGTTTCCTTTCTCCGTAGAGTCCGGGTAGTGATCTACATGCCACTGCAGACAACAAAGAAACAAAATCCTGTCATGTCAACAAAGTACACAGAGGAACTGGCCTGGGGGAAATTCGCATTTCAGAGCTCCATAGTAACCAAATTTTTCTGACCTGGAGACAAACTTTTATGCTTACTCTGTGCAATTTCTTTCATTTAAATTAAGTGAAGTAAACACCACACCACCAAGGTTAAATAGGTTTTCCAGTCTCGGAATACCAAAAAACTTAAACAAAATATCTAGGTCTCCCTTTTGTGAAATCTAATGGAGAATAAGGAGACAAGAAATACTTGAAAGTTTCAATTAATATTTAGAAAATCTGGGGCTGATTTTCCATTTTATTACAAAAACTCTGTGTATTGTCTGTGTCCCCAGACAGGTTCTGGGAGTGTCACACAATTGCTGTGCTTTCAAAATGCCCAAAGCATCCCTACCTACCCATCACTGTCACCATATAGCTTTGCCTGGGGCAGCAGGGGACCTCCAACAGGGCAGTTTCGGTGCAATGAAATGCTTGCCTCAGTGTTTTTATAAAGACCAATCACGTTTACCTGGTTGCAAATTGCAGACATGGGCTATCTCAGTTATTATTATTATTTTTTAATCAGTAAGATAAGGAAAGCACTAGTTTCTCCGCAGGATCGTTATTGTAGCTGAATGATGTAGCACAGGCACATGTGACATGGATTGTTATTGTAGCTGAATGATGTAGCACAGGCACATGTGACATGGAAAGCTATATCGTGCCTCTTTTCCTCCTAATCTGACATAGTTGGCTCTTTATGTTGGAGTTTTATGATGGTGACTTGTTCATTGCCAAATAGAAACCACTTGCACTGGCATTCTCCATTGGAGGCCAAGCTGTAAAGCAGGGTTAAAAATCCAGGTGTGCATAATTGCTTAACCCAATGAGGTATGGCCTTAACACTTAAATATGGCTCATACAGAAAAAAGAGTTTGGCTTGTACAGAAGGCATTCTGTCCAGCATGTGTTCAGGATGAAATAATTCAACACTACAGTGACACACTAACAGTTCTTGCTCTTTGTTTCAATCTGAAGTAACAGCCTTTCATTAATCCAAAGATAACGTTTTATTGTTTAAAATAAAATGCCATAAAAACACCACTGAGACTATATGTGATCCCCAATAAGCTGGATTATCTTTCTGAAAAATGATGGCTTTAAAGCCTTCCCTATAGCTTTACAAATCATGGAAGTATCTGTGTTCATCAGGGCATTTTTAGTAAAATCAATTATGTCCCTAGAAATATTGACAACCAAAAAGAAGATTGATTTTGTAGGAAAATGGGAAATATTTTTTCAATTAAGTTTCTAAATTTTTGCATTCATTTAAAAACATTCTGAAAAAAAGTGTCATTTTGTATTCTGTTTTAACCAAATAAAAACAAAAGTGAGAAGTCACTGTGATACTGGCAAAAAAAGAAAAAAAAAAAAAAAGACACATAGATGGAGCAGGAAATTAAATCTCCCAAACACATAGTAAATTGATCTTTGGCAAAGGAGCACATCTAGACTTTCAATAAATGGTGTTGGAACAACCAGAAATCCTCACACCAAGATGAAGATAGGCGCAGACCTTACACCTGCCCCCAAAATTACTCTGAAATGGATCAAGACCCAAATGTGAAGTAGAAAACTCCTAGAAGGTAACACAAGGGATAATCTAAGTGATCCTTTATTGGGGAAATAACTCTTTAAGGACAACACCAAAGGCATGTTCCATGAAAGAATGAATTGATAACCTGTACTCCATTAAAACTGAAAACTCCTGCTCTCAAAGACACCATCATGAGAATGAGAAGACAGAAAGAGACCCTCAAGAGGATGAGAAGACAATCCAGAGCCTGGGAAGAGACACTTGGAGAAAGCATCTCTGTTAAAGAACTGGTAGCCAGAGTTTTCAAAGAACTCTTACAGCTCAACAATAAAGCAAACATCTTGATTAAAAGCAAGCAAAAGCCCTACATATAAACCTTACCCAAGAAGGTAGACCAATGACAAATAGACACATGAAGACATGGTTCCCAGCATATGCCACCAGGGAAATGCAGGTTAGCACAACAAGGAGATGCCCCTACACGCATATTTGACAGCGAACGTCCAGGACACTGATAAGACTGAAGGCTGATGACGGTATGGAGCACAGGCACTCTCGCCCATTGTTGGGGAGAGGGTGTAAAACGGCACAGCCAGTTTGGAAAACTCAACATACTCTTACCATATGACCCAACAATCACACTTCTTGGTATTTATTCAAAAGAGTTGAAAATTTGTGTCCACAGAAAACCTGCACCCGAATGTTTCATACCAGCTTTATTCATAAGAGCCTACACTTGGAAGCAAGCAAGCTCTCCTCCAGTTGGGGGAATGGATACACTGTGGTCCACCCAGACAACAAAATATTGTGCACCAAAAAGAAATAAGCCATTAAGCCATGGAAAGACATAGAGGAACCCTCAATGCATGTCACTAAGTAAAAAGAACTATTCTGAAAAGGTACATAGTGTATGATTCTAACTATAGGACTTTCTGGACGAGGCAAAACTATGGAGACAGGGAAAAAGATTAATGGTTACAAGGTATTGGGGGGAGGGGAGTGGGGGAACAGATAACAGGCAGAGGAGGAAGATTTTTAGGGCACCGGAAATAGAAGTAGACACTGTAATGGTTGATATACATATTTACCCATCTGCCCAAACCCACAGAATGTATGACGCCCTGAGTGAACCCTTCTGTAAGCCAAGCTTTGGGTGATAACGGGGTATCATCACTTGTAAAAATGAGCCTCTCCACTTGTTGGGGGGCTGGTGCCAATGGGAAGGACGGAGTAACGGGAGGTTTCTGTCCTTCCGGCTCATTTGTCCTATATGCCTAGGGTTGTTCTAAGAGACAAAGTCTATTTTTAAAAAGGGATGTAAGAATAAAAATTGCACTTACGTCATTTACACAGTTACCTTGTCACTTATCCTATCTTTCTCAGATGCTATACAAATTTTAAATGGCTTTCCCTTTAAGACCTAGCGCATACCTGACATTTTAAGCATAGCGCCCAGAGCACTTAAAACAAAAACACTGACGCCTGCTTTCCATCCAAGACTAGTTGACTCAGGATCTCTGAGAGTCAGATCTGGACACTAGTAATGATTCCACACATGATTTTATGTGTAACCAGAGCGCCAAACCACGACGTTAGGAAAAGGGCACAGGATTAAGAACTAGAGAGAATGGAATTCAACCCAAATTCTGCCAACAAGTGGCTTTCACTTCATCGGGAAGGTGGTGTGTGTCCTCCTTCTAGAGCTGTCAGGAGATTAAGAGATAAATTGTTTGAAACATATGGCCCGAGGTAGACACCTTACATTGACCAAGACTATTCATAACAACCTCTAGGCTGTGTGCAAAGTGAGCGGTGTCTTAAATGCCTACAAAATTGTTTTCATTATAAAGAGCCAAAACATACAATGTTATTGACATCTGTGGGGTTAGGCTCTCATTTTGAGAGAAAAAATTTATCTAGGATCGAACTTAAAAACCTACCAATATATCTTGTTATTCTAGTTTCCTATATTATTTTTAATTATAATAAAATAGTTCTTTATTAAATAAAAAAGTGAGAAATATTTCTATTGTCTCAACAGTGTCCCACTGTTGAGAGGCCTCACTGCTTCTCAGGAAAAGCAATGGTTATCTGCAAAATTAAAAAAAAATAGATGAAAATGATGACAAAATACAAGAACTATGGAGAGAAGTCAACCATGTTCTGTAAACACTTATGTGCTCATAGCTAAGCAGTTCAAATAATTTTAACATAACCAAAATGCTACACATAAAAAGAGGTCAATAAACTAGTTTTATAACTATTTTTATAAGACCATGTGGAAACACTTTTCAAATATCATAAGAGCAAAAATACTGTTTATGCAGAAATATATAGCTTTCAATTTTTAGAAATTAGATAGATTACTTCCAGTTTGAAGCTAGTTTTAAAATAGATACAAAGATATTTTGGTGCACATTTTGTATGCATTTATGTGTGTGTGTGTCAACTTTTGCTCTCTTTGGCTCTGCATCATGGAGTTTATTATTATTTTTTAAGACTAGAGTATAAGCACGAGCCCAAACTTCTGATCCTTTTAAGAATACTATAATATACCTTAAAGAACTTTCCAGAAAACTTGCTCTTCAAAATCAGCGACTCATTTACTGAACACCCATGTATTACGTAGAGTAGCTGATACACTAAGAAGCAAAGCACTGCTTTAACCTCAAGGAATTTATAAAGAGTTGGGAGGTGGATAGGAAACTCATGTTGAGTTATGTCTTAATATTTTGCATAGGATACTACGCCAAGCTATATGTCTCAATCTCCTCTGAAGTCATCTAACCAAACTGAAAGTGACAGCATGGCCAAGGTTTGCTGCATAAATCATAGGGTCTAGATCCTGACGGAACCGACGTGATTCTATCTGACCAATTTTCAAGAAGGCTGAGCTTCTCTTATATGTTTGCAGCATTTTCTGGGGAATAGACTGGTTTTATTTTTTTTATCTTATTGTTTCTATATCCATTTGTTCTTAGCTATTTCAAATTTAGACTGGCTCTAATATCACCACAATGCAAGAGACCAGGGCCTCACTTGCTATAGAAGAGGGTCTCTGTACTTCGTAATCTGGAGCTCTCACCCATGAATCTCACTCCAAATTAAATCTGCCAGGATATGCAAAGGCCCTGGACACTCACGTTTACACGTGGGAGGCTTCCCTGTGTTGTTCCATAATCCGTCTTCCCGACACACAGCGACCGCTTGCTGGCCAGCTTCCAGCTGAAAGCCCTCGTTACATTCATAGGTCACTTTACTGTCCAACGTGAACTCGTTGCCCGTAAATGAGCCATTTCCTGGGGACTCGGGGATTCCACAGGACACAGCTGGAAAGAAATGGCAGAAACACAGTTATTCTTACAAGATGTTATGACACTTCGTTGCTCCATTGCTATGGTTCATGGCCAGTGCATAGAAGAGCAGAGAGAGATTTCTATTTCTCATGTGTGGGATAAGTGGACACATTTTCAATGTTTTAAGGATCTTGAGGGTTGATGAGAAGCCTTGGAAAACTGCTCAGAATAGAGCGTCTGTGTGATCAGGATCCCGGAAGGGAAGTCTGACTGCTGTGAAACCGCTGAAACACACTGAGGTGTTTTCTCGGACGGCCACGCTCAGGATGCCAAAGGGTCGTGCTTTCTGCTTCATCTGATACTGCAAAGCAAGGAAGGAACAGCATCTCTACCATCGCAAAATCTACTGCTGCCTCGGTGCGGAGATCTCTCAGGAATCCGAACGGAAGCCGACGTCTAAGCTCCCCGTGCGGGCTCCTTCCCCTCCCCCCACGACTGCTCTTCCTTGAAGCCCCAGCGTTTCTAATCAGACGCAGATCACTGAGCCAGGATCATTGATGCATCTACAAGCACAGTATGTGCTATTTTATGAGTTACCTGTCAGAGCACAAGCCCTTGCGGAGGAGGAGGAGGAGGAGGAGGAGCAGCAGGGGAAGGCACGCAGGGCAGAGACCGCAGCGCCACGCAGGCTGCTCTCAGGTGAGGCCAGGCGAGGGAGAGGGAGGAGGGAAGCGACAGGAAGGTGGCGGGAGAGGTCAGGGTAAACACCGCCTTCAATAACCTAGCTCCGATCCAGACTCTTCTACTATGAGATATAAGGAAACAGAACAGAACAAACCGACATAAAATACATCTCAAGGGACGTGACTCGAAGTTGCAGTACAGAAAACAGTAAGAAGGACCACGAGACGGAGCGTCACTCCCCACGACACAAACCGAGTCCGGCTGTCCTTGTCAAAGAGAACTTTTCCAGTAACTAGACAACTGGCCTCCGGGTATGCGATCGATATTTAACATATTATTCATCACGTGGATTCTAAGTTTGAGTCATTTAAAATGTTTCCACATTATTCTAATAAAAAAAAACACATGTAGCTTGTTAGAGCTGAAAAGATAGGATGAATGACTTTATATAAACTTAGAGTTTTACAGATAAAGAAAACTGAGGGTCAGAAGGAGAAAACGACTCGCCCACGGAATCAGAGGGACTCTGTGTAGAACCGGGGCCACAGAGCAGACCTGTGACTCCCGAGGCCACCTTCAAATCCTACGAGAGCCCTATGAACTACCCAAGGTTCACTCTGCGTCTTTTGGCTGTTCTGTTGTTTCTTTAGCACAACCTTCAATAAATACCATGGAAAATTATGAGAGAGCTAAAACAATGTTTACATGAAGAGGCTGATAAAGATGAAACTTCTGGAAAGTCCAAGTACTCACATTTCTTTTGTGCTTAAATGTCTAATAAGTTATTTCAACTGTATAAAACATACATATATATAATACATATGTAATATATATTACTCTAATAAACATTTGCAATAGATAGGGGATAAAAATTCAGACATATAGACATGATTTTGGACCAAGTATTTAAAATAATTATTAACTTCTGGCTTTCCAAAGCCATTGCTTTATTGAGGCAATGTATTGAGCATCTGCAAAACATTCATCTTAATTTATTGAATGCAGTGAATGTCCTTTGTGACTGGATCTCTTGGCATCACCCATCCCTTGTTTCCTTCCAATTCCTCTCGGATTTCATTCAATCATTTGTTCATTCTCACAAACCTAAATTTCGCTCCTTGCTGAAACATGCTTAGTGCCCAGCTACCCTCTAGCTCTCATTTGGGGTGAGCGTCAAATGAAATAACGTTTCTTTGGCAGGTAACATTCTGCAAATACCCATGAAACCCTACCTTAAAGGGATTCATACCCTGGAGGCCAAAACAGAAAAGCTTTCTAACAACTTCTGCTAAATCTGGAAGCTTATTTCACACATGAACCCTGATTCCAAGGACTTAAGGAGACCCACTTTCTGTCATCTGATCAACAGCAGGGAATCTTTGTTTGGCCTTAAGCTATGGTTTTGGCCTCTCTAGACTGTCTTAACAGTAGGCTGCTTGGTGGGGCTTACAAAAAGGTTGGCAATCAATCAACCACGACATTCTCAGACTTCTGATTCAATGAAGATAGATGGCATAACCCTTACAGACTAGAAATTTAGGTTCATGGGATGAAGGAGCCTCCCATTAATGTCTAGTATTGTCTCATCTATTCATCCTTCTAAACATTTTCTATGATTACTAAGTGGCAGATATTCTTAAGATCACTTTTTAAAGGCCAATGACCTAAATGCATATGACTTTCAAAATATGCAGAAGGTTCTTACTTTTATTATAGCTGAAGGGAATAAATCTTCTTCATTTTTTTTTTTTAACTATACGAATATAACATTATAGTTCCTGCCAACCTAAGTGAACAATCCCCTACCCATCCCTTAAAATCTCACTTTAAAGTCAGATTTCTATATTAGCTTGTGTCTCTGACATTTGCCAGCTCTATGATTTCAGTTAAAAGGCTTAATGAAAGTTGTCTCATTGCTTTCGGGTCAATAAAGGCCACCTCAGAGAGAATTGTGTGGAGTAAATGACATAATGTATACAGAGCAACTACCACTGGGTTCATACAATGTAGGCATCCAATAAATAGGAATGCATTATTAGTATTAGCAGTAGTAGTTATATGCATGATCATCATTTATACTTATTTGTTTTGTAAAGAAAAATACGAGTTGACAGGATAAACTCCTTGTAATCTCTTTATTAAAGAGAGCAAAGAGGCAGAGGAAGTCAGTAGTAAATCAGCTTATTTCCATTACATATCATGAAATATTTAACATTTTGGTTTCAAATACGTAAGTGGAAGAGCTCCTCCACTGTCCAGTGTCCCTATTCCTCTTTTAGAACATGAAACCTATGTGGGATTTTTTTTTCTTATGTATTTAAGACCAAACAAACGGTAGCCATTCTTGTCTTTGTAGGTTTAAATGCTTCTCTGATTTTTTTCCCACTTTACATGACTGTTCCTGTGACTAACAGGGATCCTTTCTTTCCGCGGCCCGTCAAGTCTCAACACGGCACCATCCGCTTTGCTGTCCCTTTTTCTTTCTTTCTCCATTTTTTCCCTTCAAAAAGCTCAGTGATTCTTGGGCTTTGACTATCACCTTAGACTTGTGATTCTCATGCCCTGATATCCTCTTAGTCCCCTTGAGCAATGCCCACATCTCAAGCTAAATGTGTGTAGGTTCTGGGTGAGAAGCCCAGGAGAAGTGACCTTCACTGTAGCTGTCCTGACAAACTTCCTCCAGTCAGTCTGGTTACATTCTTTCATTCACTTCTTTCTCTACACAGCCCTGATCTGCTTGGCGGCTAAGCACTGTCCACTTATTTGAACACCTGCTTCATACGCTCAATCCCTTAGCTCACCCACGCATTATCTCACAACGGAATCTCTACATTTTCATTATCTGGACCCCACTCATAAGGCTGGGCAAACCCAGAGGGAGATCATTCCCCCTACCATAAAGCTTAGAGTAAAAATAGTATCCCACAGCAGGGATTCCTATGGCCTGGTTAAGGTAAGACATATGTTTAAATAAAAACATCTGAAACCGAACATGGAGGAAATCTGATAGGTACCTGGTTTATAGCCAAAAAACTAGCTGAGCATCAAATACGAAAGGAGCATAAACAAAAATGAAGGACGACTGATAAGCTCAGGGACAAGTGCTCACGAAATGCTCTATAAAGAACAGGATGTGCTAAGAGGTACAGAAGAGGACCTGCGTTACAAGAGAACATTGCAAATCCCTCTGCCGAAAGCATGATGAAGAAGAATGCAGTGATGTAGCCAAGCCCTCCAATGCAGACGATGGATTTCTGAAGGGTTTTAAGTATACAATTTAAGCATATAAGAATTTTCTATCAATTAAAATTTATAGGGGTGCCTGGGTGGCTCAGTGGTTTAAGCCGCTGCCTTCGGCTCAGGTCATGATCCTAGGGTCCTGGGATTGAGCCCCGCATCGGGCTCTCTGCTCAGCAGGCAGCCTGCTTCCCCCTCTCTCTGCCTATCTCTCTGTCTACTTGTAATCTCTGTCTGTCAAATAAATAAATAAAATCTTTAAAAAAGTATGTATATGCATGTCACTATATATATATATATATATATATATATGCACACACACAAAGATATACATATACGTACACACAGATACATACACAAATACATATATGTGTGTGTATATATATATATACACACACACAAACATATATATGTATATATAAATATAAATATAAACTATGAATTCTAATAGAAGAGGGACATCTGGGCAGCTCAGTCAGTTCAGATCTGCCTTCGGCTCAGGTCATTATCTCAGGCTCCTGAAATTGAGGCCCATGTTGGGCTCCCAGATCAATGGGGAGTCAGCTTTTCCCTCTCACTATCCGTCTGTAGTCTGCCTCTCTCTCTCTCCCAAATACATAAATAAAATCTTCCTTAAAAATAATTCTTATAGAAAAATACTTCAAATTGCCATCTATAATTTAGCTCTACTCTATAATATTTGTGCCTGTGTTTGATTTGTGTTTATAATCATGTTGTAAGCCCAAGTAACAGTGATTTTTTTTAATACCCAATAAGCATTAGGGGCAGATAATATAGAGATCATGTCACTTATTCACTACCAGCCTATTAGATAAAAGACCTTAACAATATTTTTGCTGACTATAAAATTCTGGGTTGTTTTCTTTCAGCCCTTAAAAAATGCTGCTCTACTTCCTTCTACCCACCAGGGTTTCTGATGAGAAATCTACTGTCACTAGAGTCCTTATTTCCCTATATGTGATCCATTGTTTCTGCCTGACTTCTTTTTAGGCTTTTTTTTTTTTTTTTTCCTTCTTTGCCTTTAGTCTTCAGAGAAAATTCTGCCATGATGTGCCTTGTTGTGCATTTCTTTGGGTTTCTGGTATTTGGGGTTCACTTAACCTTTTGAATCTGTTAGGTTTACATATATTTCCAAAATTTGGGAGGCTTTCAGCCATATCTCTCCAAATACTTTGTCAGCTTCTCCATCTTCCTGCTCTTCTTCTGAGACTCTGATGACACACATTAGGTCATTTGTTAAGTCCCATGTTCTGGGAGGCTGAGTTCATGTCTTTTTAAGCACATTTTCTCCCTGTCTTTTAAAGTGAGTAATTCCAATCATTCTATCTTAGATTCAGAGGAAAGAGCGACTTTCCTCTGTCCTCCCTATTCTGCTGTTGACTCCATCTACTGAGAGTTTTTCCTCTTTATTTCAATTATTGTAGTTTTTAGTTCTAATCATCCCATTTGGTTATTCTTTATACTTGCTATTTCTTTGCTGAGACTTCCTTTTTTCTTAATTATTTATGTAGACTCACAGGCATAATATAATAAAATGCTCATCTAAATTATAATTGTTGATGATGGCTGCTTTAGAATCTTAGAGCATTCTAATATCTGCGTCATCTTGGCTTTGGCTTCTATTGATTGTCTCATGTCATTTAGTTTAATATCTTCCCATTTCTTGGTATGACAGGTGATATTGCATTAACACCTGGACATTGTGAACATTATGTCATTCATAAGATTCTGGCTTTTATTTAAGTCTTGTGCTTTTCTAAGCCTTATCTAACATCATTCTAGTAGGTGAAGGGAGGTACCACTTCTACCTTCAGGTTGGGGGTAGAAGTGCAGGTGAGTGGGGTCTTTGCTGCATAAGGTGGGAATTCCAGCTCGTTTCCAGGTCTCCGCTGATACTTCCCTAGCTAGGGGAGTAGGGGGCACTTCTTTGCTGGTTCCCATATGGCATCCACTGACATGTAGAGGGATGATGGCTTTGTCCTGGTTGAGGAGTGGTCACATTTCTGACTTCCAAATATGTGTCCTGTAATACCACCCCAGCAAGAGAAGCGAAGGGGAGCTCATCACCAACAGGTGAGCTGGGGTCCAGTTTCCCAAGTGCCATCACTGATGCTGCTTCACAGCCTTCTTACCACCACCCAATGGGGACGGTTGGAGCATCTAAGAGAGCCTTAAAAACTCTCCATTTGGTCTTTGCAGGTGGTGGTAGGGTATGGCCACGGGTTTTTCTGTAAGATTTGGATGGAGAGTGATTATTGACTGAATATTTCCTGTCTTATCTGGCTGTCCATTCCCTGTTCTTTGGGCAGGTAGGGCAGGCTTTTCTCTTGGGAATTTTTTGTTGCCTGTGACCATTGGTGTTTCAATGTGACTGGCTTCCCCAGCATCCTGTTAGGGATTTGAACCAGTAAAGAGAACCCAAAAAACCCACCACTAAGTCATTCCTTCTATTCTGAGATCCTAAACCAGTTTACCATCTTCTTTCTATCTTTCAGAGCTCTCTTACAATTTTTTAATATACTTTTCAGGGATTTTAGTTGTACTTAGGGAGTAAAATAGAGAAAAGAACATCAACTTCATGTTTCTAGAAGTGGAAGTTGGAATATCTCTTTAAGTAGCTTCTTGCTCTAAGGCTGAGCAAGAAAGGTTCTGTGATAGACTGGTAATGTCTGCCATGGCAAAGAAGTTAAGAGGCAGATGGACCATGGACCCTGTAATATCTGATCACCTCAGCACTGGCTGTCTGTTCCTCCTACATGCTTACCTCTTACCCAAATGGTGCCTATTACCACTTCCTAATGGTATAAAAATCCTTACAGGGCAGAACATCCATACACATTTTCATCCTTCCTGCTGCCTTGAATATCAGAGCTCTCAATAAATATATGTTAACTTTATTTATTTAGGGAAAATGGAAAAATATTATACTACCAAAGGTATAATTTTAAAGTGTTTTTTTTTTAATTACCATGACACTAAATTTCAGTATATGGATAATAGTTCATAATTGAGGCAACCAACAGTAAGATAATGTTTCACCATAAGTTTATAATGTATAAGTGCTATATTTTACTTTATTAAGATTTTATTTATTTGACAGAGAGAGACAGTGAGAGATGAACACGAGGGGACTGGAGAGGGAGAAGCTGATGGGGGGCTGGATCCCGGGATGCTGGGATCACGACCTGAGCTGAAGGCAGATGCTTAATGACTGAGCCACACAGGTGCCCCAGCACTATATTTTAATTCTGAATACTTTAACTGACCATGTTATTTTTATGAAAATTATTAGTTAGAAAATTTTAGGTATGTAACTGTCTATGAAATTCTTTGTACATATTTTTGTTATTTTCAAGGATTTGTAGAATTTCATTTTAATAAAATTTTCTTTAGACCCATTAATATAAATACTTATAAAAGTGTTATATTTAGATGAGGAATTATCCCATGATTTCTATGTGTTTTCCAAAAGATAAGCTAACTAAACTTATATGCCTGTCCTAATGACATATATAGTTACTCAAACACACATTCTGTAAAGTTCTAATTCCTCACATTGTTCATGTTCTGAATAAACTCAGCCACATTTTGTGATGAGTTTTAGATTATCCCAAGTGGCCATTTTGTTAGTGACAAATGTTAGATCACTTCCAAGAAGAAATATCTCCTAATTTGATAGTATTCAACTTTATCTATCTTGAGCATTACTGAATTTCTGTGAAGTAGATACGATAAATATAAGTATTCTTAATATCTTCTTCATACTGACGAATGGATAGACTTTTTGGAGAAATGGATTTGGGGACCAGTAGTGGTGCCCCCTTATACACAGTGTTTAGCGGAGTGGATTATTTTCACTCTAGGCAAATAGATCTATAGAAATGATCTAACATTGTCCAATGGGAGAACAGGGAGCATATCTACGATATATTTCACATGTCCTGCCAATCAGAGTGTGAACAACCTGTTCCTGCACTCCCTTGACAATGTTCATTATCTACTATGTGCCAGGATGGGCACAAAGTATGGTGTCATCGGTAGTGGATAAAACCGAGCTTTTCCTTTACCTCTTAAACCTTAGAAGCTAGTTGTGAGATTTTACTATGACTTGATGAGACAAACTGGCTCAGAAACAAATATACAGTTACGGCCTGTAAAACACTGTGATGAGTGTTACAAAGAGACAGAACAAGTACTGAAAGAAATGGAAAAAGTGAAGAAAGTTATTTAAATTAAGGCAGAGGGACCTCAGTTAATGCTTCAGTACTGAAGCACCATGCCTCAGGCCAGAGGTCCTGGAAGGCACCTTCAGGAGAGGAGGAGACCTTGCCTGAGTCAGAACACTGATCAAAGGCCAGGGTGGCGCTGACGGGGGCACCATGTAAAGCAAAGACTGAGAGGTAATTAGAGAAGGTGTTATTCAGAAATACGGGATAGAGCCTGGATTTTATGTTTTATATTTCAGAACCCCTTCAGAGGATTTCAGCTGCGTCGTGGCACACATCCATCTGTATTTTGGTGAGGCCATTCTGACCTCTGCCTGAAGGAGGAACTGTGAAGCCCCAGGCCCCCCTCCCATTCCATAGCTCAGGATGGTGCAGACACTATTTTATCTTCCTTTCTTTGAACTTCTCATGCAGGTAGGGTTCTTACATATGCAAAATTTCACTTGATGTTTTCCTGTTAATCTGTCTCATGTCAATTCAATTCTTAGACCAGCTGGAAGAACCTTTAAAAAGTACAGAAAATGTTCTCCCCCCCACCCCAACAAAGTGAATGGACTGGGACACCCTCAGAGGCTACAATTGGCAGGACCTGGCATCTTCAGGCAGAACTTCAGGTAGAACAAGAGAGAGAAGTGCGTTAAGCAAGTGGGTGGACTGGAGGAGGCTCATTTTCTGACACAGGACAGAGAATTCTGTCACGGCACTGAGACCCAGAGGTGCAAAAGATGTTTCAGTGGGGCAGGCGGACCTGTGTTTGGAGCTCAGAAGAAAGGATGGGGGACAAGCATAGAGAAAGCGGTATTTCCAGCACCTATTGCAATCTCCGTAACACACTTTCTAAATCATCCTAGACTCAGTTCAAACCACAGACTGCATGACCAGACTATGAACTGAACTCAGTATCCTCTAATCTACAACCAATGTTTAAGGAATAATAAATTCTTATCTTTCACTCGGTCTTTCTGGTGAAGAGAGTTGTCACTGTTTATTTCCAGACTCATGATTTATTAAAGCATGTACCACGGAACTAATTTGTTGGAGGGATAAAACATATCAACAGATTATAGATGCAGACCTTCTAAAAGAAAACAGAATACCTTTCCTCAGATATCTGGAGAATTGATGTTTCCCACAAAGATAACTTTATAAATTTATGTTTGGTTCTACTTTAAAGTTTTATCAGAGTATATATATTGTAAATACATATATATATACATACATACATTCTTATCCTATGAATTATTTAATCTGAGTTATAAAATTATCATATCATTTGGGGAAGGCGAAACATTATTATTCACATTTTATAGTCCAAGTTAAGCACTGAAAGTAACATTGGTGGTTAGTTAGTGGGAAATGATAGGAAATAGGTAGATAAATGCCTCGACTTTCTTAAAAAAAGAGCCAATAAGCCCTCAATAATCACGTAACTGCTTAGCATTCTAATATAACTTTCAAGGGGAATTTCAAAAATGACTCCTTTTGTCACATTGGAAAAGATAGATTTCAGGTCACCTGTCATGTCAGTCAGTGTCCTTTCCAGTATGATATACACGTTAATAAATACAAAGCAGGATTGGGAAGGAAGGAATAATAATGAACAGTTTAGTGATTCAATCAGCACCGATTTCTTCTTTCTAAAACAAGAATTTTCTACTAATAATTTAATTCTATTTCAAAGAGTAGAAAATGTTCCTGAACTAAATGAACTCATTTTGAGCAGAACCCTAGTTAGATACTTAAAATTAAAAGAGTGAATTGATTATTTAAAGTCATTTTCTTCCTGAATGTCATAGGTATTTAGGATACCTGGTCAGAGTCATGCTTTTCTTTTGCAAGAAGATTCCTTTAGAAATAAAACCTCAAGTGACATCTAAGCCTGAAGGGTGTCCGAGCGGAGTTGTCCCCTGCAGAGACGCAAGACTGGAGCACTGCTGTAAACGATGATATTCGTGGCTTCAGTGGCTATTCCTTTCTGTCCTGAAATCTGTTTAATTTGGCAAATACTTTTAAATACACTTTTAAAGATTTTTATGTGTTTATTTGAGAGAGAGAGAGAGAGAAAGCATGAGCAGAGACAGGGGCAGAGGGACAAGCCTTCCCCCTGAGCAGGGAATCCAACGCGGGACTCGATCCCAGGACCCCGAGATCATGACCTGAGCTGAAGGCAGACGCTTAACCCACTGAGCCATCCAGATGCCCCAAGGAAAATATTTTAATAGTTATTCTGTCTTGGCTTAAGGACTCTCATCTGTAAATGAGGAAGTTTTCCTAGGTCGTCTGTACAGTCTCATCTCTGAATGTTTACAATCCTACCCGAAAGCATCCTCATCAGATTCAAGAGAAATGTGTCTGTCTTCTCATCCACTTCCTCCTGCCGCACTGTTGTGAAGTGTCTTTTCCCAAACTATTTCTACATGAGATACGGACAGGGAAGGTAAAGGCGCATCCCTAACTCCCCTTATCGGCACACTTGGGAGCTTCCCTGGGACAGCTGTAGGCACGGCAGAGCGGCCAGCGTGGTCTCTGACTCCTAAAACTCCACTACTTGATTTTTAAAAGTCAATATAAAACTATTTTATTTAATACATAATTTAAAACACCGTGACATGCCCGCAGAGCTGCTAACAGCTTCTGTAATCTTGCACCGGGGTGCAGGTCTCCAGGAGCTTACAATGGTCAAGCACCTCTTTAGCTTTCCCAGGGAAAATGCAGTTTTTTGTTTGGCTGGGCTCTTCGAACTCTGGACATTCCAGTAATCACTCAAGCAAACACATGATGACTTTTTCACGACAGGCTTGATGAGGACCGCCAGCTAAAAATGGCAGTTGAGTATGTTTCAGCTGGAGAGTGTGTCTCTGTAATAAATCCTTGACCACCCAGCAGTTTCATCAGGACCTCGCATGGGACCCACACCAGCCAGCGACCGCATTGGGTTTAATCAAGGAGTCTTGGGTACCTTTGCTGACGGATGAGAGGAGATCCCGTCCTCAGCCATACGAGCTTACAGGCACGGAGCGGCAAGCCGGCATAGGGGCATTTCGAGTTTCAAGTTTGATTAACAGAGTTATTTGATCATAACTCTCTCCATCAACTCATTCCATACAACCAGTGATTTTAAGTAGACATACAGGTGATACGCAAAATGAATAAATGAATTCACCTTTAAAACAATATTTAACAAGGGGTAAAATATGGCTCAAGAATCCCTGCATTAGAAAGTATCATCAACAGGGCCAATAGCCTCTAAATGAAATGTCACCACCATCTTCAGTGTGTTGGAAGATGTGACACAATGAGATTCTAAGAAGGAGAAGATGGCACCCATCTACTATTAAGTTTTATTTCAGGCAGTAAGTCTGGGAAACCTTTCAGTGCAAACTGAACATTGCTAGGTTTGGGGGCATATTTTTGGAACACAAAGCAAATCCGGCTGTCCTGTGTTGCCTGAGTTGTGTCTTTGGTTCATGCCTGTCAGCCAAACACGTGTTGGTGAGGACACATTATCACAAGTTTACATACAAAAGTGCAGTAAAAGCTTTGTGTGATGATTTCATATTGACTTCTCATTAAAAGTCAAGGAAAAAGGATGGAATATTTGAGAACATGAATTCAGAGATAGGGAAGTCTGAGTCTGTTGTTTATTTATGACTCAGAAAATTTACCTAATTCATAGGAGCTTTTGATTCCTTACCTGTAAAATAAGAATCATCACGCCTCCTCACCAAGGTAACCTCAGTAGAATGTATAATCTAATGTACCTCTGGTACACAGTAGACTCTAAGCAAATGGCCAATTTTATTATTGCCTCATAAAAATAATCATTCTTCACATTTAATACAAAGGAAAGCATTCCTCCAACGCTACAGAGTGAACCAGAAACACAACAGGCTTGGAAGAATATTTTTCCTTCCATCTTGGAGACAGAGGAAACCAGGGACGGTTAACCGCTCAGAGGTAGGACGCTCCTGTCAGCAGGGACCAGGCAGTACGGGGCTGAGAGTGGAGACGTAGGTTTAGTGCTGGCCGTGCTAGCAGCCATCACTGTCTCCCCAAGAGAACTAGGACAGAGCCAGATACACTACAAGCTGAGTACAGGGGGCACCCAGTCCCTCAGTCGGTGAAGTGTCTGTCTTCAGCTCAGGTCATGATTCCCAGGGTCCTGGGATCAAGTTCCACATTGGGCTCCCTGCTCAGTGGGCAGTCTGCTTCTCCCTCTCCCTTTGCCCCTCCCCGGATCCTGCACACACACACACACACACACACACACACACACACACACACTGTCTCTCTCTCTCTCAAATAAATAAAATCTTTAAAGACAAAAAAAAAGCACTGAGCACAGGGTGCAGATGAACCCAAGCCCAGGGAGGTGGTAGAGACGGATGACATCATTAAGAAATCTCTAACTTCGAACCACAGCATCTCCTGCTTCAGGACAGTATCTGGCATCACTCACTCCCGAGGGCCTGAATGGAATGAAAAGGCAGAGGAAGAGTGGATTTGCTCTCTTTGCTAAAGCCTGGACACCTGCCTTCTCCGGCCCTGGGATAGCGGCCGTCCTGGTCCTCCCGCCTTCAGATTCTGACCAAGACGTAAACCCCACTGCCCTGCCTCCCACGTCCACTGTTTTCCTTGGTTTCAGGTCTTCCTACTGGGCTGAATTATACCCCAGGTTTTTCTTGTTCTCCAACTTGCAGATAGCGGATCCTGGGGTTCCTCGCCTCCATCATCAATGAAGCCAATGCCTCTACGCAAGCCCTGTGGAGGATATCTGTCTGCGTCCTGTCCGTCTTGCTCCCCTAGAGAACACTGTGGCGAAGTGAGCATTGGCCATATTTGATAACCAGCCAGTGGCTGTGTTGGGGCTGGGATCTCAGAGTGGTTGAGACCAAATTGTGCCTCTTAGTGATGGTTCTATTGTCTCTGAGGGGCCACCTGCTGTATTTCACTGCAGTCACGTTTTCTATTTCGCGTCGGACCACTAGCAATGAATATTCATATGCATAAATTGTTAGGAATATATTTTCAAAATATAATTTTGAAAATATAAAGGCCACATTGAATTTGAGCACCGATGGTCATATTTTGGACCCTTTATTATTATTGTTGTTGTTGTTGTTGTTATTTTAATTCTCCCTGTCTTCTCTGATTTCCCAGGTACTTCTCAGCATAACTGGATACAAAGCAGTACCCACTTGCTGCTTACTTTGCCAGAACCCAACATGCCATTGACACTGTGCTGGAGGCTGAGACAGACAATGACGGTAAGAGCAGGTAAACTACCAGAATAACCGCAAGGCCCTGGGACCTAACATGTCACACTGCCTTCATCCATTCCCTGGGGACAGGGGCGATGTCAGACACTTAAGAAAGCAATGCTAGCATCAAAAAAAAAAAAAAAATCCTTCCCTTTGTTTTGAAGGACAAAGAAGAGTCTCTGAAAATGAGGACAGACAGAGGGAAGGGATTCCTTGTATTTGTGGACCCTGAAAGCAAACAGATGGACAAAGATAAAAAAATAAATAAGTAAGTAAATAAATAATAGACAGAACCGAGAAACGAACCGAGAAATGCAGGATAGCAGGACTCAGCTGAGAAGGATCTTGAGCTGTTCTAAATCTCCTGAACATATTTAGCACCCCACGGCACAAGGAAGGAAGGAAAAAAGCACTTACTAATTTGAAGCAAACAAAAAAAGCTGTGGAAGGAAGGTGACCCAGTAGCTCAGCATATAAATGGCTAATTACAAGGAAAGGCTCTGACTTGGCAAGCTGGGGCAAACCCACGCCTTATGGCTTACACCGGGATATAGAAAAGTAAGTGACTTCTGTCCATCTGCTTCTAGAATCCTGTAGGAAGCCACAGGTACAAATGTTGTAAAGAACCCTAAAAGGGAGATCATTTCTTAGGAACATAAAACAAAATTTCATGCACCGGAGAGCAAGTCCATACAGAGAGAAAGCTAAAGGAAAGGAAAGCACCATTCAGGTTGTGTCACAAGACTAGTCCGACCACCTCCTGCCACTGTGCCACAGCACTCAGTCTCCTGCGTTTGCAAGTGACCTTACCAAGCTTTCAGTCCGGCATCAGAGGAAACCACGCAAGGACCAGATGCACTTTCCTTAGGGCTAGTTTTCATGGGAATCGGCATTTTGGGGGCCAGCTTTCTCTAGTCTGGTGAGTGGGAGGGTCATGAGAGCGACCTGTTGTAACAGTATCAACACAGACACACGTGCTGGTTCTGATCATGGACGATTCACTTCACCAATCTCAGCCTGAGATTCACCACCTGCCAGGAAGATAGTAAAATCTCTCCCGTGGTTGCCTGGCCATCGGGTAAGGTTGGTCAGGGCATGGTAACCGTGGCTGCAAACGAAGCAGTCAGTCGGTTGTCCTCGCTCCTTCTCAAGGGAGAGACGGAGAGGCAAAGAGAGACCGAGTTGCCTCCTGAAAGACACAGTGAACGCCGTGTGGACTAATAAATCCTCAGAACTGCCGACCTGAGATTTTGGCTATGATTTATTTGTTTATTTATTTAAGATTTTATTTATTTATTTGAAATAGAGAGAGAGAGAGATCACAAGTAGGCAGAGAGGCAGGCAGAGAGAGGGGGGGAAGCAGCTTCCTGCTGAGCAGAGAGCCCGATGCGGGGCTCGATTCCAGGACCCTGGGATCATGACCTGAGCCGAAGGCAGAGGCTTTAACCCACTGAGCCACCCAGGCGCCCGGCTATGCTTTATTTAAAAAGTTTTTGAAAAACATGGAAATTAAAGAAGAAATAAACCTGGGATGTAAGCAGGGAAGGCTGTCAGGAGAGACAGGACACAGCTAAGGGAAGAGTGAGCTCCGAGCAAGGTGTCACCCTTCCTTTCCCACTGTTGGAAATTCAAAACCTTCCCACATTTCTGTAAGAAAAGCTTTATTGGTTCTTTCAGAAAATTTAATTACAATTCCTTAGAAATATCCAACATGAATTTAAGCTATTGCTAATTTAAAATCTCAATAAAGTAGGCACTACAGGCAAATTAGGGTCTTCATCTCAGAATCAAGGACCAAAAAAAATTTTCTTCTCTCTCTCTCTCTTTTTTTTTTCTTTTATGCCTAGGATATAAGCATGTAGAAGGGCAAAAAGGTAAGAACAAAACCTTAAAAACAAAACTCTATTGTATCTATGCTAGAAAACACTACTATAGATATCTGCTCATGGTTTTTCCCTCCAGTGACATACATTAACCTTTTATTTAGTGGGAGAGTAAATAAATAAATGTGTCTAGGGCCAGAAGAATTTCCCCAGCACATCTAAAGAGGTAACCAGCTTGGAATTTCTCAGCTCATAAACCAAGCAAATAGTGTGTTTACCATTTAATGGGAAAAAAGAAAAAGAGAAATATAGACAGATACATGGATATAAGTGATAAAGAGATGGAGAAAGATGTTGATAGATGATAGAAAGAGAGATAGAAAGATAGATAGATAGATAGATAGATAGCCTCCAAAATATCTCATAGGGGTTTTTCTCAAAATATGAAAGGAAAATCAAGAGTAAACTAAAACACATCAATAAATCACAAGTATTAATAAAGCTGAGAAATTAGATTCCTTGGTAATAGTAGGAAAGCAACAGAGATAATAAAATGAGTCTGAGGGACAATCATAAAAGAAAATGATTGAAGATTATAGTTTCTGTGGGTTTAGAGGTTATCACCCGCTACCTGACCAAATTGTTTCTTCCAACACTAAATGAGCTATTGGCAAATGACTGCTCAGCAATTTAAATTAAATTTTAATAATATTATGCAGATTTTCTAACCATATTCTTGAAGGCTGATTACTAAAATTGGCCATAGGCAATGCAAAATGCATTGGATTGTAGAAAATTGCCTCTTTTTCCAAGGGCTCCTGGTTCTAACTCTCCCATACAGCTCTTGGTGCTTAAACTTCATTTTCATTAACGGCACTACTACAATGGGTAATGAAATGAAGCATCCTAATGTTTAGAAACTACCAATTACTTAAAAACTGGAATTTGAATATATTCCAATAAACAACTTCATGGCCATCCAGACTTGTGGTTCACCTGAAGCTCAGCCTTGGTCAGAGGGAGAGTGACGTAACACATAAAAAGGTATAATGAATCAGTGACAAATCTAAAATTTAAATTCAGGTTTTGCTGACTTTCCCACAGGGAATTGAACCAAGTGAGCAGCCAGTGCAGTTATTCTGTAAGTAGGTGGGTTATAAGCGAATCAACTAACCTTATAAGTTAGTCTCTGGGGCACTCTGGTCCTTGGTTAATTGTGGCTCTCTCCTGTTATTTTGTTCTAATTTCTGGAGAAGCTCCAATAAAAACATCTAAGGACACAGTAGCTTTAGTAAAACAATAACCATCAGTTTGTTGTTGTTGTTGTTTTTTTCATAGGACACCATGGTGTCTGTCCTACGGTCCTGCAGATGGCATATGGATGGAGCCCGCTCACAAGCCAGTAGAGTCCTTTGACTTCAGTTTCCACGATGAAGGGGAGGACAGTACCACTCTGATAACTGCTTGGTAATGGAGGCTCCAGAGAGAACAGAAAACTCAGCTGCACAACTGGAAGTTCACACTTATATTCATTTCCCCCAAATGCCTGGAATGAAGAGCCAGTCATTTGCAGTTGACATGAAATCATAACCTTCAATTCCTGCTGTCAGCCTCAGGAGGAGATTCCACCTGGGATGATTTGGGGTGTCATTAGTCATTAGCAAAGAGGTACAGACCAACAAATATCCACGAAGGTTTTCAGAGGTTGACTAATATATCCTATCTCCTCCAATTTCTCCTTTCGTGCTCACTGTGTGTCCAGTGGAAAGTCTGGTGCCCAGCACGGAAGGAGTGCAATAAAAATCATCCAAGGAATGAATGGACCCTGTCCTTCTCTACAAGATCTGTTCAAGCCTCAGCTAGTCGACCAGCAAACAAGTATTTCCCCTTCTTGAGCACATATAAGAAAGGAGACATAATTGTTCTCATCTTCAAGTTGGGAGAATTTTTGCCCAATCCCTTCAGCCCCTATGCCCCCTCAAATTCCCATCTTTTAACCTCAATGACCCCCCATTCTAAGGCTAGCTATGTACTATAGGTCACCCGGGCTTCCTCTTGGGCTTACTGATCTTACTGGTTGAAAGAGATAATGTAGGTCATTGAAGCAATCTTTACTTTCCAAGTGAAATCGAGACCCCGAGACACTGAATAAAGTTTTTAAC
This sequence comes from Mustela lutreola, assembly GCF_030435805.1. NCBI lineage: Eukaryota > Metazoa > Chordata > Mammalia > Carnivora > Mustelidae > Mustela > Mustela lutreola. The sequence goes on along the minus strand of NC_081307.1, from coordinate 39,799,540 downwards.
AGGTTCACACAAATACTGAAGAATAAATTGAGAATCATAATTTAAAGCTCAATATATCACTTTAAAATTAGTTCAAACATCCTCTTACATGTGTACATACATACACTAAATTATATTTGCAATGTGTATGTATATAATATACTAGCAATGTTCTATTACAGATTTTATTAAATACTATTACTACAGTGAGGAGAACTAGTTCATACCCTCACCTTAATAATATTAATGTAAAAATGTCAACCAACATTCTTCACTTTGTATTACATCATAATACAGTATCATTTTGTTAATTCAATAAACATGACATATAATAAATATACTACAATAAACATCTTGTTTCAATAATTCTATAGTCATATTAAAAGCCAATGGTTGATCATATTTTTATATCACTTTGTATACTTTTTCTCCTTCATTCCATAGATTAAAGAACTACCTAAATCATCACATTGAATCCTCAGACTAAGAAATTGTGTCCATGTTATCTTCATTTTAAGTGGGGACTTTGATGTCCAAACACAGTAAAGACTTACTCAAAGTTCAGTGGGTAGGGAGCCAGTGTCAAATGCCTCACTCTGAAGTTTATACTCCTTAAACTGCAGTGCAGTGGCCTTTTTCACTGTCATAAATAACACAAACTATTTGGGACCCCCTTTTCCCCAATATTTCTTTCCAGGAAGAAAATATCAGGGCCTGTGTCACTAACATCTCCATATTTTCATAATTTGAAAATGACTTTCCCATTTTTTATGCCATTGGCTTCAAAAAAAAATCTCTCATTTTGCTGCCTAACAATGTGCTTACTCACTTCTTATAGAAAATGATAAGACCTTCAAGAAATCCATAAGTCTCTCCAAGAGACTTGCAGGATTCATAACAGAGTATCCCCACTGTTTTCACCCTGAGAGGTACAGAGTAACCCATCATGGGGTGATTCCCATTCATAATCAATAGTGCTGATATACCCAGCTAACTCCCTGTGTGAAGATCATTAAAATATATTTCTAACAAATTTCTGAAAATAATCAGGCTAAATGTACAGTAATAATCTTCTATGGGAGATGGTATGATTTCTCAAAAATCCAAATTTAGAAATAATAATAACAATAAAAAACTGACAGTGCCCCCTTCCCTGTCTGAGCAGCTACATCTCCCTACAAAAATGAATGCTCATGTGCATTCAGTCACATTATGGGCACAGATGCAGATGATACCAAAACCACCTCCATCTGAAGTCTCGTACTGGGGTTCATTGGTTCATTGCAAAGATGCTGTTTCTTATCTTTGTAATTGCCTGTCATATGTGCTTTATCATGGAGGCAGCATCTAACTCAAAATACAACACCATCTGCACAAGATCATGGGGTCCAGTTTCCCTTTCATTTGATTTCTTCACATGACATTTGGAAGTTAACTACTCCAACAAATGAAATGCCGTTGGGTGAGCTAATAGTCTATTAGAAATTGGCACAGTAATTACTCTCAAGACGATGCATTCTTTGGCCAATGCTCTAATAAATTATTTTTAAAAGAAAATTACCAATGATACCTGGAAGCAAAGTCAAGAAACCAAGTGAATTTCAGAGTCAAGGACCTGAAAGACCCATCCTTCCCCAATCTATGTCTGCAAAACCGAGATCCAGTTTTGCTGAGTCTGTCCTGCAAATCCGAGCTGTTATAATTAGAGGTGAGAGGGTTTGCTTCTAAGCTTTTCCACAGACGAGTCCAATTTAATAATGTTCTCTATTAATCTGACCCAACTAGGAATATGGAACCAGGGAATATATCAAACTAATCCCCAAAACAAACACCCTGCACTAAAATCAACAAAGGATATTCGACAGTTAATTACAACTCCCTGAAACGGGAAAGCTACGAATGAGCTTTTTAACATTAGAAAATCAATCATTGCATAAACTCATATGCCAAGAATGCATTACTTTAAAGAAAAATGCATTACCATCGACTAGAGAATGGTCAGCCAACTTCCTTTGCCTCTGCCAAAATGCATTTGGAGAACACAGTTCCTGGGGGTCCTTATGTACATGTGCCCAGAATTTTTCAGGTCAAATTGAAGAACTACTGGAATGACCTCAAGTGTTTCCTCTGTGAGTCTCTCTCTAACAGTGCCCTAGTTTTGATTGGGATCAGAAAGGCAGATGTGGCAGAGAAAGGTGGCCAAGAATCTGACCTTTTATCTCCAGTTGTAGTGAAGCCCCAAGGTTGTTCAGTTTCAATCCACATAACGTCACTGCGGGCACAACTTTCTGAAGAGCACTTACTTTCTATTTCTTTTTTTTATAGTAACAGAAAAGGGACAGAGGGTGGGATTGGCAGGTTGGGACTGTAGACTTGAGGAGCGGGAGGAGCCAGCCTCTGAGGGGTTGTGCAGTGAGAAAGGGAAGGGAGGGGACATTCAGGGAGTGAGAGGTCGCCGTGCCTGCGGGGCTCCTTGGGCTGCCCTAATGGAGTGTCCTGCACTTGGGGGTTTAAATAACAGAAATGTACGACATCAAGGTTCTAGAGGACAGAGCTGGAGGTCAAGGAGTTGTAAGCGTTGGTTCCTTCTGAGGGGCATGAGGAAGCACCGACTCCAGGCCAGTCCCTTTGGCTTGCCTGTGGCCATTCTCTGCCTATGCCTTTTTCACACAGTCTTCCCTCTGTCCCAATCTCCTCTTCTTAAAGGACAACAGTCATATTGGATTAAGAGCCCACCCTAATGACCTCACTCTTAACTTACTTACCTCTGTAAACACCCTCTATCAAGTTTGGTCACATCAGAAGGTATGGTGGGGGGTTGGAGGTTGGGGGAACCAGGTGGTGGGTATTATGGTGGGTACTGGAGAGGGCACGGATTGCCTGGAGCACTGGGTGTGGTGCAAAAACAAGGAATACTGCTATGCTGAAAATAAAAAAAATTAAAATTAAAAAAAAAAAAAAAAGAAGGTAGTGGGGATTAAGACTCCAATATATCTTTCTTTCGGTGGGGGGGACGGATTTCAGGCCATAATACCGTGTGGCATAACACCCCTGAGATCCCACTGTCCAGCAACACACACCTAATCACAGAACACTACAGCCTATGCCTGCCATGCACACAGAAGCTCTGATTTGTAGAAGCTATGCCTATAACCTCTTTATTGCTGTATTTGAAAGTTGAAGACAGAATCACCAGTGCCCTAGTATTGAAAATTTTGATCTGGGTTTCACCCCGCAACAGCATGTATGATAGAAATCTTATTAAAGAAGGCAATCGATGGGATAGTGAGACCATATTTATTTATCCATAAGTTTGTATCGATGACAGTTATGATCCAGGAAAAATGCCGAGGATTCCAATATAAAATGCCTCTCTCTTTAGAATGCAGATTTGTAACATGCGGTCTTCAGATCCCTGCACCAACATCATCTAGCATGTTCCTGAAACTGCAGGTTCCAGACTCTGTAGGACCTGCTCATTCAGAGCCAGAGAACCAGAGAACACGGAGGCTGGAAGTTAGGGTCTCCCTCTTTAACAAGAACTCCTGATGACTCTTGTGAGCTGTGGAAGTTGAGAAGCACGGGTCCAGGAGAAGAAACGGACAGACATCCGGACAAAACAAAGTGGGAAGTGCTGATATGTGGATACAAAAAGATGTTCTGGGACCCAGGGTAGGGCCCCTAAGTCCCCCTGGAGACAGAAAGTGGCTTGCCCCGGGGAAGTCATGGGCAGCAGCACAAAGGTGACTTCGGACGCCGTGTACTGGCACGGCACAGCCGAGGCAGAGACAGCAGGTGCACGAGTGTGTGGACAAGGAATCGCCCATGCCTGTCTTCAGTCTCAGCAAGGTCACTCATTCCACCTGCCGTGGTCTGTGATAAGACGGCTCGTCCTGTCCGTCACCCTGAGACTCTCCAGCATTTATCACTCCTCTCTTTGAGCTGTTGACTCTGTTTCTACTTTTCAGCTCTCTCTACTTGTGGAATTTAGAAAGCCAGCTGCTTTGGGAACCTGAATCTTATTCCTGTGAGCCCCTGGGGTCTCCCAGGCAGCACCCCTGCATGGGCTCACTGTCCACTTCCCTGCCTGGGCAGCTCTGCCCCCTTCCAGGGACCGACGCTTTCACGCTGTCGATTTTGCTGGTGCAGCCTATCACCCCATCATGGCTCATCATGAGAGACCATGACCTACTCTTCAGTGTCAGTCAGTAACTTCACATCGCGCAGTGCGTTTTACAATCTCCTCTTTGCCTTTAACTGGTGCAGGAGCCGTCATTTTCCAGGTGCCTCATGCTGCAGGGGAAAGTTCTCCGGGGACCCTCCCCTCTTTGCTGCCAGGGCAGGTCCTGCCCAGAACAAAGCTCCAGGTGTGAGGGCACCACGTGGTCCTTGCTGCTGGTCTGGGGAAATATTCCACGTCAGAACCACTGCCCAGGGTTCAGTGCAAAAACTACATCAGAGGCATTTCCTTGAACGCAAGGTGTCCTTGATTAGGTGCCCTCCTCTGTACGACTCCGGAATTTCTCAGAAAAAATTCCTGCTTGTGCATTGGGTAGTTCCTGGCCCAGGAAAGTTAAGAGCCTCAAATAACAAGTACTATTATACAAAATTACCCTATATGTGCATTTGCACTCACTACCGCTTTATTATGAACACGTCCCAGACTCAGACAGAAAACAGGGAACTGTGGGGTAGACAGCACGTGCCAGGCATGAGCAGGGAAGATGCATTCTTTAATTCAGTGAATAAAGTGCTGGTCTTTGTACATGATAGAGGATACTTCTATGTGATTCATAAAATGTTTGAGATCCACTTTGTAAACTCTAGAAGATAACTGGTCTTGGCTGAATTAGGATCTTCATTCTGGTCTTATCCTGCCACATCATTTAGGTCAGAGGTTGGCAGACCATGACCCGAGGGTCCAGACCAGCGGCCGAGTTTTCGTAGAGCTCACCCACTAGCGATGGCTCAACTGGAAGGCTTGTGAGAAACTTACAAAGGAAGGCTACGCGACAGAAACTCTAAGTGACTCATAAAGACTAAAATATTTGTTAAGTGGCCTGTACAGAAGCAGTGTGCTGCTGCCTCACTTCAATTATCATGAAAAGTAAGAGAAATCTATCCCCAGCTTAGTGACTTCAATATTACTGACTTTAATTGGACGTTCATAAAGTTTCTGCATGAAAGCAAGTGGACAAGTACTTTCTGAAAACACTCATGGATGGAAATATGTTTGTATCGTCAAAGAGTCCTTTTTTATTGGGCATCTCTTAGTACATATTCAATGGTAAAGGTTTCATGTCAAATTTTTCACTTACGCCTTCAAATAAGGCAGCAGTGGGGTCTTCCTGTCGCCAAGGCCAGAAGGGGAGGCTGAACCTCACAGAAATCCAATTTCCTGCTCAGTGTCACATCAGTCAGTGAATGTTGGGGACAGCCAGGATCCACATCTAAATTTCGGAGATTGGCTGAAATATCCAAAATCCAATCACTCAAATCCCATGAAGAGACCAGGGGTAAATGTGAAGTAATTGGCAGATTTTGGCTTTATGAACTATGTGGCTTCATACCTAAGAACTTAGAATATGCTGGCATAATGACCACAGCCTCTATGCGTATATATACATATTTTCTTATATAATGTAACATGTGATTTGGTATTTTTTAAAAATATATTTTATTGAATTTCTAGAAGCCTTACATTATTGCCATGACACATAGAAGCTCGACCATTTCATAGAAGCAAATAATGATGCATGTGATAAAAATCAAGCCAAGATTCATAATGAACTATGCATTTTATGCTCATAAGTAAGTTATTAAGATTTACAAAAATCTTAAAATGTTATTAAAATTTACAAAATAACTCACATTTAATTAACAAAATAACTCACCAAACATATCCTCCTAATTTTTTATAATGTTGTTATTTTAAAAAAATAAAGCAAATAGTTTCCTTCTACAAGATGGTCTTTCAGGAGGCAGCAACAATGTGTATGGGGTAATGTATGCTGCAGTGGAGATACCTGGAATGGGGTAATGTATGCTGCAGTGGAGATACCTGGATTTTTGCATCTGAAACACGAGTTCGAATCCCATCTCAGGGGTTAGTCTTTGTGTTGCTTGGGAAAGTCACCTTTTATAGATTTGGAATCTACACTGGTTAAAGACAGACATGCAGGCCACACCTGACTCCCAGCAGAGCCCCACACCCCACTTTCATCATCCACCCCCCCACACACACTGCACTATGACCTTCACATCCGTGGCTACAGCTTTATTAGGCAGCTACACGCCTCGAGGCTTTTAGGTCTCTCCATCTTCAAGGTCTGACTTGATAAACAGACGCTGAATCACATAATTTGTATGAAAGATCATGTTTCCTACTCTTCTTTGCCTGCACAATGCAAGCAGAGCATGAGCAGTGGTCAGTGTCGGCACCAGGCTAAAGCTACAGGTGACAAAAGGCTGAGAATCCAAGCTCGAGAAGGAAAGAGCGAGAGTGAGCGAGCGAGAGCGAGAGGCAAACCAGGGAACTGACTCCTAAGGACAGAGACCAAGCTGAGGGCTGCTGGAGGGGCGGGCCGGGGTCGGGGGACGGGGGATGGGGGGCATCAGGGCCAGCCCTCGGGACGCTCTCGCTGGGTGAGATGACACATCACTAAATTCTACTTGTGAAACGAATGCTACTCTATGTGTTAACTAACTAGAATTTAAATAAAACCTGGAGACAAACAAAAATAAAATTTACATTTTTTTAAAAAGAAAGAGAAGACAGATGGTTTCTGGGAGCTGCTGTCTCTTTAACGCGGGAAAATGGAAAGCCCTGAGCTGTGTAGCCCTGGTTTACCTGGGTCTTTGAGATAATAGAGAAAATCTCAGCTCTAGTTCAGGCGTCTCTTCAAGATGAATGAGATCAATGTATTGATAATGGAAACAGCTGCTTGGCAGAGTTTCTTGCTTTAAGGCAGGAAATGAAGCCTGAAGGACAGAAGATATGCTTGGCTTTATCAGGGAGGATATGAACCAATACAGATTTCTGAGAAAAATAATTCAAAAGGTCAAGCAAAGGGAGAAAAACAACCTGAAGTTCCCTGAAACCAGCAGCGACATCTCTGCTCCTCTCACAGCCGACCCGGCCGTTTGTTTAATCCCGCCCAGAATTCTCTCACTGCTAATTACAAGCTCTGCGTCTTGGGAGCCACAGGCCCATGGCTAAGTCTGGGGGAAGCCTCACAAACCCGCCCCCAGACCTCACAGGAAGCACTAGTGCTCAGGCTTAAGTCTTGAAGAGTGATTCTAGGCTGTTTCTTCTGTCCTCTCAACAATCCGAGAGCGAGGCATCAAAATGCCCCGGTTCAGAGAGATGAGGACTCCCTTACCATCAGCCCCTAAGTTTCTCCCAAAATTCTGTGCTTCTGACTCACCGCTGTGAAAAAGTCCATGAAAACAAGAGAAAAAAAGTCAAAGAAAACAAGAGAAGTTGAAGATGATCGTTTTTAAAGAAAAAGAAAAAAATCATTCTCAAATATGTGTCTCATGAGGTCATAGATTTATAAAGTTTTTGCATTTGAAATATTTACCAAATGCCATAGGTGACAGGGTGTCGGGCTGGGTGTCCTGGAGACGCAGACGGACACAATGTGTGGGCAGTTAGAAAAGGTGTAACTTGTATTCGTTCTTCTGTAAGTTTAAAAGGAGTGGTGCTCAAATCACTGAGAAAACACAATTGCAGCTCAAGAAAGGGCCCTGAAATCTTACATAATACGTTGAAATATTAACTACACATCAAAAATGTTAAGTATTAGACTGGCAGGGCCTTCAAGAGAAATGTGTTTATCTATTCATTCATTCATTCATTCCGATTGTCAAGTCTTCTATTTTCAGAGAGAAATAATTATAATAACTGCGGTGATCCCTGAGTTTGCTAAAGGTCTTAGAATATTTCAACACGTGGCTTCAGGAATGAAATTCCCAGCTACCCCCAAGGCCTCGGAGAGAATGGACTACAGGACTTACCGACCGCTTTGGAGCACGTGTGCTCTGCGGTCCTGCGTCTCAGAGAGCCCCGTTCTGGGGGTGGGGGCCTTCAGCCTCAAGTTTGTCCCGGAACATGCATTGTTTAATCGTAACTTTAGTCACTGGATTTGGTCCCTACAGAACCTACAAGGGTGCATCTCCTCTCATGAGACACAAAAAACGACACACCCAGTATCTTGAACGCATTCAGTGGTGGCGCCCTGAGAAGTCTGAGACAATGACCTCTCTGAGCACCAGCGTCTGCGGGACACAGCGACCTGGGGGGCTGCACGTCGGCCTGGCCCAGGAGCCTCCGCACAGAGCAGGACTGTTCATCACCCTGCCGGCAAGAGGAACTAAATTGAACGTCCCCACTGACCATGTTCCCATCCTGACCCTCTGCAGCCGTCACAAGGTCTTCTGATGCTTCTTCCTAAGTGTGTCCCATATGTTTTCTCACAGACCTATGTCCCCTGTGTTTTCAAGGACCCAGCACACCCTCCCGAGCGTCTAAGTACCCTTGTGTTCCAGGCAATACTGTGGCCCGCCATCGGCCGTACCTCTGAGAGATATGTAAGGCACCCTCACAGCCCACAGCTTGTCGATACACGGGCACCAGTCACAGGGCGGGAGGCGGAAGCCTGGGACACTGGCAGTTAGAGTCTCCCATGAGAGGCCCGTCTCCTCCGCAAACCCATCTCTCATGACACTTCCCCCACCCCACCCCCGCAGATTCTAGCCCCGGTGACGCATGACGGTGGAGGTATCCCTGACCTTCTCTGCCACTTCTACTCAATGTGTGCCTACTGTCACTGACCGTCACGCTGAACGGTCTCCACCGCCTCCAACATCTGTTGCTCCCCCTGGACCTTCAGAGGTTTAAGGGTTGGGAAGATGTCTTGCCACCTGCCGTGCCTAATTCAGAGGTAAGTTTGGGTTGAAGTCAAAGTAGACGTATGGTCTTTAACGCTTGCCATTAGGTTTTACACCTACAACAATGGCCCTGATCTACAAACACTGTCATCATGATTAATGTCCCTCTGCCTCTCTATGAAAACAAACAGGTCAGGGATTGCATAGCGCACACCCTCTCCGTCAATTTTATTATAGCCTCACAGATGATGAAAGCATTTTGTATCTTATTATAACTAAAATACTATTTTATACAAATTGTAAATACCTATGACGGAAAGACAAAAGACTTTTCCAAGGAAATGGATTTAAATACGGAAAATACAGATTCTCTCCAGAGTTGGTGCCTACAAGATTTTTTATGAGGAGAATTCCTTTTGGCGGAAAAACAATTTGATTCAGACACAGAAGTGTGGGCAGAAGGTCTGGATTCTGGGTCAACGTGTTTGCGATTATTGGTAAGTCACTTTAACTTTTACAGGCTTCAGTTCTAGATACTCCAAAGCAAGTAAATTGAACAAGGTGATTCTCAAGTGCCCCCCTTCCCGTTTTGTAAGTCGTAGTTTATAAAGAAAGCACACGGTCCTACGGGCTGCCTGGTTCTCAGAACACTTAACGAAATGGGTTAAACACAGCGGGTTTGTTGTGGGAAGAAGGGGCTTCTGGGGTGTGTGATCGTCGGAGAACACAGTCCTGTGGGTCTTTATCGCCCAGAAGAAATCTGAAGGAAGGTAGCCTAATTTTCCACGCCAAGTATGCTGTGTGCTTGTGTTATTCTTAGTTACGCACGACACAAATGACACACACACGCGTCACACTCACTCGGATTCTCAGCCCACACTGCACGGGCTCCTTGAGGACCTGGGATTTGGTGCACCATTTCTGAGTCATTAAATAGTTCTGCTAAGGGAGGGGATGGGAGAGGAGAGAGGGGGCACAGGTATCGGAAAACACCTGCAGACCTCGTCTTGTTCCTTTCAGCCATTCACAGGAAGAGCAAGCCGCGTCTCCAGCTCTGTCGGGGTCTCCAGACAGAGGAAGCAGGAGCAGGAAGACACACGGAATGTGCCCGGATTGTGGGTCCCCCATGTCCCTCCCGTCACCCCAGGGTCTCTCCCCCGGCCTTCTAGTGTCTTCTGTTCTGAGAGCACCTTCCACCTGAGCTCTCCTTTGGGACTCAGGCTCTAGAGATCCCGACTCTGGAACTTCTGCCAACGCTGCTCGAGCCCCAGCCCCGCACCCCACCCCACCCTTGTCCACTTTGGGGTTCTGTCATGATTATTGCGGTTGGCATCCTGTCCCCAGGGCACAGGACACACAGTTGCCAGAGCTACTCTCTGAGCGGTAGAGTCTCTGTCGTAGAGTAACAGACAATTAAAAGAAAATGAGAATTATTTCTTCTTGTAAAGAACGAAATCATCATTCTGAATGAAAGAAGCTTTGGGATCTTCATGTTTGTCTTATATTTATAAAGAATGTCCAGAGCTGGAACATAAATAATTCAAGCTACGTGTCTGATTGACTTCTGCGGCTTAAAGACACATACAGTCACTGGGATAAATATCCATTATTGTCTCAGAGAGAAATACCAGAAAATCTAATATCTATGAAAAAAGGAAAAACGGAAACCAATATGAGGCTCCACTCATAAATCATAATTAGCTTTCAAAGACCAATATATTTTATTATGAATATAAATCCTGATAAGGCAAAACTATGAAAATTTCATGACTCCAAAGTCTTCAATTAAAATTAAAATGCCTTATTTGAAAATTTGATTTTTATGCATATGACAGATAAAGTTCCCAAAAAAGCATGAAATATTGAAATCAACTTTAACAAGTCCTAGATTTAAATGACCAAAGGAAAATGAAATATATGACGTATGGCTCAAAGAATGAGTTTTTAATCTAAATTATGAAAAGGGGGTTTTAGTAAATTGATTTTTTTAATTAATACAACTGTCAAGAAACATTCCTTTGAATCTACATCAAATAACACATTTTTTCCTTCAAAATGAAATACAAGTAAGCTTTAGGGTAACCACCCGGCTTCCAGTGAACATCCAACCATCCTCCGAATACCGGCTGTAAAGCTCCACCAAGCCCAGTGTAAATGTCAGAAATGTGTGCATGGCCGGTGGAAAGTTTAATTTGCACTTCTATAAACCCACATTCCATTTCTCCTTACCTTCATCCATCGCCACCGCTGCAGTAATTCTCAATATGCGATTCAAATAACAACAATGGATTGAATTCAAGTTTGGGGATGAAAAAGCACCTTTCTTACCCTGGCAGAGGGGAGCGAGGGAATCCCACTGATACATGCCTCCTGGACTCCGCTGGCAGGTCGCGTTGCTGTGGCCAATCATCCGATACCCGGGCTTGCAGAAATAATGCACTTTACTCCCCAGTGCTCCTGTGGTCCTATTGAAAACACCGCCATTCTTCAGGGTGTGGGTCAGGCTGCAGTAGGGCGCTGCGGACACACGAGCACATCCAGATGTAAATAAATAAACAGGAGAGACTAGGGGTTTCTCTCGGTTAAAGGGATATAAATGAAGTATCTTTCTTGTTCAAACAGTGGGAAACCAGCACCAATATGTCAACGTGTTCTAACAAGTATCCCCACACACCACAGTCTGGCACGGGGCCTCCGGCTCACCGCTGCTGGGAATGAAACGTGGCATCACCACATTAGAAGACAGTGGCAATTTCTCATAAAACAAACATGTTATCACCCTACGGTCCAGCCGTCAGTCTCCTTGGTGTTTGCTCAAAGACATAACAATGTAGGTCCACAAGAAGAAAAAGAAAGCGTGTGTGTGAATGTCTACAGGAGCTCGACTCAGGCCCACTCAAGCTTGAAGCTTGCACGACGCCCTTCGGTGGGTGATGGACGGACAGTGGCCCATCTGAACGGTGGAATATTCTTAGACACCAAAAAGAAGTGAGTCATCAAGCCATGAAAAGAAAAGGAGGAAACTTAGGCGCTTTTTAATAATGGAAAGAAGTCATCCTAGAAAGGCTGCCGACTGTGGATTCCAGCTCTAAGTATGGGATTCCAGAAAAGGCGACACTATAGGGATCCTAAAAATAGCAGTGGTTGCCAAGGGTCATAGGGAGGGATGCATGGGTAGAGCTCCGAGGGTGTTTAGGGCAGTGAAGCTGCTCTGTGATACTGTAACCATGGGTATATGTTATTACCCCATGTCCAATCCACAGAGTACGCGACACCAAGAGTCCCGCTGATGTAGAGCCCGGGCTCTAGGTGACGATGAGGAGTCCGTGCAGGCTCACTGATTCCGACAAATGCACCATCTGTAGGGGACGTTGACAGCAGGGTGGGGGGCTGTGTCTGCAGTGGGAGGGGGTACATGGGAACTCTCTGTATCTTGTCCTCAATTTTGCTATGAACCTAAAACCGCTCTAAGAATATAAAGTCTAAAACCAAACAAAACTAAACCAAAATGCATCCTAAAAGCCTAGAGCCAAGGTCCAATCTCTTATTTTGAAGTTTGGACTACAGGCAGTTATTGCTCTGTGCGAAGGAGGGTCTCAACTTTCTGAACACTGGGAGGAAATACACGAAGAATCCTGCTGGATTCCCTCACTCACTCCCTTAAGGCCGACACACTGAAGTAAGCTGACTGGCACCAGACTAAGAACAAGGAGGGGCGGCTCTGAGCACCTTACTTGAAACAAAACTATTGGAAAAGAAAAGCATCATTAATATGGAGAGAATAGAAAAATAGAACATTTTGCCATTAAAGCCATTAACTCTTTCTTTGTCGCTGCTGTTAAGTGGGTCTTGTGAGTTGCACCATAACGGAGATATGAACCTTCTTTTTAACACAAGGGATTTAATTAAAATCTCTAAGAAAATGCACTACTCCAGGTCAACACAAATCTCCCAATAGCTTTAGTCATTGCCTGTGAAGGAACTTTCTAAAATTGGGGACAGGCGTTTGTTAGACTGAGTCTCACCTACATAGAATACAACATCCCGACGGCTAAAAGCTCTGCGTCTTATTTACACATTTAGAGAAAGAAACTAATTTCACTCTTACGAGATCAGTTTCATTGCAGCAAACACTCCTACGAACTCCCTTCCGATAAATTAAAACAATAAAATAAAGTTGTGAAGGACTAGAAATGCTGTTTCCTTCGGAAAGAAGAGGTTTAAATGAACCACCAGCCCCGTGGGGCTCCATAGACGAACACACTTACAAGTCTGAGTGCTTAATGTGGAACCCGTCCTTAGAAGGCAATGCAGAAGAAACTTGTTGAAGGCTCCCTATCATAGCACTGCCCAGAAGCAGTGTCTGCGTGTCTGGCCTGGGCTCTCCACCATGCTGCAGAAAGGAGCGTCCTCAGAGAATGTCTTCAGCTGGATGATCTTCAGAAATTCCAGTTCTTTTTCTTTTTCTTTTTTAATGGACTGATTTTTCTTAAGTGAAATCTCAGTACTGCGAGAAACTTGTGATTCGCTGCCCCCTGGGCCAAGCCATTTTTTATGTCCTCATTCGAGACCCAATTTTCTAAGTTTTGAATGAATGAAAGTATTTATTTTAGGGAAGGAATGAGTATAACCAGGCACCTTGGCTAACAACGGCAAAAACCAAGACAAAACAGAAAGATAATTGATAGGAAGAAGGAGCAGACTGTCGGTCTTACTCTAAAGGGAGAGAGAAGATTAAGTCTGAAACGGCCCTGAAGGGACCAAGGGACCACATAATTCACTGCATGTCACGCATGGTTTTTGTCATAGTTTAGTCTGTTAAGGGATATAATGTGTGAGATTGTCCAACTTTCTGCAGTCTGATGATTGTCCATTTTCTCTCCTATTTACTATGTTTTTCTTATCACCGGGCTTTCAAGATGCCTCTTCTTTCCTAACTCACCTAGAATGAGAGAGCTAGAGAGGGCCCCAGGGGAGAAAAGAGAGCCCTGAGAACAAAAGGGACAGATCGGAGGACGCAGCCCCCCTGTTTGATTCTTGGCTCTAGGAAGACACAGAGGACCGATGCCCACCTCAGAGCTGCTGGTAGAGCGTTGGAAGAGCAGGGAGGCGTCCACTACGGGAGAAGACTGGGCAAGTCAGAGACTCTGGAATATCTGGATGTATGTCTGACCCACCTCTATCTTTAACTTTCCCCATCCGGAAGCTCACGCGGTTCACTCAGTGTGGAAGGATCATTACTAACTGTGCATGCACTTAGCACAGTACAGTGCACTGACGAGAACCGCCTTTGGACAGCCCTCGCTTTGTCTTTCTTGCTTTCAAATTATGTTGCTCAGTTCTATCAGTCCTAGCCCGGATGACCAGTGTTTCGTAAACGTGGGGCAAACAGAGCTGTCAGATACGCCGTGTGGTCAGACAACAGGCTAGAGCCCCCTGCTCACTCCACTACATCTCGGAGACATGCTGATCTCATTCCCGCGCTAACACCACTGGCGATGAACTCCTAGCAGAGGTCACTGAAGCACCGAATTTAAAACGAAAACCTGGTAAAAGATAGAGGTATTCACTGACCAAAAAAAAAAAAAAAAAAAAAAAAGTACAGTTTTTCTGAAATTCTCCAATTTCCTACTCTCCCAACACAGTTTAACAAAGAGAATCTTCTTGTTCTATAATGAATTAAAATGTGCCTTGAAAGGCAGAATTCAAGGTATAATCACATCACCAGGCTACTAAGTGATCTGCCACAGGTAGAAGGAAATCAATTAGGTTCACCATGATTTCCCCTGCAATGTCTATTTTTGCACCTTGGAAATAAATTCAAACGGTTCTAAAGGTTTCCAGATCTTTTTTCAAAACAAGAAATGTGATGGACACAAATCCAATCATCGCCCTAATGCTCTCCTAACTCCGCCTATGGGAACAATATTAACTTTGAGCCCTTTGTCAATAAGCATTTTGAATAACTACTTTGAGAGAAGGAGAGAGGCACGAAGGTCTGGGTGTGTTTGATTAAACTTTATCAAGAAAGAATGACTGAATTTCATGCTCACCTTCCGCACATCTAAAGCCTTTTCAAACCCTTGATACTCTGTAATGTTCCATGATGTCTACCAACCAGAGAGAGCTGAAATCTTATCCTTTAAGCTACTGTGCCTTTTTGCTGTTCCTCTTCACGACGCTACTCAGCAATGACCAAGTCCAACACCAAGAGAGGACTTCCCAGCCCTCCGGGAAGCTACTGCTCAATTAAACGTAGCTGGTGGGCACCCTCCTTAGGGAAACTAGTTCAGTTACCACTGCAGGAAATCATTGAGTGAGATACTGAGAAAAACGTGGATTTTTTTTTTTTTGTCATTAATTAAAATATATGAGGAATTTAAGTTGTCTATTTTTTCTGTAGGACAGTAAAACATTAGGGGTGGGTCGGGTCATACTGACAGATGTACAGAGGATTTAAAGAACATAAATACATTGGCTGCCTTAATTAGTACAAATAGCACTGACAGAGAATAATTGAAATACACAGAAAAGGACAAAGGAAACTGTTGATGCGGAAATACATCCATCTGTAATATGTACTAATTTTGTATGTGTTTATATGTGTGTGTATACACGTAATCTGCAAATATGAAGAGACACACAGATAATCAATAAAAAGACAAACTACTAATAGTACGAGATTATCACTTGTAAAATTAACATCAATAGGAGTATCCCTTCCTGTTTGTCTCTTTAGCATTTAGACCTAATTCAAAATTAGCTTTGCATTATATTTCTTTATCTTTTAGAGGCAATGCCCGTGTTTTCCCTAAGTGAATTCGAACCTTGATGATTTTAGCAATCATCATTAAAATATCAATCAATAAATTGTTTCTTTTCTCTGCTCTAGGTTAGACACCTCTTACTCAGAGTGATTTCCCATCGTATTATCCCTATGGGACTTCTTTCTCATCCTTGGATATTAGGTTTACATTACAAATTTCTATCTCCATTTTCTTGTAGATCACTTGTATTAAAAACGCGGTTACGCTGACTGTGAGCTTTACTTACGAACCTGTATACCGAATCTTGAACCCTTTTTTACTGGTTGCATGATCAGTGGACCAGCGAAGGTATAACTGATTGCTCCTGCTTGTAAAATTCAACTGTTCAGTGTGGTTCCCACTTAAGACCACCAACAGAGGACTCTGACCAGAAGAACCTAAATAAAACAGAAAACCAAAAGAAGTTCAGTTATGAGCTCATACCTACAAGATGCAGACTACTTATAGCTTTTTATCACAGTTAGGAGTCTAAATGTACAATAGATATTTCCACTTATTTCCATAGTAGACTGAGTTCCAAACGAATAAAGCAACAAGTAAATTCCCTGATTAAAAAACAAGCAAAAGAAAATAGCCAATCAACATCATTTCACATTAACACATAAGACATAGATCATATGAACCTTACTATAAGATAGGAATAATTAAGATACATGAAATTAATTTTTATCCCCATTAGTACAGATGATATTGTAAGTACAGGAGAAATGACGACTTTCATGTGACACTGGTAGCAGGACGAAGTAGTACAGTCACTCAGCAGAGCAGTCTGTGACACGCAGCACAACCGGAGGCTTCCTAGTTCTGCAAACTTCAGCCCATGGGCGCCAGCGTTATTCATAGAGCCAAATGTTAGCTCCAGCATTGCTGTGGCATGGCAAAACCTAGATCCTAGATTGTATTTTGGCATTTTAGAAAAGAATGGAAAGTGCCATGGAAAGCAATCCTATATACATCTAGAATGAACGGACGCCATAAACACTGATGGGCATAGGTGATTCTTAAAATAGCATGTTGACAGCTAAGGAAGTCTAACTGCAGCTAAATATGATAGCAATTATGTAAAAATTCAAAGTTTCCCATATTAAATTGTGTGTGTGTGTGTGTGTGTGGATAGATAGGACGTGATGCAGACAGAGATGCATAGTTACATGATAGAGACAGACGGATGTTCACACAGAGATCAAGTAGGCACCGCTCGAACCACGCGTGCAAGCGGGACCCACTGACCCCATGCCCTTCGGTGCTGCTTCCTCCTGGGAGAGATGCCTGTGGCGTTGGGTACGCGTGGAATCCCCAAGCGACTCTGTACTTCTTGCTTCTCAAAATGAGAGACTATGGACTCTGAAAATCAATCTGAGGGGTTTGAAGGGGCGGGGGGTGGGAGGTCGGGGTACCGGGTGGTGGGTATTAGAGAGGGCACGGATTGCATGGAGCACTGGTGTGGTGAAAAAATAATGAATACTGTTTTTCTGAAAATAAATAAATTGAAAAAATTAAAAAAAAAAATCGGAGCCTAAGGTAAATTGGACCAAATCCTAAAATTCATTACATCCAGTAATGAGTCCACATCTATATCTTAAATTTTTTTTCACCTTTTGGTACATTTGAAATTTTTAAAAAACTCAAGACACAAAGTCAGTATCTAGTAGGCAGTCAGAAGAAGCAGGTGCAGCGTGCAATGATGTAAAATGGCCCCAGCGGCCGTAACGTGATGGCAAGGACCGACAGGAACTGCTTTCTTGAGACAGAACCTGCATTCTCACTTCCTGGGTGTCCCGTACAGTCCCCCTCCGCTGGTGAACTCAGCACCGCCTCCTAGTCTGACGGCTCCGTGGCTTTTTGGCATTGCGCAGCAGCCTCCCAGGAAGCACATGACGGGAGGGAGAACGCGGTTATCCCCGCGAGGGCCAGTGCCTGTCTCATCGGCGTACCGGACTCGCTCTGAGAGTTGTACGTAGGATTTGCATTCAAGCAAAGTGACTGAGAAACCACCACCTCACTTATTGTGTAAACCCAATCAGGACAGTTAAAATTATTTTTTCCAAAAGCAAACAAACAAAACATCACAGAATTGTATTCCTTCAAATATAGACACAGTGAGGTCATACAGGTCCGGACCTTGGAGCGTGACCATATTTGGAGATAAGATCTTTAGACAGATAATTCAAGTTAAGGGAGGACCCTGGAATGAGCCCTCATCTGGTAGGACTGGAGTCCCTGCACAGAGAAGAGATCAGGACAGGGAGGCACGCTGAGGGGGTGGCCACGTGAGGACATGAGGAGAGACAAGACCTTGGAGAAACCAGCCCTGCCCACACCTGCATCCCAGTCCTGGGAGGAAATACATTCCTGTTGTCAAAGCCCCCTACACTGGTACTTCAGGATGGCAGCCCTAGACACCAAATACAAAAACTAGTACATTCGAGATGATTCAGGCCGTGTCCGGTTTTGCTGGAGCAAAGTCAGAACAGATGAAATGCTACCGCTCAGTTTCCTGGAAGGCACCCCATAAAAGGATGGCCAGACTTGATACTTAAAGAAGACTATGTGTTTTGGGGACTGGTTTTCTTGTTGTTGTCTAAAGAGATGATATATATTCTAAAATAAAATATCCCTGGGAAATTAACTTGCACTTGTAAAGTTTTAAAATATCACTTTTCATGACAGAACCCAAGAGTAAAGCTTCAGGTATTTTTAATTCAGCAACTAATTCTTCATCACTTTCCATCTGTTCTTTTTGCCTGACACATAACGAGCTTCCTCAAGGACTCGCCTTTAAAAATATGCATCCAGTCAACATGCATCAAAGACCACGAGCCATCATGGAGGGCAGCTGTTCCCACCACCAGCATGGAAACCATGAAGTATGTTACAAGTGGACACCACAGTCCTTATGTTGACACCTTTCTCAGTTGAGGTGTATAATGATTCAAGCTCTTTGTTCATTTATTTTTTTAATCAAGGGTTAGCCACTACTGGAACTACAGACAAGAATACACTCCTGGGATAATAAAGTTTAAAATCAATATTTTCCACATTTTTTTTTTTTTTTTTTTGCACCTCTTGATCCATAAAGGAAGACTGTCTTCCAGAAGACAAAGAGAGGTGCGGTAGACATGACCCTTAATGCAACAGAAATGCTAACACTTAAAAACTATTCCTATAAAATGTTTCCCTTTCATTTTATAGACAAATCTTTGAGGCTAGAACAAAGCTAACCATGGATCTCTGGTAATTTTAACAGCAAGTGTTTTGATATTACCTCTATCATCTACTTTTGTAATAGGGATGATCCACCCCGATTTTGGGGAGATCCAGTTGTAAGCCCATAAGGATAAATACTGCTGTGACCGTGCTGCTGTAACTGGAAGCAGGAGAAGCACTGTCAGCCGAACTCCCATCCATTCATCCCTGAGGTGAACTGAGGGGCCATGAACACATTTACAGTAATTATGTAAACACATTTAATTCATACAATGTGTATACGAATACACACACACACACACACACACACACACAACCCTAACCCTAACCCGGAAACTGGCTGCTCACCTACTTTGGTGTGCATGTCATCTAACTGATCCCAGAACCAAGCCTACCTGCTTCCTCACTGACGTAAGAATCCCCTTTCGTTTCTTGGCTAATATGTGACTTCTCTCTATTATAAAAACTACAGGAAAGTCTTCAGCAGTCCACATCTGCTTCAACATACACTTAGACAAAACACTCTTAAAATGGAAATAGTGCTCCTCAGCCCTCTGCTTCCATGTATATAAGTGTGAGTTCAATTTCCAGTTTAGTGGCTCATCATCTTAGGAAATACATAAATTGATTCACGCAGCATCTATCCATGTGATCAACTCGACTATGACAATTCATTGAGGACGTAGAAGGCATGTAGACACTCACAGAACAAACTACAGTCATTATTGTTAGCTTATTCAACTCAATGACCAGTCCCTCAAAACATGCAAAAGCCTTATTATTATGTGCAGCCATAATTGTATCTTGGTCTAATTTTCTGGGCTATGATAATGCTGCTATACAAAGAAAAATATTAACAACATCTCCATTACAAATTGACAATTCAACCACATACTACTTGTAAGCATGGCATTGTTCTGTTAATAAGTTTGTTAGAAATGTATAAAAACATACAACACTAGAGTTGAAAACAGTATTAACATCTGGTAAGTGCGTTGTATGATTTTTTAAAAGATTGCACATTAAAGGCTTCTGTAGCATTTATCATCTGGAAATCTCTGTGACCCATTATTTTATGTAGTTCTAGTAAAATAATTGTCTCAATGGATTAAAGTACCTTTAGCTCTCTTAAATTTCCTAAGATATCCTCTGCATCAGTAGAATACTAGAAAGAGAGAAAGGAAGAGCTGTATGGGGTCATCTACTCTAAATTTCCACAGGAAAAAATTAAGTAATAGTTCAAATAAATTCAGGACATTGTCACAGTGCATTGTTAGCATATAATTGCATAAAAGTTGAAACATTAACAAAAGTATGTTCATGTTCCAGACTCTTGAGACTCTACCAGGTTGGAATAATTTATTTTCTGTTTGGGGAAGATACAGTTCAACTCAAGAATATATGAAAGCCCTCGTGTAGTAAAAGCATCATGGTGGTGTTTTTATTACACTCCATAGAGATCACTGGTCGGTAAAAAAAAATAAATAAATAAAACAGCAAAGAAACTTACCATCAAATACTTCCAGGGCATCAAATTGCTTTTCACTTTGAAATGTGTCCACGAAGATGGTGATGTTGTAGTGCGGTTCCACTTTAATACTCCATGAGCATGTCTGGGAGTTAAAGTAGTTGCCCGGGTAACCAGGACTGAGGATGACTCCAGAGGACTCCGTCCGGACTTCATTCGCAGGGCATTGTGCTAACGAGAAACATATCAGTAAAAGTCTTCCTTAACAAAGTGAACCCAACGTCAGTGGGAGAGTCTCTATCTCTGTATTTATAAGCCAATGGCGATGGAGGGGGAATGACCCTACTGAACTATGACCCAATTTAATACAGGGTAGAAACACAGCAGAACAGCACTAAATGATAACAAGTCACACTTTACTAGCACTCTGTAATTTAAATGAGAATTACATACATATAGAAATGTTGTTGGGACATAGGGTGACTAGACTGATTGATTGATTGATTTCATTTACCGTTAAGGAAATGTAGGGTCAAAGACTTTATTGTCACTGACACAACTCTAGGGTAGCCCAATCTGACAAAGCTGAAAAGAAGCCTGGAACCTGAAAGCTTTGTTTATCTGGAAAGGGTCATGAAGCAATGCTGATCTGCCCCTTGTGAGTCAAGTGGGAAGTACGGGTACAGGAATGCTTAAAGCCATCCTGTACCTTCCATCCATAGTAACCTTCTAGGATGGAATTGCCCACACACCTCATTTTGGGGCAGGTGCACTGCAGATTTGATCTTAAGGCCCCATGTTTTCTCACTCAACTAAAAAGCAAGATCTCACCTTTTCAATGCAATATTACAAAAACGTTGTGCAATTATATACAGTAGTAGAAAATGCATTTATTTATGCCTTTAATTATACTTGTGATTATATTTACAACAGTAAATTTTAAAAATTTGACTTGATTACTTGACACTATGACAAGAGACAAGTCAGAAAGTCCTGGGCTGAAAGCCATATTGGATATCTGGGTTGTATCAATGTGATTTCTAAAGGATGAATTTATCAAAATGAATCCCTTATGAGTTTATCATTATGAATGAATCATTAAGACAGTGTGGACACACTGACATACTTTTATCCCTCCTATTTCCTTTTTTCTTTATTCTACTACTTTTAAGGTAATCAAAATAAAACTGATCTGCTTAGGCATGAACATGCAAAAGAAAATCACCAGACTCCTAATTAGTAATTTATCTAATTGATAATTTAATTATCTTTCAGAAATAATGTATTTATACAACTATTAAGAAAAAATTATATCACTTATTGATAATGATTCAAATTTAACAGAGATATAGAAAAACAATTTGTAAATTTTAAAGTTAAATGATCAGCTTTTCATTCATGAGAAAGGAGTTTCATTACAGGAAATGTGTCTTATTTGATGAATCATCTCCTTTTAATTAATTAAAATTATATTATTAAATTTAATTAATTTCATTTTATTTTAATTAATTAAATTTATATTAATAATACATAAGTTTTGAAATGATTGCCCAAAAAGATGAGTGAAGCTTATGTAATATGTTTTGATTCAAGTAACTGTTAAAAGGAAATTTTTCCTTTTTTAAAAAATTTACCTTAGTGTTCTTATTCAGATGTACCTTACATTTACAAAATGTTTAGGCATAAGATCGCTAACAATGAAACATTTCCTAGAACCTTTTAAATAAAGAAGTATTTTAGGTAGATTTTTAAGAATATTTACAATGTTGGGGCACCTGGGTGGCTCAGTGGGTTAAAGCCTCTGCCTTCAGCTCAGGTCATGATCTCAGGGTCCTGGGATTGAGCCCCACATCGGGATCTCTGCTCAGCAGGGAGCCTGCCTCCCCCAACCCCCACCTGCCTCTGCCTACTTGTGATCTCTTTCTGTTACATAAATAAATAAAATCTTAAAAAAATATATTTAGAATGTTAAATTGGGTAGCCCTTGTGATTGCCTACTTGTGATCTCTGTCTGTCAAATAAAGCCAAAACACTCAGACTAAAGCAATTTTGTTTAGAAAGTAATTTCTATATACAGTAGGGTGGTGAGGTCACTCTGAAATATATTATGCCCTTTCAAAAATGAACACATTGGCATTTTTTAAAAGAACACAGTAGAAGACAACTAGCCTTTCATCTGATGCATATGTGTAGGGCCTGGAGCTTTAGAATCTCCACCGACCCGCCTGACCTCACCGTGAGACTATGAGCGTTTCTCAGCCATGAAGTAACCAGACAGCAGCAAAGCTACTTGTCAGGGTCGTGATCAGAGAGATACATGTAAACCCTTTCCTTCGGTCTGAAGCGCTACACGGGCAGAAGGCATTTCCACACCCGCGAGGCACGGGCCACCTCCTGCCTCCTCCTGACTAAAGCCGCTGAGGCCCAGCACAGTTCGTTCTGAATTCTGAAAACATTTAGCCCAAGCCGCATCCTTCTGATTGCATCACCGCCACTATCATTATTAGGCAACACTGGAAGTTCCGGTCATCTAGAAACTGGAAACCGATGCCACGTTGCCAAAATCCACCTATAGAGCCGGAGTCCCTGCCAGGCTGGGAAAGGAGTGAGTGGTGATGACTCAGAGGCGGAATCTCAAGCACACCTATTCTCACTCCCACCGGTTTCCCCAAAATGCTGCTTCTACTGCTGGGAGAAGAAGGAATGAAAATGCAACTGAAATGATGTGCTTCCTTTTTCTTACAACACTCATTATTTTTTCCAGATATACGTATTGGTTAAAAATGCACTTGAGTGTGTCTCCCTGGGAGCAAACGTGGTTTTGATTCATTTGTGTCTCTTGCTCCTTCATACATGCCTAGACCTTCCTGGGCCTTGCTATAAAGTGTTGCTAGGAGCAGCGCCCAGCCACGGTGGGAAGTTTCAGAGACCACAGGCTCTCCCTGGGCCAGGCTGTTCACTCTCTACCAGCACTCACACTTAAAACACAGCCCTGTCTCCGGAGGGGACCCTGACGACCTCCCGCTGGGGGAAGCATCTGTTGGAGGTTCCCATCAAAGGCGCCTCTGAAGGCATGTGCCTCTCTGAGATAGGCACCTGAATGTTGAGTCACCACACTTCCACAAGAAGTTATTCCTTCAGCTTATTTTTTGAAGAAAAAAGAAATGGGAGGCTTAAAACCAAAGCATACTATTTGAAGCTTCTTTCAGGGCTTCAGCAAAAGTAATGCAATCAAATGTTAGGATTTATAAACAACGAAAACTAATTCTTAAAAGCACCTGTAGGACCCAGAGAATTGTGAATAGAGAACCCTATGGACCAGTAAGAAAGGTGTCTCTGGGAGCCCTTGATCTGTGTCTTACAGCTCTTCAAGAAGTGCTCATTATTAAAAGGACACTGGCTGTCTTTAGTGTTCACTGAAAATACATGTTTCTTAATTAAAAAAAAAAAAAAAGTGATGATTAGCTCTATAAAAATTCTTAGACCCCAATCCAGGGCACAGAAGCTCCTGTGCTGAGACCCCTCTAGACCCTGCACCGTGTACGTCTTCCTCTGACTCTTCACCTATCCCCTTTCTATAGTAAAGGATACAGACTAGAATTCTTCACAATACTATATTCGCAATGCTAAATCTAAGTAAATGTTTCCCTGGGTTATATAAGCTCTTCTAGCATAGGATAAAAACCAAAGAGGGGATTATGAGTGCTTCTGATCCAGAGCAGGTCCGTCAGAAACACAGACGACAAGTTGGCTTTGTGACGGGCCTCCAAAGGGGGAGCCGTCTTTTAGGACTGAGCCCTTAACCTGTGGGGTCAGGCACTGTCTCCAGGCAGAGAGTGTCAGAATTGGTTTCAACTGTAGGGCACTCAGCTCGGGTTTGGAGAGACTGGGAGAATTGCTTGGTGGTTCTGGAAAACATTCCAGACCCTCATTCAATGTTTCCTAAATTAAGATGGGCATCCGAGAAGGTGTATCTGCATGGGATGCTAATTTTCAAGGAACAATTTGCTCCCACTGTTCCCAAGGAACAATCAATCACCCTCAAAGTGGTGATAATTTTCATTTTTTTAGATCTCTTTTAAAGATTTTATTTATTTATTTGATAGAGACAGAGAGAAAACAAGCACAAGCAGGGAGCGCTGCAGAGGGAAGGGAGAAGCAGGCTTCCCGCTGAGCAAGGTGGTAAACCTTCACATTTTTAGGGCACATCTTAATGTGAGGCGGGACTCAACCCTGGGACCCTGAGATCATGACCTGAGCCGAAGGCAGAGGCTTAACCCATTGAGCCACCCAGGCGCCTCTGGAGACAATTTTCAAAGCAAAACTTAGTAGGACTCATAACCCACACAATTTTCCACCTATAATTTATCACGGGATTACCGACTCTCTCCCCTTGAGACCAACCAAATAATTTTAGAAAGTGCTGGGAGAAAGGTTATCATTAAATGATTATTTGATAAAAGACATCTGAGCGCTTCATTCTTTTTCTTAAAGAATGCATTTAGGTAACTCTTGTTTTAATATCTCTTAATATCTTGTTTTAATATCTCTTAATAACTCTTGTTAAAATACCTTGTTTTAAAGATATTTACTCCTGAAGGGAAACAGTAGAGAACTACGCTGTCCTCTGTAGTAACTGCTGGGTGTTCAGTGGGACATGGGCACTCGGTCTGAGCAGAGAGAACGTGTCTTGTTAGCAGAATCCTTCCTGCAACCGTGTGTGAGAGCCAAGTAATTTAGAGAATGATGCTCATGTTGTGCTGATTTACTCAGTTCCTGGACTGTCATGAATTAATTTCATTTAAATAAAAATGAGGTTAATCTTGGGCATAGCCAACATAATAAAGTAATTTTCCCTCTTTTTGAAGTAGCATATTAAATAAATATGTGTGCCTTTCTTCACTCATCAACTAAGACCACCCCTGTTTGAAATCATCTATGCTGAGAAACTTTAGGCTGTTTGTTGGAATTAAGATGTGCCCTAAAAATGTGAGGGTTTACCTCAGGTAATTTCTATATAAAATGGAAAAAGATGAATATTTTATATCCCCTTGCACCTTGAGGGGAAAAAAAACAAACAAACACTGTAGATGGTTGTTGCTGATGTAATATGGTACGTATACACCGATTTGTTCCTAAAAAGTAATGACTCAGTCTCCTGACTTATCACCCCGAGCGGTGTCCCAATTTTAAACCAGGCAGGTGTGAGGCAAAGTGCCAGTGACTTCCAGAACTGTGTGGGTCCTCCGCGTGGCTAGAGCATCCCATGGACTGAAGAAGGTGTGCTTCTGAGGGGACGGTCTTTGCCCACACACACCTGTGCTCCCCGAGGTACAATCTGAAAGCAATGTTTCTTAGAATTGGTCTGAGCAGTCATGGTTATTTAAGACCACAGCGTCCCAGATTTTCTTCAGATGCTGAGAATCGTCTCCCTGTCCCCAGGGGGCTAGGACTGCGCCTCTTGCAGGAGGAGGACGCAGGAAGTGAGCGCACATTCTAGGAGACTCCATTCAAGTGTGGGGGCACGTGCACAGTGCAAAGGAAGTTACTTCTTCGTGGGGCTGATAATTCACATTAGAACACCTGTAATGACTCACTTAATGTTCTCTGCATCGTCACAAACATCTCACCAATAAGGCCGATCCAGATCCTCCTTACACTCGATGCCCAAGGGATTAATGATTCACCTGCGGTCACTGTCTACACTGAATCACTGGGTCTTCTCTTCCTAAATTTTGGGGCCTTTTAGGTGCTTATATCATATGATAATGTTCAAATTTCTTGAAACGGGGGTGGTCCCATTCTTTAAATGAATTGAATGTTTATTGTGATTCTGAAGTCACAAAATCAAAACTATTCTAATGTGGAAAGCTTTCCAACTGGCCAAACCATCATACTTCTGACTTACATTGAGATATTATAGCATACTTATGTTTTTTCAAGTGTTTATTGCCCCAATATTACTTAAGAGTAGAGACTTTCAAATAGTTTAAAGTGACCTACTTAAATACTTCAATCACTTAAATCAATAGATTCAGCCTCAAGTCTTGCGCTATTGTGTATCTTGTGAGTGCATCTGCTCTATGTGTTTTAAAGACATGTGAATGTATGAAATTATGTGCATCTTATTGCACCAAGGCGCATGCCAATGCTTATAAATCTTATAGAAAATAGTAAGCACTAGATAATTTTACAGATACTAATGTATTTAGAGGGAAGTGTTGTGATGCCTGTAATTTGCCTTGAAATACAACAAAAGTAACATTAATGGATGGATAGAAAGATAAGAGACACACGACTAAGGATATATAGAGTACATGGATGGTGGAACCTCGGTGGCAGGTATTCAGACTGTTATTTCTAATTTTTTTAAGATATTATTTATTTATTTGACAGACAGAGATCATAAGTAGGCAGAGAGGCAGGCAGAGAGAGAGAGGAGGAAGCAGGCTCCCCGCTGAGCTGAGAGCCTGATGTGGGGCTCGATCCCAGGACCCTGAGATCATGACATGAGCCGAAGGCAGCGGCTTACCCCACTGAGCCACCCAGGTGCCCCTATTTCTAAATTATTTTAACTTAGCCATATATTTGAACATTTTCTGGTAAGCTACTGGGGAAGAAAAGACCTCTTATTTGATACGCTTTTGATTTGTATTTTACACGTAGCTAAAGGAGAAAGGCAATTAGGTATTTGTTGGCAGGTGATCTGATTTGCAAGGAGATCGTGCACAGTTCACAACTCTATGGGAAGCGCAGGCCGCCGCAAGCTGTGCATACCTTCACACGTTGGGAGGGCACCTTCAAACTGCAGTTGGGCACTGAGCTTGCAGGTCAGGGTGTCCGTCCCAGACAGCGTGTACCCAGGGTGGCACTGGTACTTCACGAAGTCCCCTGCAAGAGCCAACAGAGCTCACCTGGGACTATGTTTCCATGACACACCCCGTGAGTGAGGGCAGGAAAGGTCGAGATGGCCACCTACTGAAGGACGTCAGGGAGCAAAGCACTTCTGGACCCACATCGGGATTCATTTCTAGTTTATTTAATCAAAGGGGACTGTTGTCACTTCTTGACTTATAAAAACGCTGTCTTCCCAGATACCAGACAGCGCATGGGGCAGGTTTTGTCACAGACTGATGTGTCTGTGGTCCCGCCCCTCCCCCACAATTACTACTCAAAAAAAAAAGAAGGCGGATTGGGATTGCTTGGGATTTACGGGTGCAACACAGGATGGCTTCAATGCATCCAGAGAGGGCTAACCTGCGACCTTGGCCTAATTAGCACAATGTTCCCATTAACTGAGCCATTAGGAGGAGAGCAGAAAATGGGTCACGTGGTTTGATCAGTGGTCTGAAACTCGGGGGGAGAACACAGTGCTGTGTTTGTAGTTGAGACAGAGAAATCCTGGG
This sequence comes from Mustela lutreola, assembly GCF_030435805.1. Classification (NCBI taxonomy): domain Eukaryota; kingdom Metazoa; phylum Chordata; class Mammalia; order Carnivora; family Mustelidae; genus Mustela; species Mustela lutreola. The sequence goes on along the minus strand of NC_081307.1, from coordinate 39,771,761 downwards.
TCACAGTAATTACACCACAGACATATGCGGCAGCGGGTCACCTAATGTGACCTGATGGTTATTTAATGAAACTCGCCATTAATACGGAATGATAAAGCAGAATTTCTAAATATCACCATTAAGTACACTCACCAATTACATTCCAATTTCAATGAAAGGTCAAAGTCATAGTCATCATTATTTTAGCTACCAATGATTAAGCCCTTCTTGTGCGAGAACATCTTTTCCTAACTAAACGCAAATATCTGTTTAAGTCTGTCTCCGAATACCTTATTTAAAAGAAAAATACAAGCTAGCAAATGCTGGTGGGCCTGGTGAGGTGAGGATATGCTCAGATGACAGAAGCAAAGTTGAAATAGCTAAAAACAAACACCGTGGCAGTGGAGGAAGAAATGCCTATTTCTTCGATATATGAACTCCCTAGCAATGCTTTAGGACATTCTGACAAATACTCACTTACTCACGTGAGTAATTATCGCAGTGAGGGTGAGTGTTAAAAAAGTTGGGCTGAGCTAATGATGTTGCAACAAAGAACACGTTACCTATTTCAAAATCCTCATCCTCCATAAGCATTTCTGCCTGTGGAACTGACGGGGGAGGTTGGCATTTCTTGAGCTGAAATGCTAAAGGGTTTATAGAAAGAAAAACAAAACTGCAATTACATTTGCTGAATAAACAAAATTATTACAACAAGCATTCTGCTTCTATTGTTTTCATGCCCAGGTACCCTGCGAGGTCTATGTTTGTAAATCATCATTTTAGAACATTCTCAAGCTTATAGGATTATTTCACGCCCATGAATATGGAAAGTCAAAGGGGAAAGGGAACAGTTTTTAAAACTCGGGCATTTAAATAAAGCCACTTTACATAATTCGGGGCTTCTGGAAGGAAATGCTTCACCCATGGCCTGGTGCCAGGTCCACATTCACATTCGCTAAGGTACCTCTCGGAACCCCACGCTGGCGACTTCCATGGGTGCAGCCCTCACCAGATACAACAAGGGATTGATACGCTTTTCTCCAAATTATTGGTTTTCAAAGTCATTTAGTGCCCTGTTGCCTCAACCATAACTCTGTGGCATTTGCTACCTTGACTCCTCTGCAGGCGACACAGGGACTCTAGGAAAGCTACTAAACTGATTTCAAGGGTCCCTGGATCTGAGTCTCACCAGCAATACTCTTCTCTTGGAATGAGTCCAAGCTTCCCACACACCAGATGGGCCATCTACAAACAGCATCAAGCAAAAGAGGGTCACAGGGACCTCTGGCACTGAAAGCAAGAAAGTCTCAGAAGGCTCTTGCTTGGCAAGACCAAGGAACTCTAGCTGGAAAGGAGCCATATGTCAACACTATCAGGAGAACCAAATGGAATTCTTCGCCTTAATCGACAAGGTGAGAATGCACTGACCGTGAAAATTGAGAACAAAGAAGCCTCCGTTGGAAAAATCGCTGTGGAACTTGAGCAGGACCTGGTTGGTGGAGCTGTATGCCGTTTCCAGGGCTGTGTTGCCACTGAAAACTCCCAGCTGAGGTGAGTTCTGGTCAGGACCATCCCTAGGAAAGAGAGAAGTTTGAGGAGAAAGTTCTTACTCACAGCTGAAACCAACAACCATTTTCTTCCAACATGTGGCTTCCATCCTGCCCAAGCAGCTTGGTCTGAGCCTGGGCTCCAGGGGACGGAGCTGGTGCTCACACCTGGAGATTTTGGGGCTGACTTTACTCACCCCACTGTAGACCTTTTCAGAGCCCTAACAGAGACACATTAGGGCTCTTACAGTTAGTTACTGTAATATCACGTATCAGCTGCCTTTCAAACATCCATGTTTGAAAGTCTCAATTCCATGGTGTCTCTTCTAACGATGGGTGAAATTTATGGAGATCTTGCTATTGAAGTACAAAGTTTTTAAGACTTTGTTAAAAAGGAAATGATAGTGTGAAGGTCCAGCTACTTGCCCCAGGATAGCAAAGCAACACTTAATTGCACTTTCTGCTGCTCTTGGAGTCAATGTTTAAGCCAATCATTCAGAAATGTTCAGCATCAATAAGGTTGCGTGGAAGGTTTCCATCAGTGCCCAGCACCCCCTCCCCTCACCAAGATGAGGTAAACTGCATGATGAGACCGCCAGCCCCTCCCCCTCAGGGAAGGTGACCTTGCCTGAAACAATCCTTTCTCCTGCTAACAATGTCTTGCCCCACCCTCTTCCTATAAGAATCTTCCATTGTGTACACCTAACTCCTCAGAGCACCTCTCTCCTGCCCAGTGGAGTGTTAACCGGAGTCAGGAATCAATAAATAAAACCAATTAGATGTTCAAATTTACTCAGTTGAATTTTTGTGTTTTTAACAAACTGAATAAAATACTACCGTCTTGTGGACACTGTGTTTAGAAACAGCGAGTGTTTAATGTCACAAAGTTGGCCAGCCTCCTTGGTCTCTTTCTCATTAGGGCTCTGACAATGGACACTGCACTTGGTTGACTATGAGGAGCTTTTGCGTCTACCTGCTGCGTCTGTAGGTTAATCCAGGCGAAACGGCTGGTGGTATAATGTGGTTTTGTTTTGCCTTTGAAAGGGAAAAAACTTAATATTTCAGGCTCCCCATTCCTCCTCACCCCTCAGCCGCTGATTCTGCCAATCTCTCCTCCCTGCAAGAGTTACTTCTAGAGCCTCAGAAGCCGGTCTCCCTTCCTGCCCTCAGTTGACTCATTTCCCACCAAACAAGACTGGGAATTCTGCAGCCGGTGACTCCCCTTCCTAAAACCCTAGAAAATCTTCATCACTCTTAGAACTAAGCCTGGGATCTTTCACGTGATTTATAAGTTCCTGTACTCTCTGTCCTGCTCACTTGGACCCCATAAAACCCATCCCTGACACCTTCCAATACCCTGAAGTCACCTGTCTTCAGCTCGCTGTACAGGCTTTCCAATATCCACAATAACCCGTACCATTTACACCAACTTTCTACACCAAGTTCTGAGGCACACACACATGCATACCACATTGCTACCTCCCATAAATTCATAGTTTTCATGGAAATATTTTCTGGCAGCACATCCTGCTTTTCAAGCCTGGATGGAGCTCACCTCCTCACACCCCACTGGTCCTCTCCCCTTCTCCCATCGTAGTTTCACAGAGGACTTGTCAATCTCTGTGTCCCCTATAACCTCTTACTTCCAAAAGCAAAGGTAGGGTAGTCATTCCCAAGGACGTGAATGTAGCCAAAGTTCACGTAAGTAATTACCCAAGGCCACATGACTCCTTGGAAAGAGAAGCAGAACCCAAATCCCCAGGCCTGAGCTGGCTCAGTGTTACTTCCTGCACATCGTATGGACGCGCAGTCCTGCCGTGTGTACACAGGACGGCGGGAGGGTTGTGTGTAATTATCTCTTCAATGTTTCCAGGAGCACCGAATTCTTATCATGGCAAAAGATTCCTAACCAACTTTTCTTTTATAAAAAAAGAAAAATCGCACTTAAAAAAAAAATGTATAATCCAACTATGTTGGGGTAATCTCTATTCAGAGGAATCCTGAATTAACAAAATGCAAACATATCACATGACATTTATTCCCCATATCACTTGATTTCCTTCGTAAATATCCTTTCCAATATCTACCTAAAAACTTCACTTCTTAATGTGTCATCTGACATCAAAGCCCCACGTCTGTGGTTGCGAGAACAGTTTGACACAATCACAGATGAGTTCACACGGAAAGGCTCCCCTACCAGACAGCAATGTAATCATTCACGGCTTCCGTCTGTAGCAACGTGAAGTTGATGTAGACCCCATGGCCGGGAGGGACGGTGATCAGCCAAAGGCAGTCCTTCAGGATTGGGTACTCGTCTGGAAATCCAGGAGAATAAATGGTACCATTCTGAGATGTTACATTATATCCACAAGGAGCTGAAAAGGAAGCAAAGAAAATTAAGCCCCAATACAGTCAACTTCAGAAAGGACACAGTTAAAAATTTCTAAGTCTCTAAAGTCCCTTTGCCAAAATTTTCCTTATGAGAAATAATGGTGAATATTTTCAGTAGCTACTTTGTCAAAGTAATTCCACTAAAGTCTTAAAACCTTAGAAGAATTATACTTCTAAGCTAAGTTATCTAAATTCCGTTTAATATATTCTCCAAACACTCAAAATCCTTTTAGGATAAAGTCATTCTCATGTAATTAAAAAAATTAAAAAAAAAAAAAAGCCCTTACTCAGTCACTCAGTTATCTTCTGTGACCGAACTGATAATCCATTGTGCTATGTGATATGAGGAATTACATGGAAATGACGCATAAATAAATCATGGAAATTGTGTTGTTGTTTTAAGTGAGATTTCTAAAACATATTCAACTGCCTAAAAGGGTGGTATCCAAGTCTACCTGCCTAAATTAAAAAAATAAGTTATCAATTCTTGGCAGATCTATACCTGAAGAAATGAGAGAAAATAATATACGTGGGGTTTTCTTGATGCTTTTCCTCCTCTCACCAGCTTTCATCTCTGCCAAGACTCACAATCCCTAATCAGCCTGTTTTATTTTACTTAATGAATTGGTATTTTTCTGTTGCCATGGCAATTATTTTGTCTTATCGAGGGGAAAATGAAGTGACTACATATTAGCATCATAATCTGAGACACATTACGACACTCGGAGAGCAGTATAATACATCAAAGTCACAAACGAAGTAGACTTTTTAATCAACCAAACTCTGATAGAGGGGTCGGAGTGCCTGCCACTAGCATGAATCTTCTGGAGCTTTCGAAGACTTGTTATGAAAGGTGTCGAATTTAGGTGGCAAAACTGGTGAAACTGCATCGTAAAATGAGAGAAATGAACCTTCTGTAGAAAACAGTGAGCGATGACAAGGCACGAGGTGGTACATGGTACGCTGCTGGGTTCATCACATAGAGGCATGGGTATGTCTAAGGGGGTGGGGAATGTTCCAGTGGAAAATACATTGAATCCGGCCCAAGTTTTGGGCAGAGTCATTAGGAGAAGGCACCATGGAGAACATTTTAGAAACGTTAAGGCATGAATATTGATAAGTGGGTTTGGAGGCCCTAAACCTTGCTTTGTAAAGTAGCAAAGCAAAGCACAGGGACAGCTATGATTTATGCAATGAGGCCATGATCTAGTCTGCGGTCATTCGGAGCTAGTCAGTGTCCCCAGAAGATGTCTTACTTTGTCTCACCTCCAAACTTCATGCAAAAGTTCACTCTGTATGAAAAGTCCAAAGGCTTTCCTCCTCCTCTGCTTCCAGGCTGAGCTGGTCCGTTTCTTCTCAGCTCAACTCAAAGGTCCTTCCACCTTGAAGGCAGCTGGCTCTGGCCGGCCACGTTTGTTCCCCTGCCATGGGGCTATCTGCTCTCACCACCGTGGGGCAGCGGCCAGAAGTCAGGGACGGTGCTCCTTTTCCCCCTTACCCACAGTCCACTCCCACGACGCCCCAGGGCCGAGCTCACACCACAATAAATGAGAGACAGTAGAGAGCAGACGGCCGACACCGAGTAAGACAGTCACCACAAAGTATTTCCGTACCGAGGGCACTGAAGGGAGGGGCCGGCAGCCCTGCTGGGGACGTGAGGGTCTGCACCCGCTCCTGACCCATAATCTGTGATCTCCAAGGCTTCCCTAGTGCATTTTCACCTTTCAAGGTGAATCTTAGACTCGTATAACCGTATTAAACACGGGCGCACCCTTCCCAATGGGGAAAAACACAACAAAACAAACATGAAGGATAAAGCCTTTCCAAGGACAAAAGAAACAATACGCTAATTTCCTTGGGAGGACACATTTCTGGCTTCTGATGTTCTTTACGTCACTTAATAGCTGTCGGACGCTGAACAAAGATATCCTTGCCATGATTTATGTGTGGTAGTCAAGTAACAGGTCCACCTTTTACGTATTCGAGGAGTTTTTGCTGAGAGTGTATCATGGACCAGGACGTGTGGGGTTAGAGCGGGGGACAGAGCGGAGAAGGTAGTGATGGAGAAGCTACCGAGCAAACGCTGAGTATAAAGGTCTACTTGTGCAAGTCCGATGAGGGAGAGAACAAGCCCTACTTGTCACGTGAGCTAATAACATTCCATGAACACATGTAATATGCCCCGAGGCAAACGCTGCTGTGGACTCTAGAGCAGAGAAAACAGGATACTAAGAAACATGAGGGGAAGTCTCCTTCTCTTCCCCTGAGCTGTCTGTGCTCACAAAGGAGGCTTCACCGTTCCTGCCGTGGCCCCAAAGGCATGTCTACATTTCCACATCTGGACGGAATTTCCATATCTGGGTGGAAAGTCACCCAAAGTCCACAGGGACAGAGGATGTGGGATCTAAGGTGGCATGAATCCTGAGGTGATCAGTCTTGAAGCCACTGTGAGGGGCACCTGGTCACCAGAGGATGGGCACAGCCCTGCCAAGCTGGGCACCTCGAAGCTCCTCACTGCCAGCCTGGGAGCCTGGTCACAGAGGGACAAGGGAGGCCACCAGCTGGCCGGACAGAGCACATGGGCATACTAGGCACTACGCTTCACCATCAGATGTGACGTGCTGTCAGACTGTCCCCCACTCCAGGAGCCAAAGAGTCACTAGACACACAGTCGCTCTTGTATTTGGGAGTGCCCACGGTGATGGGATTTCTAGTAAGAGACAAATATGCGGTCTTCCTCCCTGCTCTTCGCATAGGACTCTGGAAACCTTGGATAAAAGCTAAGGGATGAAAGACATAAAGGCATCCTTCATTATTCATAACAAGACCCTTTTGATCACACGTGAGCTATGAATAAGGGGACTAGGAAAGCACCAGGGATGGCGCTAGTTGCCGGGGAACCAGGTAAGTAATCGGAGGACGGGAAATCTCAGCTGCATCCTAACCTTCACAGAACTGAGGAGCTGGAGGTCGACTTAATCTCCACTGGCCAGTGATTTAATCATCATACGTCTGTAGTGAAGACTCCATAAAAACCCCAACGCATGGGGTCTGGAGAACCTCTGGGCTGGCGAACACTTGGGCAGCAGAAGGATGGTTCTCCCGGAGAGAATACGCCATCCTGCTTGTCTTCCAGCCCACCGCGGCCTCTGCATCTCCTCCATCTGGCTGCTTCTGAGTTATAGCCTCTGGACTGGTCTGTAACCTTTTTTATTTTTTTCCTTAAGATTTTATTTATTTATTTACTTATTTGACAGAGAGAGAGAGAGGGAAAGAGGCAGGGAGAGGGGTAGAGGAGGAAGCAGGTTCCCTGCCCAGCAGGGAGTCCGACACAGGGCTTGATCCCAGGACCCTGGGATCATGACCCCAGCCGAAGGCAGGCACTTAACAACTGAGCCACCCAGGCACCCCTGATCTGCAATCTTGTAAGTACAGTATTTTCCTGGGTTCTGTGAGTTGCTCTAGTAAAGTCATCCAGGAGGAGGAGGGAGTCATGGAGACCTGAATCACAGCCAGTCAATGAGGGGCACCAGTGACAGTCTGGACTTGGGACTGGCATCCAAACTGGGGCAGGGCAGGGGCAGCCTTGTGGGCCCGGGGGTTTCATCGGTGGGATCAGAAGCTCTCCTCGGGGAGACTATGCAGCGGTGTCACAGAATGGCTTGTTGTAGGATGAAGGCACCCACTGGCGGCCAGCAGGGTCAGAGGGAGTGTTGTTTACAACTCTTGACGCGCACGCCTGTGAAGAATAGGTTAGGAGGAGGGACTGCTGTGTGAGGTACGGTTATGGGAAAGAGTTATCAGGTTATTTCTGCATGTGATAATCCAGAGAAAACTATGGACATGAAGATGACTGTGTTGTCCGCTTGCAGCAAAATCTAGAGCCAGCATTAGGTACGGTGACTATGACGGAGGGGATGTCCAACCTGAATGTGTCATTCAGTGTGGAGTTTGTTCAGTGCCTACTTATATGTAAAATGCCCCCCGCCTCGTCCTCACTGCCTACCCCACTCCACTGGACGGGGCATCGCTGCCGTATCCCCGTGGATTCTGTTCACCTCACCCTGGTTTGAGGACGTGAGCTTTTAGGTGGCTCATACAAAAAGTGATGGGTGTGTCTCACCCGTTCCTGCCCATGGGAAACCAGGGCCAGAAGATATTGGAAGATGAGCTGGTGGCCAGGCTGGACCTCAGCACAGGGACGTGGAAACTCACCATCATTTCATTCCACCTGAGGACAGACTTGGGAAAAGTCAAGGGGCGCCAAGACATGTCTTTATTGGGCTCTTCCTCCACTTAAATGTGTACAAAGTGACTGTCTCTGAATTGAGATGGATAGAAAGAGCTTAAGTGATTTCAATCAGAAATTAAATTTTAAAAGCCCTAAATATCCACCAGGAAAGTTACAGATAATTTACAGATGGTTTTCTCCAGGATTATATTAAGATTTCTGCCTACCCTTCAACAGGAGGCTGAAGAAAAGCCTACAGCAGTGCACAACAAGTACCTACATTTGGCCTGGGTGTTTATGAATTTTAAACTCCTGACTGTTAACGTAACCAGGAACTGAATGCCTGATCTCGCTGGATGTGTGGAACTCTACAGGTATTTTTGACCTATTTTTTTTTCCTTCAATAACTTTGGTTTCCTTATGATGGTTTTTTGATAGGGGGACCTAGTGTACTCTATCTTAGGGACTGCTTCATAATGGAAATATTTAAAATAACATTTATAAGATAAATATTTTATATACTTTTCATAAATAGTATATACAATATATAACATAATATATTATAATATACATAAATAGTATAAATATTTATAAATATAAGTAAAAAGTATATTCTTCAGGATGCCATTTTTATTCTAAACTATTAGAAAAGATTATTTATTCAGCAATCAACTTGGTAAGCCTTAATTTTAAATATTATGTATATAACATCCTTTGGTTGGTTGAATTTCTCATGTCAATTATGCAGTCAAATAGCGTTCTGCTTACAAAATCTGTCGGTCTGAAAGACGTTGCTAACGTGATAATTGCAACGTATTAATTACTAATTATCTCTGTCCACATAGTTCCCACCAGTTATTACTGCATTTTAAGTTGAGCAACAATAGGACAGTACTTAACTTAAAAAAAAAAATCCTAAATGTATAACTACATAAATATTTCAGTGATAAAAGATTAGGTCAACAAAAAATCTAAAATTTTTAAACTGTGTAAGTAGAGATGCATATTTAATTGTCAAATTACATTTAGTAAACTCAATAAGTTTTTAATTGTCAAATTACATTTAGTAAACTAATAAGTCTTTTTTAACCATATTTTAACAATTATAATCCATCTTTTAAACTGAGACTTCTATATAATTATGCTATTGGAAAAAATAATGTCTTAATTTCTCAAGTCATTTTGAGACCTATTTTTTCTTTTTTATTTTAATAGATAGCATACTTTTAGTCCAGATTGTTTTCAGATGAATTTATAATACACCAACTTTACATAATAAATCCTTACACAATAAACATATTAATACTGTCACGTACCTATGAATTGGTTTAATAAATGCTTATGAAGACGGATGCCTTAAGATTCAGAATTCTTGACTCTTGATTGTTTAAATTGTTCACTTTTTACTAAAGATGCCAGAAGCTATTCAAAGTTTTCTATGTTTTGTTTTTTCCCAAGTATCTCTCATCTATTCTGAGATTCTTCTGAGGTTTATAGGGTTGGACCTTTGAAGATTGTTTCTAGTACATTTGTCCTATACACCACGAATAAGTCTGAACTAGAAATCCAATGTGAATTAACAAAATACACTTCAGGAGAGCTTCCCCCATAATCAGCAGTTTGCCCGTGTCTTATGAGGAGCGTAACCAAAGAATGGACATCTTATAGCCCATCACTGTCAGCGAACAAAGACACTGGGGAGGGTGTGTGCTATAGTGAGTGCTGAGTGTGTAAGCCTGACAATTCACAGACCTGTACCTCTGGGGCTACTAATACATTATAATGTTAAATATATATATATATATGCACACACACACACATACACATACATATATGTGTACATATATATATATATATGAAATAAAACAGATAAAATAACTTCTGTTATATAATAATACCCTCCGCTTATTTTTTGTGTGTGTTTTATCCAATATGGAGAAGATATTAAACATACATTGGCTGGTGCCTAGATAATTCACTTTATGATATAATTTTATTTGAATTTTATGTTTTGTTTTGTTTTTTATTTTATCTATGACATTATAGATATGAAGAGAGATATGATGGTAAAAATACTTAGGTAGTAAAGAATTTGACCTTGTCTATAGAGAGGTCTAGGCCTCTATTCTGGGGGCTGTGGGTTGGGAGGGGGGTTAAGAACACACCTGGTGGCGTGTCTTTATCTCATGTGGGTGCTGGCCATACCCGGTAGTTTCAGCATGGGCTGATTATGCCGGATGGATTCTAAGTTGCTGTCTTTGAGTTACAACATATCAGCTGGTCCGGAAGCTGACATCAACCACCAGGTCATCCATCCATCAGTCATACCTGCCTCAGGGAGCCCCAGTTAAAACCTCTGCTCACTAAGACTCAGGATGCTTCTCAGGTTGGCGATACTCGGGCACACTCTCACCCCTTGGTCCCTGAGATCAGTGATGCAGCCTCCTAGACTCTAACCTGGGCTTCTTTCCCCAGGATTTTCTCGTGCCCTTTCCTTCTTATAAACCACAAGCAGAGTCCACTAGCTTAGTGAGTTCTGTGAGTCGTCATAGTCAGTCGTCCAACCTCAGGATGGTCTGGGGCGGCTCTCAGTCCTTCAACTGGAGTCGGCAGGCCCTTAGCTTCAGTCTGGCCAACTCTGGGTAGTGTGACACATCACGACGTCATTATACAAGGTGCACCCCCTTTGGGCTACATCACAAACAATACACTTTGTTACTTTCACGCTCACAGAATAATTCTAAGCCAGCGGCTATTTCTATATTTGAAAACAGACCTCGACAAAGTGATGAAGCCTTTTTAAATGTTTAATTCTACATTTTTATATCAAGCCAAGCCGTCTTCCATGTGTATATGAATACAAAGAACTCAGGTGAACATTACAAATAAGAAAAGGGCTTAATTGTGATGATTCCGAGTATTTCATAGATATGCAAATAAATGAATTTTTAAATGGGGAGTAGTAAAGAGGTTTTTAAGTGTTTTAATAAAAAGCACTAGATATACTGATGCTATATTAGTTTTATAAAGTAATTTTTTAAATGTTGTTTTATATGTTATTAAATTTGCATTAGATTGGGGTAACTTAATTTTTATTTCTTTTTTTAAGATAAGGAATTAAAAATACAGCTAAAGTTCTTTTTTCATAGTTTTTTTATAATAATATAGAATGGAAAAATACAGGTGAAAAATATAATTTAAAAAGTCCAACAGTGGTTTTGTTTTGTTTTTAACTTTTTCAGAAGAAATTCAAACACAGCCAAGTTCCCTTTCTTATATTACCGGTGGGATATAAGTGTTTAGCATTTCAGATGGCCACAGAGTTGATAATTTCTTTATTTTTTTCTTTTTTTAAAGATTTTATTTATTTATTTGACAGACAGAGATCACAGTAGGCAGAGAGGCAGGCAGAGAGAGAGAGAGGAGGAAGCAGGCTCCCTGCTGATCAGAGAGCCCGATGCGGGACTCGATCCCAGGACCCTGAGATCATGACCTGAGCCGAAGGCAGAGGCTTTAACCCACTGAGCCAGCCACATACCCCTTCATTATTTTTTCATTCAAAGGTTTCTGTATTACATGTTCTAATATTAGGTTTACAGGAACTTTTCTGTTTCATATGTTTGTCTCATAAACAAAGCACTTGGTGTGCTTTGGTGACATTACCAAAATTTCAAAATCATCTAAAATATCAGGTAGTCAAAGAGAAGCTTCAAAGAAGTGATTCCTGCTCAGACTAGGGATATTTGATGAATCCAGAGTTCCGTCCGTCACCACCTGATCCCCACGTCTCCCAAGAAACCCTGACTGACCATCACGCACTATTGAAATGCACTACTTTTTTCCTAAGACAGTGTCTACACCCTGTCTTTGCTTCCGCTTTTTTTTTCTACCCTGGATACTCCATCTCTGAGTAGAAAAATCATATATATATATATATATATATATATATGTGTGTGTGTGTGTGTGTGTGTGTGTGTGTGTGTATACACACACACTTCAAGGCCCACTACAAAAATAAAATCAGTTTTCTTAAATATAAAAGCAATGTATGATTATTGTAAAAGTTTAACAATAAAAATGGAAAAAACAGTTGAGGGTAAAATTTATAAGCATCCTTTCCTCCATAATTTGGAGGGACGACTGTAATTCTAAGTACTGCCCCATCATGAAGATGTCCCTGGTCACTTCGCAAGCCAGCGCCCTCCTTCTCCATGCAGTCGTCCAAACACTGTCCTTGGGTCTGGTTTGTGTTACACATGTTTGCATTTATTACTTTGTTTTCTTTACAATTTCCATGAGGGCAAGGCCTGTTTATGCATATTAATTTACTGGCGTATGATATATTCCTGAAATAGTAAGTAGAATGAGTTTAATGTAATAGATTCCTAATCAATATTTGTTGAGTAAATGAAAGGATTTTTAAATATCTCCATTTAATAATTAACGCACTACTATACACACGAAAAATTAAATTGTTGCCAAGAACGGTTAGCCTACCGTCACATCTCGGAAAGGGATAATTCCAGTTTCTGTTGATCCCGTGCTGACAGGTGAGGACTGGGTGGCCAAGCAGAATGTACCCGGGGTAACACTCGAACGAGATGGACTGTCCCACGCTGTAGTCCGCGTTGACCATGTAACCATTCTGAAAAGGAGGTGGGTCCGGGCAGTTCTGGAGTTCGTAGGCTGGAAGGGACAGAATGAAGCTCGTGCGTAAGATGTTAGGTAGTCTGGGTGCAGAAGGCTGTGATCACACACGGTTTCTTAAGACGAACATTTTCAGTAAGTTTTTTTTTTTTTTCCCTTAAGATTTTATTTATTTATTTGACAGACAGAGATCACAAGCAGGCAGAGAGGCAGGCAGAGAGAGAGAGAGAGCAGGAAGCAGGCTCCCCATGGAGCAGAGAGCCCAATGTGGGGCTTGATCCCAGGACCCTGAGATCATGACCTGAGCCAAAGGCAGAGGCTTTAACCCACTGAGCCACCCAGGTGCCCCTTCAATAAGTATTAAAACGTATCTTCTCCAAGTTGCCGCTCACCATCCTAAGTAAAACAGCTAATTATCAGTAGTAACAGAATTATAACAACTTCCAATTAATAAGTAGCTAACTGCATGCTTTAGAACCTGGAAAGCACATACCAACAATACATTTGATGGTGGTTTACCTTGGAAGAAAAGTAGATGGTGTGAATTGACTTTTTAAGAAAAGTAAAACAAATGATAGTAAAAATTGCCCATAAAGAATGTCAGGCGAATGTGGACCTAATTTCCTTCTAATTTAAAAGAGAATTATACTAGCACTCCAGTCTAAGTGTTGTTGACTAAGAAATAATGTGGTTCTTATGTTTTGATTTATTGATTGTTCATCACAAATAAAATTTTAAAAATTTATTCCATTTTCTAATTTTAAAAAATTTAAAAATCTATTTTCTATTGTGGATGCTGAGAAAATTCAGGCCATCCCACCTCAAGTTTAGCTGATGTGGGAAACAGAGGCAGAAGAAAATCATTAAAATTCCTCACCTATTGACAAGCCCTTCAAACAGACAGAGTGGGGGACTCAACTGCCCTCACCTTGAGGTTTTGCTAAGGACAGTCCTAGCCTGAGCAACCCTCTACCCCGACAGGTCCCACCAGAATCCTGTAAGTCTACTTTAACAATTGCTTTAGGAAACTTTATCTCTAAACCTCCAAGATAGTGTCGAGAATCATTCCCAAGCATGTGGCCCACTGATACATCTAAAGGGTCTCATGGGAAGATTTTTATTATTGGTAATAAATAACCTTTCTCCCAACAATAGCTAGGCCCTCAAGGTCCTGGAGACCTTGCTTCCAAAAATCCTTGGAGACTTACATCATCCATAATCCCCTCTGTCGTCACCCACCGCCGAGTCCACCCCTACTCTGCCTTTAAAAACTCTGACTGTAATCTGGCTCAGGGTCCAAGTCCCTACTCCGCTGTGTCGGGTATACTTGGGCCCAGGCTTAAGCTTGTCAAATAAATCCTCGTGTGATTGCATCGGTGCTTGGCTCCTTGGTGGTCTCTCAAACACGAAAACTCGGGCATAACACTATCTTTTTTAAAAGTTCCTGTAGAACTTTTTAAAGTTCTGTGAAGTTGACACACAGTGTCGCTGCAAATTCCAGAATCGTGAAATACATTTTAAATTGTAACAGTATAGTTAAACCCTCTCTGTATTTAGCAGATTAAATAATCCTTAATTTCATTTCATTACTTATTTTGATATTTGCAACTGTATGTGTCCGGACAAGAGTCAGATAAACAGCTCAGGCATGACTGCAAGCAGGAAACAGAAATCAGGAGATGCATCAATGCCAAGGTCTTTCAGCAGCTGCAGATAATGCGCGGCACTGGCTCCCGCAGGGTGTGGAACAAGGAAGAACCTGGAGGGAGACAAAGTCCCCCCAGGGGGCCATGCAGGAATCCACCTGTCCCACAAGTCCACTCAGATGTCCCCTGGACTAGCACAGGAAGCGGGAGGGCTGTCGGCTCTCCAAGGTCAGAGTGGAAATCTCATAGGGTGGTCCAGGCAGGGGACTTCATAAACTGTGGTGTGCTAAAAATCTATTCCATTTTATTTGTAGCACATCTGATGATTAATAGGGAATTACACGCACGATAGAGGGATACTAAGAGGAAAGGGGTTGCTGGAGGATTCTTAACTCACCATCCTCTTTTGAATGGAGGCTTTAGAACTCAGTGTGGATATAAAACTTTCCTTTATACAAAATCAAAAATTTGCCAATAATATTATGAGTTTTCTGGGGCTGCTTTTTTGGTGAGGCTACATTATAACACGGAATTCCTAAGACCATAAGAAGGAGAAATTACCTAGTTAAGGACTTCTTCCGGCACCATAATCACAATTATTAATGAAATTCAAAGCTCTCATAATTGTTTGCAAAAGAAAAAGGGCTTTTAGCTCGCAAATTTGGGATTTGCAATCTAGCATCAAGAGAATATTCGCACAGCCTACAAAGGTGTTATCTAATTTTATTTTTCTTCATCTTATAAACTATAATATTTGACTGTGGAAATCTACTCCTACAAAGTACCAGACTTCAAGAGAAAAAAATCTAGAGCCGTCCGAAAGAAAAGAGCGTTCTAACCTATGCAAAAAAAAAAAAAAATTTGCCTTGAAGGAACATGCCTCACAGACCAGTGGCATGTCTGTCCTTATCAATTGCTTTATAAAATCATCACCTCCTGCTTGAAAACTAGTAGCTTAGAAAACTGTGCAGTGAGTATGAAAATAGGGACTGTTCGGACAGAAAACCAGCCCAAATCAGCGTGTCTCCCTCTCTTGCCACTACATACGCATGAACACACAGAAGCACACATAGGTGCACATGCACACGTACACACCTGCACACAAGAACCCCCCACACGTTCACACACACACACTGGCAGGTCCGTAGACGTTCACTCACGCACGTGCACACACACACACACACACACACACACACACTCCTCTTCTCTTCCCCTTGCTGTGCCCCTTCATCCACGGTGTGTGACATGCCTGCTTGCAACCTTGTTCTTTGGGTCTAAATTTACTTTACGGACCCACGTTCACGAAAAGAACAGGATCCCACACTGTGTCTCAACGAGCAGCTGGTTTCCTTCCTTATCAGACTCTTTCAGAATGAGAGCAGCAGTTTGTTCTCACTCTTGTTTTGCTTGAAATATAATAAACTCTAACACACGGCACAGCTGCTAATAAACCCACAGACACGCACACACGTGTTCAATGGACGGCGGGTACCGCGTGGGAAGGATAGAATAAAACTTCCTCCCGCAGGGCGCCTCCTCACTGGAAGATCCTATGCACAGTCGGCAGTGCCACCGGGGCACCGACACAAGCTTCAATTATGACAATATGTCACCAACGAGGGCACAGATAATAGAGGCTCCTCATGCGTCGTCATGTGAAGGAGCGGTTAAGCCACATGCACGCAGACTGCCCCGTGTCCGCTCGCAGCTGCAGCCTGTGCCACGCGGGAAGGCTGCAGACGCGCCCACCTCTGAAGCCTCCTCAGGTGTGCGACTTCCCGCCGCGTGAAAAAGCCCGGCTGGGGGCCCAGCAGCAGCTAAGCCACCTGGCAGCTGGTCGGATCTCGGCGGGCACCGCCCACGAGCTCCCTGTGTCCTAGACCGGCCGTTAGGGCCGCTGGCACGGCCGAGCTCTCTGCCCGAGTAACAAGGTAATGACCCTGGCTCTCACCTGGAGTCCGATGACCCCCTCCCCACCCCAGTGCTCCTTCTCAGTTACCTAAACCCCCTGACCCTAGGCCCTCCTGCTGAAGCCGGCCTCCACCTGCGCTAAGGTCTCAGCCGATCCCATGCTTTTGGGGTAGCCTGGAGCCCCGGCTGGGGTGGGAAGCCAAGCGGCCTGCTCCGGACGGCGACGACGATCCTATCTCGTGCTTCGACTGACCAAGGAGGAGGGCTCAGTCGACTTTTCTCGTGGAGAAATGTCTGATTTTAATCAAAAGGAACTGTTGGGAGTCTCAGAGACAACACACTGCCCTGAGAATCCACTTCCTCGACCGCCTCAGAAGCTTGGGGAGCACCGACTGGGGAGGACCGACTGGGGAGCACGCAGCGAATCTCACCTGAGATGCAGGCTCCTGAAGGTGCCGTCACCCAGGAGACACAGCTGACATGTGCTGTCCAGTGCGTTGGGGTGCAGACGGACGGTCTCCTAAGGGAGGAGCCAACTGAGACCGTTACCTCTGCTTTCGGCCAACCCACAAAAGGAAGAGCAAATCCGCACTATCTGCGGGAGAAGGCGGGTCAGCTTGCAAGGCGGACCACCACTGCGGGGGGCACTTCCTGCCTCTAGAACTAGGATGCCCGAGAGGAGGTGGGAATGGATGCAGCTACCAGCTGTGCACGGCTTTAAGCATTTTTTTAAAGATTTTATTTATTCATTTGAGAGAGAGAGAGACAGTGAGAGAGAGCATGAGCAAGGAGAGGGTCGGAGGAAGAAGCAGACCCCCTGTGGAGCTGGGAGCCCGAAGCGGGACTCGATCCCTGGACTCCGGGATCATGACCTGAGCCGAAGGCAGTCGCCCACCCAACCGAGCCACCCACGCGTCCCTTTAAGCATTTTTTTAAATGTGAGAGAATCGTCCGTAGAAAGAGCTGCCTGTTGAGAACTTGATTCGCACACGTAGATGGGGGAGGACAGAGTAGACACCAGCCCCGCCCTTCCTGTCCACCCAGGGCAGCTCCGGGGTCACGGCGAAAGCAAGGAGAGCGACCCGTTTTAGAAGCACAGGAGTTCCGTGCAGGAAAGTGCGGTGGTGTGGACTAGGAGCAGTGAGCGCGCCTGCGTGGACAGCTCGAAGGTACCTTCAGCGGCTCACTGCGCAGAGAGGCAGTTTGATTGCCTTTCCTCCTGAAGGGGAAAAAATCTGCTTCTACAAAGCAACATCTCTTTTTTCTCCCAGAGTCAATTCCCTCAAATTCCACAGTTTTAGGATTCAATAAATGAATAAATAAAAAAAAATAAAGGTGCTTAGTACCTAGAGCAAAAGGAAAATGAAGAAGAGTAGCTCGTCGAAGAAAGAAGGCGTTTTTACTCCCTAGTGCTAAAGTAATTAAAATTACCTAGTTCTTTTCTGGCATGACATTATTACATGCTAATGTAAGAAGGAGACACAGAGAGAGAGGAATATTCAACTTCTCCAAATGCTGACTTACAAACACTGAAAGCAAGAGAGAGTCACTAAAATTCTTAATGACCCCAAATTTCACAAACATTCTGAAAACCTCAGTACCAATAAGCCCACACCCATAGGAAAAGAGGAAGAAAACACACTGGATTTTATCTTCCACCAGGAATCCTTTGTTTGGGTCTAGGAAAATAACTATTATCGACACCTATCAATCTCAAGCAACGCGGCCTCATGTGTCTAATCACAGGTGTGCAGTGGGAATGCCAGTGGAATTGCGCCATGGTCTTCCCGATGTCTGCTATATTTTCCAAAATCTAAAGAACTGATAAATATCTTCACGCTACCCTTCTGTTTTCAGTCTTTGACTTAGAAATAGGGCACATGAACTCAATTTTATTCAACACGGCTCTTCACCTTCCGTATCTCAAGTTCTGCATAAGTCATTTAACTTCTGGACAGCTACATCCACTGTACCATTTTTGACCTTTCCACGGCCATAAATAAATGACAGGGTTTCAGAACAAGGGATATGGCAGAGACATCGTTCAGAATGACAAGTTTTATCTGCATGACTTATGCATCTTCGTACGAGTTATTAATTATAAACTTAACTTATAAATTCAAGTAGGACCTAGAATTTTGATGTGACATACCAGTCAGAATGGTGTCATTTTGGCCATTTATAAATTTCATGAAATGAGAAACACTGATAAGGTCCCTAACTGCCATCCCTGTCAGATATGATACGCTTCAAGAAATTGGAACACCTCAAATTCATGTTCCCATTCGTTTTATTTAACTTATGTTTACAGCTCTAATTTATAGGAAATTAATTGCCTACAATAAAAGGATATCTTTCTTAGGAAGTATTTGCTTAGTTATTTATTTTTTGATGTGGATACTTAGAGTCAGGCATCAAGTAAATAAAACATTTGCTCAGGCAACCAGATGTTTGGTCTAGATGAGAATTCACCAAATACAACGTTTGAAGGCCACAGAGGCAAAACCAGCGATCAAAGCTCGCAGGGACTACAGGAAACTTCTGAAATCAATGCCTTCCCTCTGTGGGGGCTGCCACTAGAACACCTGGGGGAGCTGTCCCTCTGTGCAAACACAGACCGAAAGTTTGCAGATTCTGACACTGCAAGATACAGGAAAGTGGATCTATGGAAATTTTGCAAATTGTATGAAATCTGATTCTAAATATTTAAAAGTTAAATTTAAAAAATAATATTTGGGGGTGCCTGAGTGGTGCAGTCTTTTAGCGTCTGCCTTCAGATCAGGTCATGGTCCCAGGGTCCTAGGATCAAGCTGTGCATCGGGCTCCTGGCTCAGCAGAAAGCCTGCTTCTCCCCCTGCTGCTCCCCCTGCTTGTGCTCTCTCTTGTTGTGTCTCTCTCTCATAGAAATTAAGCCTTTAGAGAAAATATATATAATAATATTGTGCTAGCCAATGGCAGCAACGTATGACCTCTCGTCTAGATAATTTCTATTTAGACTCTGTGTGTGTGTATGTATTTATTTTAGACCATTCTTTTTGGATTCAAGTAATTGAAAGCTTTAAAAATGGGTAGATATGGCCTAAATCACCCTACCTGGAAAAAGCAAAAGAAATAAAACAAAAAACATTTTTGAACTCTGGAGGTTAGCGTTATGTAAGATAAAGTGTAGTTTCAAAACTATACTAAAGTATAGTTCCCAAACTTTCACGTAAATTCATGGGAATTTGTATTTGATTTTTGGAGGCCAAAAGGAAAGACAAGTTAAATTTTGAATTCAGTATTAAAAATATGTACAATGAAGAAGGCTTTTCAAAAGTTCTTGAGACAAAAGAGATAAATCACTTAATCGGAAGTTTGTGGAAGACATGGTAATTACGCACATCTTTCTTGACTCACACATCAAGATCATGCCAACTGAGGAACAGACGGCACCTTATAAGAACCAAGTTTAAAATGATGATCATGGGGGCACCTGGGTGGCTCAGTGGGTTAAGCCTCTGCCTTTGGCTCAGGTCATGATCTCAGGGTCCCGGGATCGAGCCCCACATCGGGCTCTCTGCTCAGCGGGGAACCTGCTTCCTCCTCTCTCTCTGCCTGCCTCTCTGCCTGCTTGTGATCTCTGTCAAATAAATAAAGAAAAAATCTTTAAAAAAAAAATAAATAAATAATAAAATGATGATCATGAACATAATGTGTGCTGCTGTATGTGTGCGCGTGTGTCTCTGTGTGCACCTGTGTGTGTGCGTGTGTACGTTTACATGCCTATGAGTGTGTGTGGCCCTGTGTGTGCATGAGTCTGTGTGCGTACATGTGTCTGTTCACACCTGTGTGTGTGCATATGCCTGTGTATGTGCCCCATGTATGTGTGTGCAGCTGTGTCTCTCTGTGTGCACTTGTGTGTGTGTCCCTGTGAGTACATGAATATGCTTGTTCACCCCTATGTGTACGCACACACCTGTGTATATGTGTGCACCTGAGTGTGCATGTGTGTGTGCATGCGCACCTCCCAAGCAGGAGGTGACACTTTCCTAAGGGGCGAGAGGAGGAGTTCGAGCTGGAAGCAATGAAGACCCTGCGCACCGAGGCTCGGTCATGCCTCCTGCCCTGTTCCTCCCCGGCCCCGCCTTCATTCTCCCGTTTTGGCCACCTACGTGGACTTTGTATTTGAAGGGACCCCAAGTTTGGAAATCTAAATGTATATTTTATATTTAAGTAACGACTTAAGTAACAATGTCTAAAACTTCAACATAAAATACCATCACCTTTTAGTAAGAAAATAGTAAAGCCCTTAATTTCAAAGACAGTCTACGGAATTAAAGAAAGCAAGGATTTAGCCACGTTGAAAAACAAGAAAGCAAGCCCTATTGACATTCTCAGCTTCGTCTGACTTAACAATATTCAAGAAAGGCCTCCTAAATTATTGGGTACGAGAGGAAAATGTCGAACTTTCTCCCATGTTAGAAATGGCTCGATAATGCTGGGTTCAGACTCATCTAAAAGTCTTATATTTAGATGGTTTGAGAAAAGCAGAAATCCAGGCACTGGACTGGTTCTCTGACGTCATGTGAAACGGCTTCAATAATACCTTTAGACACTCTTTTGAGCTGAGGCAAGGTCCCAAGCATGAGGGCCGCTGCCAGTCCCACAGCCACTGGGAGCGGACTCTCCACTCCTTGGTCCGGAAGGGACACGATGGACCCGCGGCTCAGAGGACAGTGACAAGAGGGAGGAGGTGTGATGCTGAGTGGGTGACTCAGGAGTGTGATGTCGGCCGTGGGGAGGCAGTGACCGCTGGCAAGGCTTGAGCGTGAGGCTGTGGGGACGGCCAGGCGGGCGGGCTGTGCTCCCCCTCCGTGCCTCCGTTTGTGCGGACACGGACAGCCTCGGCTCTGTGACGTGGCTGGAAGCCCCTGGGCCCAGCTACACACAGTTGTCACCAAACACGGAGGTCTGGATTTCAGTACCATCTCAAGCGAGGAGGTATGTCTGCACTTCGTGGATCCCTTACCTTGGTAAGTGAGCTTAAACCCTTGCCGGTTCTGGGAGTGGTCGCTGTAGAAGTGGATGCGCGTTTCGTGCGTCGTACTGAGCAGGGCCGAGGGGGGGTCCGGACCACTGAACTGCCCAATCATGGGGCTCGTGTGGTAGGGGCCGTTTTGTATTTCCAGGTAGTCATGATTAGCTTCCGTAGAAAAATTCAGAAACTGAATATGTGCACCTGGGAAAAAACACGCAAAATTAATGGAAATGACTACCAGAATGTGTGAGATCAATGCTTATCCAAAGTGATTCAAGCTCTATCGGTCTCCCCACACTGATTCTCCAGGAGGCAGAACAGCTCAGTCTGGGTGCCAGACAGCTCCCAGCTCCGGCCACAACACACCTTGGTTCAGTGTCGCCTGTGCCACCCACTGGCGATGTGACCTTTGTCTGTGTCATTAACGTCCCTAAAGTCAGCGGCTTGGTCCAGTGTGATTACAGGAGTACATCACAGAGACATGAGGTTACAATACTTAGAATAATGACTGGCACTCGCATCTGGCAATGATTTTGTCCAGCCCTGTTACATTATTACAGCCGTAAACGCAAGGTTGTAATTCTGTGTCTAATCATCCGTGCGCTCATTTACAACTTTATCGAGAAAGAAGCCAAAATGGGTCTAAGAAAATGCCCTAGCCATTCCAAGTGGACTTTAAATGGATGGTCGTCCCGCCACACAAGAGACTTGCTAATTTAACAAGGGATCATTCCAATTGTGTCATGCACACGAAGCACACTACGGATGTTTGCAAGAAACCCGATCCAGAAATCCCACGGTAATTTACACACTTCAGTCAAGAGCCTGGCTCGGGTCGCACACTACAGGACTGTCCAAATGACCAGCGTCACTGGTATCATGTTCATCTTAGAGGATAATTTAGAAGCATTTAGAGGAAATTCCTCTTGATAATTTAGGAGAATGTCAGATTTAGAGGAAATCAAAATCAGAATCATTTAGTTATTTATTATAACTTCGTGGAATTTTTTGAAAATTTATTTGACTACTGTTACTGAAATATTTTAAGTCACTTAAATAGTTGACAGAGGGCTCGAAGGGCATTAAACATAAATCCATGCAACTAATTTAGGTTTATAAAGCCTAAACTGAGAATTCCAATAGCCATTACCAATTATTCTCCCAACTCGTGAGAAAAGCATCACTCTGTGTAATTCTCTCCCTTGATCATTAAGAGAAGCTTTATTTTTACTTCTCATCTAATATATCTGACACACGCTTGCTAGGTCTGGAAAACTGAAGATAATGCTTACATGGGTTGCCTCACGTAAGTGTTCGTGAGGAGTAAAAGGATAATAAACATTTCTGCTTAGGTCCTGATGGGGAATACAGTTACCACGAGCGGCATTCAGTGCAAAAGGAGGAAGAAAAGTCCAAGTAGAGTAGGAAAGAAACACAGGCACTCAGGACACAGATCGTGATCCCAGAAGAATGATTCTATCGATGATGGAGAGAACTTTGCGAGGAAGCATTGAGGGATAAGCAGTGGCCCTTTGTCTGGGAGTAAATGTGAGGCCAACCAATGAGCAAACACTTTTCTCGCAATTACCCAGCAAAGTCCTTATCAGTACCATCACGATTCGACAGGCGAGCAAGCGAAGGCCCTGAGTGCTGGGTATTATGTCCAGGGCAGCAACGGACACGCAGGGCTACATTCACACCTGAGCCCAGCTGGCGAAACGCTCATGTTCCTAGTTTGCAAACGGGCTGCGCGAGAGCTAACAACCTCAAGACGCTGGAAATATTCCAGTTCTGATTGGAGAAGACCGCTTATGTTAAGTCTGTTCAACCGTGACAAGGAGAGGAAGGATGGAAGGAATAGAATGTGCGAAACCTCAGGCTGGCTCAGTTGGGAAAGTGTGTGACTCTTGATCTCAGAGCCAGGAGTCCAAGCCTTACCTTGGGTGTAGAGATTCCTGAATATAAGATAAGATAAAATAAAATAGACTTAAAAAAATAAAACAACATGGGAAACTTTAGGAAGGGAACCAGGAAGCAAGAAGCAGGAGGAAAACCTGGCCTGAGGGAAAGATCTTTAACCAGTCAATCACAACTTAGAAGCATCTTAGAATGAGTCAGTAAATTCCTGTGACACTAGCAGCACCTGAGCCGTCCGGGAAGAGGGATCCTGGTCTGCCCTGGTCTCGGCCACCGCAGTGTTACAGACAACATAGGAGTAGGCGGTACTGCTACAACCTAAAACATGTCTGTGAATATTTTTAAAATGTTAAGTAATTAACTTTATTGAAGAACCATCAATGAAGTGTTCATTTTTTCCCCTAAATTTCAACAAATATGTGGGTCAAATTTGGAAGCAGAAAAAAGCAGGGGGGGATTGAGGGAGGGGGGAGGAGGGAGGGGGGAGGGGGAGGAGGGAGGGGGGAGGGGGGAGGGGGAGGAGGGAGGGGGGAGGAGGGAGGGGGGAGGAGGGAGGGGGGAGGAAGATACTTAATTTAAAGAGGGAGGAGGGGAGGGAGGACTAGTGGATCTCTGGGCTCTGAAGGCCTCGTCCACACTCAGGCAGCTGAGCTCCTGGACCACTTAGCAACCTGCACATGCACTGGATTGATTCCCTCGATCACTGTTGAATTAGAAACAAGGTTTCCTTTTGTAGCAGGGCCCAGAGATCTGATAAAAGAGCTTATTACTAATAACCTGTCCTTTTTCTGAGTGAGTCTGTGCCTAGGTCAGGGCTGCTGAGCCCTGTGGTCTAGAATTTCAGGGACACCTGTCACATTCATCACTGTGAAGCATAACGCAGACATGGGAGCAACCACAAACAAACCCAAAATTATTGACATTTCTGTCCATGTCCCAAAGTGCGACGACCATGGGGAATTAGCACGAGACCAG